>NC_135621.1:71931452-72251452 GCF_053574225.1 Canis aureus
AGAGAGGAAGGCAGTGAAGGCGGTTTGGAGGGATTCGGGGTGGCGGGGAAAGCCAGGGGGTCTCTCCTTTCTTGTCGCGGTGGAGACGATCGCGGGGTGGCGGCGGCTGAAGAGTGAACACCAACTGCGGGCGCCACAGCCATGGTGGCAGGAATCAGGCCCCATGGCTCTGGGGACACAGGGCCCCAGTGTGCGCCCGGCCTGTGATGGGCCCGTCCGCGCTCCGCGGACAAGGGCCCTGTGTCTGCCACCGTCCGACACAAAGGACAGAGGTCCCCTGTTTACTTTGGATTAGAAGCGTTCAGATGAAGGACAGCAAAAACATTTGAGTTTTCCCACTTCTCAGCTTCTTACAAAAAAAAGCAAATTGTAGTGAATCGGGGACTTTTTGGCATCTTCCCTGAATAAAAATCAATCACGCTGGATGGCTGAGGGGAGTCGTAAAGAGCTTCCTTGTTTGTTTATTTATTTATTTATTTTCGATTTATGGGGCTTAAAAGCTAAGAAGTGGCAGTGACCGAGTAGGCGCCTCAATCGTCCATTCATTTCCCAGGAAATGGGGCATTCCCAGTGCCTTGGTCAGCTGGAACAAGTGACCTTTGACCTTTTGCAACAAGCCCAGCATAGGCTGGGAGCACCCTCAGACTCAGGGCCACGGCCCGGCCTCCTTCCCTTCCGCCCCTCGTCCAATCCCCGTCTCTTGGGGAGGCCTGCAGAAGTGTGGAGGGCTTCTCGGGCAACGGACTCTTTACACCGTAAAAGCCAAGGTGCTTCTGCATCAAAAGGCTGCGAGACTGCGGGGCCTGGGCTCCGAAGGCCGCGGTCACACGGCTCGAGCGGCGCGGGCTTGCGTAGTTTCTGGGTTCGGATCCCAGTCCTGGCACTACCGAGCCAAAGCTTCCCGAGCCTTCCCACGTGTTGACTCTCTCACCGTACCCCGGGGATCCCCTGCCCCTCGGCGCGGAGCCCTTGATGCGGCCGGAGCCAGACGAGGGGTACTCAGAGCCTGACGCCTGGCTCGGGACGGTGGTGCGGCACCCGGCATGCCTTGCCCTGGCGAAGCCCCGCTTCGGGGGACCGAGGTGTCCGGCCTGACGCTGGCTTGTTCTCGAGAAGCCACTGCAGTATCAACAACAAAGGGGGACGGAGAGCCCCACCGGAGGGGCTTCTGCGCCGCACATCCGTCCCGGCCTCAGAGTCTGACGGGCCCTCTGGACGTGTGAGACCGAGAAGGGCCACCGTGATGGCAGGTGACCCCACCACCTTGTGCGCGGTGTGCCAACGAGCGGTAGGTGCGGAGGGAAAGGTGAGAAAGGTGAGGCTAGCTCATACCCGTGTAATTGTCCCCTGCCTGCCTCTGACATCATATCTCAAGTGACACCCGCTTGTCACGCGCCAGATCCGGAGAATTCCTCAGTCAGCTCCTGCAGGGACGCTCTCTGGAGCCTGGGCCCTCCGACCCCCAGCAGGGCCGGTGCCCACTGCTCCGGGGCCGCCGAGCTGTCAGCGGCCCCCGCGGGAGCGGAGAAGAAGAGCAAGCCAGTGGGTCTCGAGACGTAGCTGAGATCGCACTGAGCCATTCGGCCGCACGTCACGAACTTCTCAGCGTTCCAGGGGAGACGGAGCATTTCTCCCTACGATGGGGAGATGAGCTATTTCTAGAACAGAAGTGACTCCTCTGAGAAATAACCGGAAGGCACGGTCAGTAACAGGTCGTTTGGAGGTCCGCGCGACACGTCACCACGGCCGTTTCTCTGGCTGTAGACCAGCTCCAGAACCTTCTGTTGGTCCTCCCGGCCCTGCCTCTGCCCTGCCCCTCTGGCCGCCCGCGCCCCACGGCGCCGACCTCCGCCCTTTGCCCTCACTCGGCCTTGTCCCGCCGCCTCCCGCCGGCCACCGGCAACGGGACGCAGGGAGCTTTCCGGTGACTGCACACGTAGTTCCGACGGGTGAGGTCTTGGATGCTGCCCTCGGTCTTAGGACAGTATGTCAACATTTTATTTATTGGTTTTAATCTACATTTAGTTGGCCTTTGTGCACACGGGATTCACTTCGTTTTTTCCCCTGGGAGCGCGCATGTCCTTCTCCACTAACCACGGTAACAGGAGTCCTGGCCTAAGGGGTACTCTGTGCTGCTGTTCTACTTCTTACTCTCATGTGGCTGGATCTCTGGTTTTTAATAGATTTAATTTAATTTTAATACACGTTTACAAATACAGTAGGAAAGAGCTCAGCACAACCGGGTTCCTGCCGGTGACCCAGCCTTCACCTGCGTCCTGAGACCGCATCCTGCATCGAAGAACGAGTGTGTCTGCCTCCGGTAGCTCTCGCCCGATCCTTGACTTAGGTATCACGACGATCTGGCCGGCTGGCTAGCACGGGCTTCCTGATGCCAGACAGGAATCTGCCAAGTGACCTGCTTCTCCAGTTGGGCGAGACCTTGGAATTCCCCCGGACGGGACCTCCTAGGAGGGACAGGTTCTGCGGTATCGCTGTTGGATCACACCGAGTAAGATAACCAACATCTCGCGCTCGTGCTACTGCTTACACAGAGCTTCCGAATAATTATCTCACTTGATCCTTACCTCAACCTTGTGTGGTGAGCTGCGGGTGTAGCCCTGTCTCATAGACGTACTACCGAGACCCCGGGAGACTGGGGGGTTTGTCGGGGTCACACAGCCAGGAGGAGTCGAGGCGAGCATCCGAATCTTGGCCCCTGAGTTCCAAGTCCAGGGCGTGGCCCAGAGTGGGCTCGGTACACATTTGCCCTCCTCCTGTACCCTCCACAAGCTAAATGAAAGTCACTGCTTCTCTCTTACAGGCTGTCCCTCCCTCCAGGCGAGGGCGTGACCACCACCAGGACCCTCAGCAAAGAGGAATTAAAGACATGGTCCTCTTGTGACCTTAATTATTCAGATCTCAGAACTTTCTTGGCCTCTTTGGATTTTCCCTGCCAGCTCAGCTGATGAGACTGCTGTTTTATGTAATACCTGCATGAAAAAGAAAGGAATTCCCCCCGTTTTTCACAGAAATGACAGTTGGGCATCATTGCCACAAAATAATAGAAATGTTAGCAACCAGATTCACATGAGGACTAAGTGGCCCCCATGAGTCACATTGACTCTCATATTCCACTTTGTCCTTTCTATAGTTTTCTGGGTAACAGAGAAAGCTTTTTCTTTCCAAGTAACAGTGGGATTGGCAAAATTGGCAATGAAGTTGAAACTTGGAACCAAATTAGAGAAGATGGATCGTATGTAAAAGGGCTGATGAAAATGTGAAACTAGGGAAAAAAAAAAGAAAGAAAATGTAAGACTTGGCTGCTTTATTTGTGGGGGCTCAAACTGGGAAAGGTTAAATACCATAATTTTTCCATTTGTTTGGCATTTTGATTCTGAAAAGAAAGCTGGCTTTGCCCATTTTTTATTCCTAAAAACTTATTTTAAAAACGAGAGAGAGAAAGGAACAATTAAAAAAAAAACAAAAAAACCAACCTTAGAACATGACAGCCACGAGCAGCTAGCTGGAGCAGCAAGTGACTAAGGGCGCGAGGAATGACGAGCATGCCTTCCTCTGGGAGGGGCTCCACCTGCGCGGCTCTTCGCACACAGGAATCTCACCCGCAGACACGTTCTCACACGTATGATGGTGGTGAATGATTTGAAAGAAATTGAAGGCAGAACAAAGAAGAGCCTGGAACACGTTTAATGATTTACCTGTAGATCATTCTGAACAACCTAAAATTTGGGAGACCTCTCTGGGTGCCTTGCCGCTTACACAACTCAGCTAGGAAGCAAGAGCCAACACCTGTTTCCTTGGGAATGTCTCCAAAAGTTCCAGGAAGGTAAGAAATATCTCAACACGAGATTTAGTTGAAGTAGCCCAACTCGCCAAGCCATGATCATAATCAAAAGTTCATCCTTCCAATTCATTAATAGACTTCTCACCCGCAACAACATTCTCAGAACACACACAGACTCTGCCCCCACCCCACCCCCCGCCCCCGCGCCCTTCCATGCTACTGAGTCTAAAACTTTCCTAGTTAACTCCTACTCCCTTTCCTGGCTCAGCCTAAATGTCCTCCAGGCAGGCTCCTGTTTGCTCAGACACGGTCAAGGCCACCCGTGGACTCTGCTAGTACCGTGCCGGCTTCTCAAGGGCGCTCCTAGCATTTCCTTTGTTCCCATCTCAGGGTGTTTTATCTGACCCCGAAGTGCAGATACTGACGCCCTTCCATGCTTCCCCACCCCTCACTAGGTCTCTTGGGCTCCCAAGCCAAAGTGGACTTTGGAACCATGAGGGATTGGGGCTGAAGGCTCTCCGTCTCCCAACGTGGGCTCTTCGGTGGCCTTTCGTGGTCAGGAGAGAATGGAACGTCAGAAGAATGGACTGCCGCTGCAGGGGCACGCGGGTCAGGATACGGGGCCGCCAAAGTGGGAGCCATCCGGCCTGAGCTATGGGCCCTACCCTGTTTTCCTGGATGGCATCAGCTCCAGGGTAGCAGGAACCACCAGGGTGAACCTCAACAACCTGGGCACGTGGATTCTTAAGCAATATTTAATTTGACGTAGGAGAAGTAGAGGGGTCTTTTAGCTAAATTCATGACCATTATACTCACACCACAATTACAATTACCCAAGGACTTCCAAAATTGTCAGTTTTACGTCCACCTTCCCCTTTTGGAAACTTGCATACCTAGCACAGCCTACAATGTGGCCGATTCTCAACCAACGTTCACTGCACAGATAAATGAGTGAATCTTTGAAAAATTCCTCGATCTTCCGATAACACAAACTCCCTTGTTGGAAGCTTTTACCAAAGCAAAATCATAAAACTACCGCCACCCAACATGTTTTTGAGAAGTCTACCTCAGCCCTGCAAGTCTAAAATCACAAATTTTGAAAAAAAAAAAAAAAAAAAAAGGGTGTTTTGGTGTTTGGGATTTTTTTAAAGGTAAGAAGAATAGAGACCCTTTTGCTAAGGGTGAGCCCCAGCCCCTCTGCATTAGATATGTTGATGAAGCTCACCCTCTACCTCTGAGGGTCCCCCCAGACCACCCTTTTCTCTTGTGTTTTCCCAACTTTAACCACCTGGTCAAATGCTTGCAAAAGAATAAACCCAGGAAGCAGGCTTGGGAAGCAAGCAGTGGGCACTGCAGCTCTCACCTCGCGGAGAACGTGCTGCGGGGAGGCCTCCACTCTCTGGGGTTTCAACTGGTGGGAAAGGCGGTGGTTCGGTGGTTAGAAAAGCGTCTCCTGAGGGAGGGGAGGTAGGAAGAGGGGTCTTTTTGTGATGAAATCAGCGAGTGACATCTGAGGTGTGTGGACAAAATCAGGTCCTGTAGAAATAGCTCATGATACGTGATGAGACAATAGCCCTCTCTGTGGCCTGGACTCTGTTTCCTTACGCCATCCTTGCCCAACCCAAACCAAACAGTCCTATTTCACAGATTTCTGGCAACTTGCCTCTCTCCCTAATGACACACATATAAAAATAGGTAGCCACCGAGAAGTGACTTCTAGCTTTAAATGCCATTTAGCCAGCAGCGAATGAGACGGCCCAACTTTTTTTTTAAATGATATTTATGAAAATGAAGAGGAAGACAAGAACTCAAAAAATACTAGAAACTTCAACCCAATCAATGGTTTAAGTAAATTTAGAAAGCATTTTCATGAATTCTAAAGTGGGACACGTGGGATTGGTGCAAAGTGATGCAGGTAAAATCTCACGCAATAGAGGTCTAGAGGAAGCCAGTTGCCCTACATTTTGTCAGAGACCCGGAGATTCAAGGTCTGTACCTAGTAGAACACGAGGCGGATATTCATGCCATGGAAGTGCTGCTCTTCGAGGATGCTGATGCGGCATCTATTTGGAGGCAGCTCCTCCCAGGAAATAACTGGTCAGGAAGTGTTTGGACACATGGGGGAGGGATGGGAGGAAGGAGAACCAGCAATTTTGTATTATATCCTGGGAGGTGCACTATTTATTCACAAGTTAAGCACAACAGGCAGGGGTGGGGGCAGGAGGCTCACTAATGGCAGTATGCACTATCCACTGTGGGTTTGCAGGTGACTCCTCGGGTGAGACGACTGGAGAATTAGGTGGGGGAACGTGCTGCCTCAGGAGAATGGAGCCACGGCAGGTGCGTGCCTGCCAGAAACTGAAATTTGATCTGGACGCTCTGCGTGCCAGCTCGTACTCCAGGGCTGAAGAGGAGACGCTCATCACACGGTGGACTGAGAATGTGGCCGAGGGCAACACACTTTTGCTCCCTGATGACCAACATCTATCTGGAAAGACCATCTTCGTTCAAGATGAAGGGGAAAAAAACCCAAGTCCTACTGTTTACACCTGAAAATGGGGCATATGTAAAAAATCCTACGGATCAATAGAATTCTGAAGATTCTTGGGAACAACCTATGGTAGAACTAGAAGCAAATTTCAGGAAGGTTAGCACTTCAATAAAATGCAAGAAGACGTGGTATTTCCTAGGGTGATCATTTAATTTATCCTATTTAGAGTGAAAGTGAAGGGCTATTCATAATTCTATCAGTTACAGGGCAGTATCTCTCATGAAAAGAGAGAAAGGCCCCAGAGGCTCCAGTTCCCCGGCGTCCGAGCTCCAGCCATCATCCGACTACGACTGCATGAGACCCCAGGAGCATAGAGCTAAGTCCTGCCTGCATTCCTGACCCACAGGAACAAAAGGATATAGTAAAATAATTATTGTTATATGTCACTACATTGTGTTTTTTTAAATTTTATTGAGTTATGATTGACATGTAAAAAGTTGTGCATATTCAACGTATACAACTTGGGGCATAAGTGAAACCATCACCGTCATCAGAGCCATAGACATATCCATCACCTCCCAAAGTTTTCTTCCATGTCTGTTAGTAGTAGTAGTAGTAGTAGTAGTAGTAGTATTTATATTATTATATAAAAGTGTGCATGTGTAGTAGGACCACTTAACATAAGATCTACTTTCTTGGCAAATTTTAAGTATAAAATGCAGTATTGTTTTTTTTTTTAAGATTTTATTTATTTATTCATGAGAGACACACAGAGAGTCAGAGACACACGCAGAGGGAGAAGCAGGCTCCATGCAGGGAACCCGACATGGGACTCGATCCCGGGTCTCCAGGATCACGCCCTGGGCTGAAGGCAGGCGCCCATCCACTGAGCCGCCCAGGTGTCCCAAAATGCAGTATTGTTATTATAGGTACAATGCTGTGTAGTAAATCTCTTATTTACCTTATTGCTCTTATGAACTGAAGCTTTGTGCTCTTGGGCGATCCCCTCCCCATTGCATCCCCCTCCTCAGCTCTGGAAATCACCGCTCTACTCCCTGCTTCAGTGACTTTGCCTCGTATACGAGTGAAGTCATACAGGATACGTCTCTGTGTCTGGCTTACTTCACTTAGCGCCTCCAGGTCCATCCATGTTGTCACAGAAGGCAGAGTTTTCTTCGTTTTTAAGGCCGAAAGCACTCCATTGCCTGTGGCTCCGTCTGCTTAGGCTGCTATAATGGAAGAGACGGGGTAGCTCATAAATAAGTTCCACATTGTGGAGGCTGGGAAGTCCGTGACCAAGGTACTGACAGATCCCGTGTCCGATCCATTTCCTGGTTCATAGTTGGTGTGTTTTCACTGCGTCCTCACGCGGTGGGAGGGAGAGGTGGGCTCTCTCAGGCCTCTTGCAAAGCGCACTAATCCCTCGTAGGAGAGCTCCACCTTCATGCCCTCACCATGCTGGAGGACTCCAGTCCTAATGCTATCGTCTTGGGGGTTAGGATCTCAACCTAGGAATCCATGGTGGGGTGGGCACAAACCTCAGGTCTATAGCCGTATGTGTAGACCAGGTTTTCTTTCCTATTTATCTGTCACTAGACTTCAGGTTGTTTCCACACCTTAGCTATTGTGGGTGCTGCTGCAGCGAACACGGGAGTGCGGATATCTTTTCAAGATCCCAGTTTCTATTCCTGGGGATGAATACCCCAGAAGTGAGATTGCTGGATCACACGGCAGCTCTATTTTTAATTCTTTGGGGACCTCTATGCTGTATTCCAATTTACATTTCCACCTCCGTGTACCCTTGTTCCCCTTTCTCCACATTGTCACACACGCTGATTTTTTTTTTTTTAATTAATAAGAGGCATCCTGGCAGGAGTGAGGTGATGTGTCATTATGGTTTTGATTTGTGTTCCTCTGATGATTAGTGATGCCGAGCACCTTTTTATATGCCCGTTGGCCATTTGTATGTCTTCCTTGGAGAAATGTCTATTCAGATCCATTGCCCATTTTTAAATCTGATTATTTGTTCTTTTTTGCCCTTGAGTTTAGGAGTTTGTTACATATTTTGGATGTTAACCCCTTCTCAGATATGTAGTTGCAAATATTTTCTCCTGTCCTTTAGGTGCCTTATCATTTTGCTGTGATTTCCTTTGCTGCAAATATTTTTTTCTGTATTGTCCCAACTCTTTATTTTGCTTTTGTTGCCTATGATTTTGGTGTCATATGCAAAAAACCATTGCCGAGACACATGTCAGGAAGGTTTTTTTCCTGGAGGTTCCAGTTCTAGATGGCAACCTAGGAGGCTCCTGAACTCACCTCCTCCCACGGACACCCCACATCTCTAGCTACACATGGATCAATTTCCTCAATTCCCTCTGAGAGAAATCTAGAAACTAGCTGAATGATTCCTACACGTTGAGAAAGTGAGAAAACACCCACATCACAACGGGCAGACAAGACTGGAACCGTCCCGTCATAACCTTCACTCTAGGCACAGTTCCATACAGTTGGGAGGGAACACACAACTCCCAGCTTCTCCATGATGAGCAAGGGGTTTGGACTCAGCATCCAGTACCACAACTCTCACGACCTCCACCCAAGGGATGGGCCCAGACACCTATCCCTAAAAGCATCCAGAAGACCCACAAGACTATTGCAAAAAAAAGAGAGAGAGTCCTAAGGGACTCATGAGGACCTGCTATGGCTACGCCCCAGGGCTCAGCAAAGGGGAAGCAGACAGAGGCACCCATCTCCCAGTCGCCCCCTGAATAAAACCTATGTGCCCACTTCAAAAGCTGCTGCCCAGGGCCAGGCTTCCATGTATCACACATCTAGGGGCTGCCTGTGGCCCTCCTGGAGACGGGGGAGGCCGAGGAGGCTGGCAGGGACCATCTCTACCTTCTCCCGCTGGCCTGCTCCAGGTCATCGGTGTCTTCCTGGAAGAGGTTTGGGCACATGTCCTGGCTTTTGTGGCCGCTGCCAGGGGGACACACCCGTTGATCACCTGGCCCTTATGGTCAGCGGGACGTGCATTTGTGGTCCCACAGGACTGTGGCAAACAAAGAGACAGTTTCAACCAGCTATCCCCCCAGGGCTGCAGTGGAAGCAATAGTAGAACATTGAGTCATACGCCTTTCAAGTTGTTGGTGACCAATACTTCTGGAAAAACACCCACAGCAGTTTTGAGGTTATGTCCTTAAGTAGAACGACAGTAATCACATGCATAAGGACTCAGCCTTTGCACTGGGGACATCTTGATGTTTATGAGGTAAAAACATAACGATGTTTGGCCCTTTATTGACTCCCACAGCAAAATGTGGCTGTGTTCTTTACTAGAAAACATGCTAATAGCACCCAGAGCCTTCACACTGTTTGATGTAAATATAGTTGAGAGGCTATCAAAGTGCATTCATTCATTTATTCATCAACACCGAGCGCTTATACACCAGGCACCATTCTAGGCGCTCATGCTACGGTGGTAGAAAATAACCTCCAAAAAGCTCTTGCCCTCGTGTGGCTCACATTCTAGTTAATAGATGATAAACTAATAAATTATAAACTATGTGATGGTGATAAGTACTATGGAGTAAAATAAAACGGGAGAGGGAGAGAGAACAAGGTGGGCAAGTAGCTCTTTTTAAAAGGGGTATTCAGGGAAGATTTCACTAAGAGATGGCATTTGAGCAAAGGTCTAAAGGAGGGGAGGGAGTGAGCAGTGCAGACATTTGGGATAGAGTGATCTGGGGTGAGGGAAAGTCAGTGCAAAGGCCCTGATGCAGGAGAATGTGGCCTTGAGGGGGAATAACAGGAGGGCAAGGGAAGCAGGGGGAGTAGTGGAGACAGAATTGGAAGCGGGGCAGGCTGTGCAGGGCCCCGTGGGCCATTTGAAGGACTTTGCTCATTGTTGGAGTCGATGGGAGCCACTAGCGGCGTTAGGCAGAGGCGTGACGTGGCCTGAGTTATGTTTGACAAGGACCACCTTGGCCGTGACGTCGAGCACAGGACGAGGGTGCGGGAGTACACTCAGTAGGGTCGGGCACAAGGCTCCCGCAATGCTGCAGGTGGAGGAAAGAGGTGACTCGGAACAGGGTGATTCCTGTGGCGTCGGGGGGAGTGCGCGGAAAAATACTGCTGGTGGATTGGAACGGCGAGATTGACGGATACGTGAGAGAGAGATTTTTGGCGCGGGCCACTGGGAGTTTGGAAAAGCCATTTCACTGACACGGGGAACACAACGACAACCATGTACCAGGCGTTGTTCTAGTTGCTTAGGAACTAGAACATGATTGTTTTGTGGCGAGAATGTCAGTTTTGGACAAGCTGAGTCTAAGAGGAGATAGCTAAGCAAAGATGTCAAGTAAGCAGCTGGAGATAGCAGTCGGGCAGGAGGCACGCATTTTAAGCCCGCATGAAGCCAGAGGCCTGCTTATTAGCTGAGATTTTGTCCTACCCATACTGAAAACCAGCAGGAAAAGGCAAATTATCATTTCTGTAATTAAAGCTTTTGGGATTAGGTGGTTTCGTCTCAATCACACAGCCGTAAATAACAGATTGCATCCATCTGGCGACCCACCCATGCTTCAGACCACAACTGTGTTAACCTCAACCTCCGCAGGAATCGCTCTAGTGCTCTGCTGCGCGTCGAAATGTGATCTAGAGAAACATCAGTATCCAGTTTTTAACTAATGTGGTAGTGGTGAACTAAGTCCGAGTGGTGGATCTAATGTTGAAAAATGGCCTCAAGATCAGGGCATTCGGGAACTCGCCCATAGATGCCCTAGACCCTTGCATAGGACCTGGGGCCATCAAATCAACACACTGGGACAAACACGTTATCAGTCTATTTTAAAATCGTTTCTGTGCCTTTCTCAGACTATTTCCCTTTTAAGAAAAAACACGATGGTCAAGGTCAAGGTCAGGGGACCTCAGCAGCCTGCGGTGGTCACAGTGGGTATGCTGTGGGCGGGTGTCCAGTCTCAGCCTCGCTGTCTCCGGCTTTGGAAGCCTGGCCTGGGTACCAAGGGCAATACTCGGGTTTCCTGAGTAGGCCCGTGGCTTCTAATTAAGGGCGACCCAAATGACAGTTTGGCCACCATGGAGGTTACGTTTCCACCTGAAAATTATGAATAATCACCTTCCATGTTGTCATGAGCACTCTGTAAACAACTTTTTCACTATTTCTTTACCTTTGCCAACTTTGACTTTGCATTTCTTTTTTTTTAAATATTTTATTTATTTTTATTTATTCATGAGAGACACACAGAGAGAGTCAGAGACAGAGGCAGAGGGACAATAGGCTCCATGCAGGGAGCCCGATGCGGGACCCGACCCTGGGACTCCAGGATCAGGCCCCGGGCCGAAGGCAGACGCTCAACCGCTGAGCCACCCAGGCGTCCCTTACTTTGCGTTTCTTCAGATATTAGTGAGGCTGATCATTTCTTAATATATTCATTGGCAGTTCCTTTTTTTTTTTTTTTTTTTTCAGAGAGAGAGAGAGAGGGAGAGAATCCCAAGCAGACTCTCCTCTGAGCACAGAGCCTGATGTGGGCGGATCTCACGAGCCCGAGATTATGCCCTGAGCTGAAACGAAGAGTCGGAAGCCTACGCGGCTGAGCCCCCAGGTGCCCTCACTGGCGGTTCCTGTTTCTCCTTCATGTCCTGTCACTGCAGCCGATATTCCTGACACGCATAGCCCGTGGGTTTTGTTGCTCGTAGACCATGGATTGAATTTGTCTACTCTGTGAGAGCTTCCCGTTATAAATAGTCTCTGAATACGACCTTTAGCACCTTTTTAAGAATATTTTATTTCACTTCTGCTGGTTGCAGTCCTCGTGTCCTGATGTTTTAAACAAGCTAATTTGTCAACCCTACACACGGCCATCTGGAGATTTCATTGCAGTCTCCTCTGATATTATGCATGTGCTCCACTTGTGGGGTTGGTGGAACCCAAACAAGATATCCGTGGTCATATCCGTCTCTGAATGGCCCCAAGACAGCATGTACCTGCACAACCCCCTTTAGCCTTCCCAACTTCCACAGTTTGGATTCCGCACAGCCTTTAAGAGCAAATGCCTAAAACCAAAATGCCCAACTCGTTCTCTGCACACCTTCTTACACCTCCTACGCATTTGGACATGGTGGGTGCACGCAGGGCTGGGTGATGAGGGAGTAACTAGTAGGGCCTCTGGAGGTTATAAATGCTGCTAAACTCAAGATTCCTGCGGGAAATAACAAGCTATTTTAAGCAAGCCAATGACACCCTTGTGACACCCTTGCCATCACCCAAGTGTAGGTATTTCTCAAGCAGCTAATAGCAAACCCTCACAAGCCCCACGCGCTTGCTCGGAGTGGTGGCTGTCCTTGTCCAGTTGGGGTAGCTGTAAAAATAATCCAGCCTTCACCACGCAGAGTCCACGCGACGCGGCGCGGCTTCCTATGGGCCCCACGGGCTCGCTGAGGGCAGTTGCTGTCCCCCTCGCTCGCTAAACTGCTGTGACTGCACCCCTGTGCCACATTTTAGGGAAGGTCATACACAAATTAATAGATAAACCCAGTCTTCTGTAGAAGCTCCCTAGGTTGTTGTCGACTGTTTGCTACTAGCTCCAAGGGGGTAAGAGACATCAGCAAGGCGCACCTTCGACCCACAGCAGAAGGGATGGGTGCTGGGCTCTCCAACACAATTAGTTCTGCACCAAAGTGTCAGTTTGACCACCAGGTGCTAAGAGAGAGAAGCAAAATGGTCGATACTTTTGAACCATGAAGTCACTTTCCAGTTTGGGAGCTGATTCTCGGAGATGCCGCGACAGGACATCAGGGGCCACGGAGAACTTGTATCCTGATGAGGCCTCGGCCGACCTGCCCGCATTGTGCTGCTTAAAGCATCTACTTCAACTGCATTAAGTTGATCTTTATCCTAATGTCGCACGTGAAGACCCTTCTCCTGCTGCCCATCTCTGTTGCTATGCCAACAGAGGAGCGTGTATTATATATAGACACATGTATTTGTAAATATATATATGCTTGCTGTGTGTATGCTTGTAAATACATATATTTTTCCTTCTTTTTTTAAAAAAAAGATTTTATTTATTTATTCATGAGAGACACAGAGAGAGGCAGAGACCCAGGCAGAGGGAGAAGCAGGCTCCATGCAGGGAGCCCAACGTGGGACTCGATCCCGGGACCCGGGTCACACCCTGGGCTGAAGGTGACGCTAAACTGCTGAGCCACCCGGGCTGCCCTATATTTTTCCTTCTTAACCAGCCTATTGAATAATAAAATATGTTTTATTATTACTAACTTTAAGCACATATTTAAAATCTGTGGGATAGGGATTCCTGGGTGGCTCAGCTGTTTGCCACCTGCCTTTGGTCCAGGGCGTGACCCCAGGGTCCCGGGATCGAGTCCCACGTCGGGCTCCCTGCATGGAGCCTGCTTCTCCCTCTGCCTGGGTCTCTGCCTCTCTCTGTGTCTCTCATGAATAAATAAATAAAATCTTAAAAAAAATAAAGCCTGTGGATACTGTTATCTGTAAACTCAAGCACCGTGGTCTGACAGGAAGCATAAACCTCGCAATTTCCCTTCCTGGGATCAAAGCTGATTCTGCGATGCTGGAGTCGAGTTCTTGGTGAAGAGGAGAATCTGAAAACTCCAAACCAGAACACAGAGCTGGAGCTTCTTAAAAACTTCCTGAGTTTATGTGCACCTTCGGATCTGTCTTTGGAAAGTGTAGTCACAGTCAGGGGTTGGAAGCTCTAGGATGTCAGGAGTGTGATTTTTTAAAAAAAGATTTATCTACTTATTTATTTGAGAGAGAGAGAGAGAGCGAGCGCACAAGTGTGAGACACAGAGGGAGGAGGAGAGAGCATTTCAAGTGGACTCCGAGCTCAGGGAGGCGTCTCCCCGGGTCCTTGGTCTCACAGCCCAAACCAAGAGTTGGATGCCCAACCGACTGCACCACCGGGGCACCCCGGTAATTTGATTTTTCTGTTTTTAGAGATTTATTTATTTGTTTTAGAGGAGAGCACGAGTGGGAGGGGCAGAGAGAATGTGGGGCCGACTCCGAGCTGAGCCTGCCGTGGGGCTTGGTCTCACGCCTCGGAGCTCATGACCCGGGCTGACACCCGGACTCGGCCGGCCAACCGACGGAGCGGGTCTCATGCTCCGCAGCTGGGTGTCGTCGGGGGCGAGCCGTCCTGCAGAGAGTGTGGGACACGACGCCTCGCGGCGAGCTGTGCACGGGGCTTCCACGGGGCTCCCCAAGCGGGCCCCCCTCTTCCTCTGCTCTCCGCTCATCAGTCACATTTTCCCAGCACCCAAGTCGGCGTCCAACTGCTCCCCCGTCGATGGTGTCAGAGTCAGAGAGCACAACCACGGTCGAGCCGTCGGCTGCGAATCACGGCCGGCACACCCGCCGCTGGGCCGCGCACCTTCCCGGCGCTGTATTCTTCCTCCTTCACTCGCTTCTTTGAAGCTCTTCCTTTCCTGCTGTAGGCCTGGCTTTCTGACTCACTCTTTTCCTTCCCTCTAAAGGACTTTTTTTTTCTTTTTCTTTTTTTTTTTTCTAAAGGACTTCTTTTACCATTTATCGTGAAGCAGCTCTACTGGCAACGGGTTCCCTCAAGTTTTGTTTGTCCGAGAAAGTCTTTACTTCGCCCTCATGTTTGAGGGTCAGGCTCACGGCACCGGACGCCGGACACCCGGCATGTCTGGCTGCGCTGCCCCTTCGCTTGCAGGTCCCGGAGGCGAAGTCGGAGGTGACCTTGTCCCTCTGTCGAGAAGCTGGGTTTTGGTTCTGGTTTTGTTTACCTCTAGCTTCTTTCATGATTTTTAAAATCTACCTCCAGTTTTTCTGTAATTTGAAAATGACACGCTTAGGTATAACCCTTAGGCATCTGCCTTCCTCGGTGTTCTCTAAGCTTTCTCAACCTGAAAGCCATTTTGGGGGAAAATCTGTCATTATTGTTTCAAATATTTCTTCCGTTCCTTTCTCTTGCCTCCTGGCGTTCTCATGACGTGAACGTTACGCCTTCTCTGGTTGTGCCACGTCCTTGGGTATTTTGTTCTGTTTCCTCAGCCTTTTTTTCTCTTCGCTCTTCTGTTTTGAAGGATTGTGTTGAGATAACCCGGAACTCAGATTCTCTCCGTAGCTGTGTCCGGTGTCTACGAGCAGCCTGTCAAAGGCAGTCTCCATTCCTGTCACCGTGTTCTGTTTCTAGCTTTCTTTCAGAAAAATTCTTTCTGAGGACTTCCACCTCCCTGCGTGTGTCCTCCTTGGGTCTTGGGAGCTGCCGACTTCCCCGCTGGAGCCTTAGCATATTTGTCGTCTTTGTTTAGATCATTGGCCTGAGCATTCCGGCACCCCTCCCAGGCCGGCTCTGATGTCTGCTCCATCGCTTCAAGTTGCAGCTTTGTGCTTACGCAGCCTCGGCATTCCTGCTGGATGGCAGGACACGTGTCCCGGGGACAGGGAACCGCCTTCAGCAACGCGGTCGCCAAGTGTCGGGGCGGCGGGGAACTGTTCTTTGGTCCCGCGATGAGATCCCAGGATTTTGGTGAGCCCGTGCCTCTGGGCTGTGAACGTCACGGATGTTTAGAGAAGCTGTTAGGGGAGGAGGATGGCTGCAGTGGGCCGGGGGCGGGGAGGCTGCAGATTCAGGCAAGCCCCAGGGAAATTCAACCCCTTTCCTGGGCTTTCTTTCCACTTTTCCGAGGTTTTTCTCACCGCTCACCTTCGCTCCACCCCCAGAAACAGCGATTTGAGACTTCCAGAGGGGACGCCTTCTCTCAGAGATACGTCGGGGAGCGGTAGTTTGGGTGGAGGCCTTGAGCACCCTGGGAGGGAGGGAGGCCTTGGACACCCCAGTTTGGCTCAACCATAGTGGTGACAGGCCCCCTTGCAGAAGGAGGGTTAGGAAACGACCCCAAACCATTTGCGGGGCGGGCTGGGCGTGCAGCGGGCTGAGGGACCGCCCTGGGATGGTCCTGAGGGGGGCACGAGGGAATTAATCAGTAGCCTGTGGCCCGACTGGGGAACGACGGCTGTATTCTCACAGTGTAAGGCTTCTGCTCCCGGTGAGAGCGGAGGGGCCGGAGCCCCCCCAGCAGTCATCCCTCTGGGGGCCCGCAGGTCCTCGCTCGCCTGAGGGCCTGCTCCTGCTGCTGAGACACGCTGGCCACGCTTGCCAGGGTGGGCGGGGACGGCCTGGACGGTGGCCTCTCGGCAGAGCCACGGAGCGGAACCCACTGCGGCTTCCAACCCCCCCTAGCCAGGGGTCCCCAGAATTGGGCCTGAGAAAACAGGGAAGACTCGTGTGAATAGTTCACAAAGAAAGTGTGGAGGCGAATGCTAGTCTCCAATGTAGTCAAGAGATGCGCTCGTGACAGGTCCCCGCGTGAAACCAGAAGCCAAGGGGACAGGTAGGGAGGGGAGAGGGCAGGGCAGTTTCTTCTTGGGGCCATGGGAAGATTCTAGAATTAGAGTGCGGTAAGAGTTGGCAAGCTGTAAAGTTACTGAAAATCACTGAATTGCACACTTAGGGCATGTGAATCTTTACCACAAAAGCTGTTAAATTAAAAAAATAAAAAGGCAGGGCATGGAGAGCTGTTCTGGATTCAAGGAGTCCCTTCTCCCGCGGGTCGCACAACTGCTGGAAGCCCAGCAAAACCCAGGGCCGCGCAGAAGGTCGCGGGGAATCCTGTGTCCTCTGACCCAGGCCAGCGGGTGGCAGTTCCCGGCGGCCGCGGATTTTGCCTCGACCTCGTGGAAGGCCTTCTGACTGCCAGCAAGGCCCCATCGGAACAAGAGTGTTTGTGGGGCAGAGCGCTCCTGGTCCCGGGGTCAAGCACTGGGCTCTCCCGAGAGGGTCCCTGCAGGGCGCTGGGTGACAGCCTCCCGGGGGGCAGGGCGGGTTAGGCTCTGAGGCTCCGGCTCCCTGCCCTGATGGGGAGACCTCCTTCCCCCTGGCTCCGTCTGTCCATCCCAAAGCCAGGATGGTCTTTGCTGCGCTTCTAATTCACCCGGAAGGGGATGTTTGTGCGCTGCTCGCAGATGTGCTGACGGGAGAGACCAGAGGGCCTAGGAGACTCCCTCAAGCCCTAGACTCAGGTAATAACAGGAACTCGGCAGCCCACAGACTGCAATTGTGCCTCCATAATAATAGTAATTAATGTAAGAATAATAACTTCATTTTCGATTTCCTATTGCTGCTTGTGTCCTGGGCAGCCAACAAGCCACTTCTGGCCTATGACCCTATGGTAGCTTGTAGGTTTGTTTGTTATAGCATTTATGGTTTCCTAAAACATTATAAAAGTGCTATGTTGCCTATTAGAAAAGGCAGAGAGTAATGAAAGATAATAGAAACTACACAGGAATTCCACAAGCCAGTGTTACCCTATTGACATATATCTTGTTATATTTTGTTTTATGAAACTAAAAATGTGGTACGCATACTTAGTAAACGGATTTCTCATTTAACAGTAGAAAATTGCTTTTCCAAGTCACTAAGGATGCCTGCAAGACATTATTTTTAATGTTTGCCTAGGATTGTATACAACAATACATATTAATATATTTAATGTATTCCCTATTGTTTTAGATTTAGATTTCTTCTATTGCTTTTGCTAATGGCCATGAGGTTTTTGAGGTCAAAGCTTTTTTTTTTTTAAAGTCAAAGTGCATATTTTTAATACAAATGCCCTGGAATGGACACCACATGTTCAATTTCTGGTTCAAAAATATATAAACATTATTCGAGTTTTTGATCTTTATTTCCAAATTGTCCTTCAAAGAGTTTGTGCCTGTTATACTCAAATTAGCAGGGTAGGAAGACACTCATTTCCTATGTCATCTATAATTCTAGTTATTATTTTCATTGTTAAGTGTTTATCAAATTGCTAGGTATACAATGGTATCTCATTTTTAAAAATTTGCATTTCCTGGTCATTTTTTAAAAATATATTTTATTTATTTATTTATTCATGAGAGAGAGAGAGAGAGAGAGAGAGAGAGAGAGACAGGCAGAGGGAGAAGCAGGCTCCGTGCCGGGAGCCCGACATGGGACTCGATCCCAGGACCCCAGAATCACACCCCAGACCAAAGGCAGGCGCCCAACTGCTGAGCCACCCAGGGATCCCCATCCTGGTCATTTTCAAAAAGGTTTACTTATTTATTTAAGTAAATAAGTGTGAGTGAGAGAGAGAGAGAGAGCGCACTCATGTGTACCCACAAGCAGGAGGTGGGGCAGGAGATAATAGCAGCAGACTCCATGCTGAGCGCAGAGCTCTACCTGGGGCTCCATCTCACAAGCCTGAGATCGAGACCTGAGCCAAAATCGAGAGTCAGATGCTCAACCAACTGAGCCACCCAGGTGGGCATTTCCTGGTCATTATTGACCTTGACCAATTTTTCATGTATCATGTGTTTTTTTGTCTTTTGTGAATTTCATGCTCACGTTTTTTGTTCATTTTTCTCTCCCACCATTTATCTTTTTCCTATTAATTTATAAATGCATTACATATACTATGGATGTAGAATCTTTGCTTCCTTTACTAATTGCAAATATCTTCTCCCAAACTGATATTTGACTATTAATCTTAGGAATTTTTTTGATATCTTTTTATGTTGTTGAAATTTAGTGATCTAGTTCTTTCATAACATCTGTCTTAGAAAGTCCTTCCCCACCCCCAAAATATATGTAACTATTTCTTTATTTTCCTTAAGGGTTTTTATAATTTCACTTTTTACATTTACATCTTTAATCTACTCGTTGAGATGCTGAATTATTGTGTGAGGTAGGAACTTCATTTTTTTCCCAAATGGTTAGCCATTTTACCAATTATTGAAAATTTTATTCTTTATTTAATTAGTTTGAAAGATCACCTTTATCACACACTATAGTGTTATGTATATTTTGATCTGTTTCTAGACTTTCTAATGTTTTTCATCAATCTTTTTGTCACCAAGCTTTTATTGCTCCAAGACTATCTCAACTAATGTCATTTGTTGTAATATATTGTTTATTTGTATATTGTATTGTCTAAGTGGGCAAATTGCTGCTTATTTCATATGAAATTTATTTTTTAGATATTTTGCAGTTTCTGTAACTGTGGTCATTGGGAATCTTTCTTTCCATTGGATATTTTGAACAAGTTATTAGTGATATTTAGTAAAACCTTTGTTTTTAATATATATTTTTAGAGCATAACTACTAAGCACTCTCCTATTATTCATATTAAAATATTCTTTCATAGAAAGCAGAACAATAATTTATTCCAAAAGATGACAGATGAATCCTGCAGACAGTTTGGTACAGTACCATCAGGCAGGAACACGTCTTCCCTCTGAATGTATTATTTCTGATTGTCCCATTGGAGTCTGGAATAAACACTTATCCGGATACTCTGTGGTATATTTTCAAAATTATACAGTTCAAAAAGATTTGCTAATATTTTATTTAGGAATTTCCTCCCTGTACTGATAATAGAAATTGATCTGTAATTTTTATTGTCACTTTCATCTTCAGGGCTATGTTAGCTTTATTTTATAAATTGGTTTATTTTATAAAGCAGAAAGCCCTTATAGTTTTATACTCTCTGGGGCAGTTTATTTATTTTTGTAAAGATTTTATTCATTTATTTGAGAGAGAGAGAAGGAATGAGTGGGGGGGTGGGTAAAGGGAGAGGGAGAAGCAGACTCCCTGTTGAGCAGGGAGCACGAGCCCAGGACCCTGGGATCATGACCTGAGCCAAAGGCAGACGCTTAACCTACTGAGCCACCCAGGCACCCCACTCTGGAGCAATTTTTAAAAACTTTCCTTCATTATTTTTTCTTAATGGCGTGACATAACTTTCCACCAAATTGTTTGAATCTGTCCTTTCAGAATACTACATCCCAAGTCACTGGGGAGTGCTTCTCCTCAGTGTTTAGTCTCTGCCCAGCCTTATATTTTGTATCCTTACATCTCATGTCTTCAAGCTCCAGTCCCAGATGTTCCCCCTGTTTCTTGCCAATACCTGTGAATTAGGTCTTATAATTCCTGGAGCAAGAACCATATTTATAGCCTCGGGCTGGTCTGAGACATGATCATGGTTGTCAGCCTGAGCATAAGTGGAAGGGATGAGAGTCGACACTGCAAGGTATCTGCCTCAGCTGAGGTCTTTGCAGAGTCTCCAGGCAAGAGGAGATTGCTCCCCCTGATTAGGGAGAGGCAGCCATTCTCCTAGGGCAGACAATTCAGGGGGGATCTAGGGGTTTAAAATCATTAGAGTCATACATTCGAATGTCCTCATCCTTGTCTCACAAATTCATTCTTTCTTGCATCAGGGCTCTGACTCTAACATGCGACACATATTACGGATACATATTGCTTCCTTTTCTATTCTGATAGCACAATTAGATCCTGGGCCAGATTTTTGACATGGTGTGTCCTATAGCCACTGGAAGTGAGAGTGGGGTTTCAGTAAACGTTTCTATAGAAGCAATCTGGCTTACACAGCATGCTTTGTGTGCTGAGAATTGGCTGTCCTGATTCCATCATTTTATTTTTTTCAAGACTTCCAATTTAATTGATAAAAACTAAACAACTTCAAAATCCTTATAATTCCAATCACCTCCAATAATTCAAGCACCTGCCCCTCCAAACCTAACACTTCACCTTTCATCTGTACTTTAACCCAGTCAACCATAGGTAAGATACTTGGTAATTTTGATGTCAATGTGTGTCAGGAATTATCACAATCCACTTACCACCAGCTATGGGGACTTGATGGCCATATGACCTGTGAATGACCCATCTACAAAGTCCCTTCTTGAAGGTCTACTTTCTAGGACCACTCCTGGTGCCAACTATCTTAGCTTGGATTTCCCTAAAAGCAGAGCCTAGAGCTGAAAGGAGAAATAGATGAATCCACTATCATAATTGGAGATTTTAACACTCCTCTGTTAGAAATAGACCCAAAAAAAGCAGAAAGTCAGTGAAAACATAGCTGAATTCAACAACACTGTCAATCAACTGGATGTAACTGACATCTCTAGTTGATTTCATGCAACAACTGCAGAATACACCTTCTCAAGCTCACGTGGAACATTCACCAGGATAGACCATATTCTGGGCCCCAAAGCATATCTTAATGAACTTAAAAGAATAGAAATTATACAATGTCTGTTCTCAGACTACAATGGGATTAAACTAGAAATCAAAAACAGAGAAATAACTGGAAAATCCCAAAATATGTGGAGATTAAACAACACACTTCTAAATAACACATGGATCAAAGAAGAAATCTCAAGAGAAAATTTTAAAATGTTATAGATGAAATGGAAATGAAAACACAGCTTGTGAAAATTTGTGGGATATAGCAAAAGTGCTTAGAAGGAAATTTGTATCATTGGAAGCATGTACTAGAAAAGAAGAAAGACCTAAAATCAATAATCTAAGTTTCCACCTGTGGAAACTAGAAAAAGAAGAGTAAATTAAACCCAAAGTAAGCAAAATAAAAGAAATAAGAATTAGAACACAAGTCAATGAAATTGAGAATAGGAAATCAATAAAGAAAATCAACAAAACCCAAACCTGGTTCTTTGAAAAGATCAATAAAATCAATAAGCCCCTGCCCAGGCTAACTAAGAAAAATAATTTGACAGGACACAAATTACTAATATCAGAAATGAAAGAGGGGATATCACTACAGAGCTCTCTAATTTAAAAAGACAATACAGGAATACTATGCTCACAAGTTTCATAGCTTAGATGAAATGGACCAATTTCTTGAAAGATACAATCTTCCGAACTCACACAATAGGAAACTGACAATCTGAATAGGCCTGTATCTAATAAAGAAATTGAATCAATAATTAGTAACCTCCCAAAACAGAAAGCATGAAGCCCAGACGGATTCACTGGTGAATTCCACCAAATGTTTAGGAAGAGATTATACTAATTCTCTGCAATCTCTTTCAGAGGATAGAAACAGAGTTGAATGCTTCCTAGCTCATTTTGTTTTATTTTTTAGAGGGGGGAGGGGCAGTGGGAGAGGGAGGGAGAGAATCTTAAGCAGGATCCCAGCATGGAGCCTGATGTGGGATTTGATCTCACAACCATGAGATCATGACACTTAACCAAGAGTCTGACACTTAACCAACTGAGCCACCCAGACACACTAACGGTACTATCTTAACTGAAACCAGACAAAGACATTACAAGGAAATTACAGAGCAATCTCTCTCATGGACATAGACGCAAAAATCTACAACAAAGTATTAGCACATTGGGATCCCTGGGTGGCGCAGCGGTTTAGCGCCTGCCTTTGGCCCAGGGCACGATCCTGGAGACCCGGGATCGAATCCCACATCGGGCTCCCGGTGATGGAGCCTGCTTCTCCCTCTGCCTGTGTCTCTGTCTCTGTCTCTCTCTCTCTTTGTGTCTCTCATAAATAAATAAAAATTAAAAAAAAAAGTATTAGCACATTGAACCTAACAATACACAAAAGAACTCTATGTAAATACTTTCTCCAACTCTGTGGTTTACCTTCTTATTCTCTTGACATTATCTGTAGCAGCACAGGAGTTTTTAATTTTGTGGGATGTGGGATTTTGTGCCATGACCAAGTAGGATTTATCCCAGATATGCAAGGATGGTTTGACATGTAAAAACCAACTAATGTAATCCATCACATTGACAGAAGTCCATCACTTTCCTGGATATTAGTAATGAATATGTGTAATTTGAAATTTAAAACATAATGCCATTTATATCGGCACCCCCCAAATTAAATAGTTTGGTATAAATCTAATATATATATATATATATATATAAAATCAATATGAGGAAAACTACAAAACTATGATTAACGAAATCAAAGAATAACTAAATAAATGAAGAAATATTCCATGTTTACAGATATGAAGACTCAGTATTGTTAAGAGATCAGTTTTTCCAAAATTCATCTCTAGATTCAAGGCCATCTCAATCAAAATCCCAGGAAGTTATTCTATGAATATTGACAAACTGATTCTAAAGTTTACACAGAGAGGCAAAAGACCCAGAATAGCCACACAATATTGAAGAAGAACAAAGTTGGAGGACTGGCACTACCTACCCAATGTTAAGACTTAACTATAAAGCTACAGCAATCAAGATATTGTGGTATTGGCAAAAGACAAGGCAAATAGATCAATAGAACAGAATAGAGAGCCCAGAAATAGACCCCATAAATGCAGACTACTGATCTTTGGCAAAAAATAAAAAGCAGGGGGATCCCTGGTGGCTCAGTAGTTTGGTGCCTGCCTTTGGTCCAGGGCATGATCCTGGAGTCTCAGGATCGAGTCCTATGTCAGGCTCCCTGCGTGGAGCCTGCTTCTCCCTCTGCCTGTGTCTCTGCCTCTCTCTCTCTCTCTCTTTGTGTCTCTCATGAATAAATAAATAAGATCTTTAAAAAAAAAAAAAGGAAAGAAAAAGCAATACAATGGAGCCAAGATAGCACCTTCAACAAATGATGCAGGAACAGCTGAACATCCACATGCAAAAAAATAAATCTAGGTAAAGACCTATGCCCTTTGCAAAAATTAACTCAAAATGGATCAGAGGTCTAACCATAAAAAACAAAACTATAAAACTCTTAGAAGATGATGGAAGAAAACCTGGTTGACCTTGGGTATGGTGAGGACTTTCTGGATACAACACCAAAATCATGGGCCTGAAATAAAGAGTTGATAAGCAGGATTTGATTAAAATTAAAAACTTCTGTGCTGCTAAAAATAATGTCAAGAGAATAAGATAAACCACAGAGTTGGAGAAAGTATTTGCAAAAGATACATCTGATAACGGAATGTTATTCAAAATATACAAAGGATTTTATTTTATTTTTTTTAAGGATTTTACTTATTTATCTGAGAGAGAGCACAAGGAGGGGAAAGGGCAAGGGGGGAAGCAGATTCCCTGCTGAGTGTGGAGTCCAACGTGAGGCTCTATCCCAGGACCCTGGACACATGACCTGAACCAAAAGTAGACGCTTAACTGACTGAGCCACTCAGTCGCTCCAAAATACACAAAGAACTCTTGACACTTAACAATAAGAAAACAACCGAATTTTAAAAAATGGGACAAAGCCCCCTCAGAGAAGATATACTGATGGTAAATAAGCACACGGCAAGATGCTCCACATCATGTGTCATCAGGGACATGCAAATTAAAACAATGAGATACGCGTATGCATTTATTAGAATGGCCAAAATCTGGACCATGGACCACCCCAAATGCCACAAGGACATGGAGCAACAAGGACTCTTGCATATTGCTGGTGAGAAGGCAAAGACGTGCAGCCACTTTGGAAGACAGTTCAGCAGTCTTTTATAAAAGTAAACATACTCTTACCATATGATGCAGCAATCATACTCCCTGGTGTTTACCTAGAGGTGTTGAAAGCCTACGTCCACCTAAAACCTACACGTAGCTGTTTAGAGCAGCCTTATTCATAATTGCCAAAACTTAGAGGCAACCAAGAAGCCCTTCTGTAGGTGAATGGGCATCCAAGACAATGGAATATTCCGTGCTAAAAAATAATGAGCTATCAAGGCATGAGGAGACACAGAGAAAACTTAAATGCATATTACTAAGTGAAAGAAACCAATCGGAAAAGGCTACATATGATGTGATTCCAACTATACAAAAATCTGGAAAAGGCAAAATTATGGAGACAGTAAAAAGATATGTGGTTGTCAGAGTTGGAGGGAGATGGGGGAGAGAGGAATGGATGGAGCACAGAAGACTTTCAAGACAAGGAAAATACTCTGCATGATGTTATGATGATGGGGTCACGTTATATACACTTGTCCAAACCCATAGAATGTACGACACCAAGAATGAACCCAAGGTAAATAATGGGCTTTGGGTGATCATGACGTGTCAATGTAGGGTGGTCAGTGTAATGAATGTGCATCTAGTGAGCGATGTTAATGACGGGGGAGGCTAGGCGGTGGGGGTACACAGGGAATCCGTGCCTTCCTCTCAGTTTTACTGCAAACCTAAAACTTCTCTAAAAAATACAAAAATCTTTAAAAAAATTATAGGCACATATTAAGTCAACGTGAATGCAAATGTATTAGTAACCACCTTAAATATAGAGGAATTAAACATGCCAACGTAAAAACTAAGATTTTCAAACTGAAAATGAAATCAAAAGCCAATTGGAAAAAAAACAAAACTAAACAGAGCAGAGCCTGAGACCAAGGCTCATGTATGATTGTTCATCTGGGAGTAGGTCTGGGATTGGGATGGGAGTGAGGGAGGGACAGGGAGATGAAACAGGGAAAGGCGGAGAGGCAAAGCTAGGGTGTGTTATCAGGCTGACTCACTGATCCAGGATGCTCCATCGATGGGCAGCGTGAACTGTAGGACGCGCAGCTCAGGGCTTGCTCCTGGGGGAAGAAATGGGGGGGCATTTACCCACCTGTTTCCACCAGCCTGGTGGAGGTTGCCCCAAAGGTCACGGACTGCTTCTTACCTTGGCTGCTCAGGGTCCCGCGGCACCTGCGCTGAGAGAAGAACTAAGGTCTGGAGGACTCCGAGTGGTGCCCTAGAGGCGTCCAAGGGGTCATCCAAACTCTGGGACTACAGGTTTCCTTCTACGACTTTTAAATTTCTTTCAGTACCATCAGGCTTTCTCCTCCTGTTTAGTCTATTCTGGACTAAAATTTGAAAATCAGCCCATTTCATCAAGATCCTCCAACCAGCCAGCAGTTTTTTCTTTTTCTTTCTCTCTCCTTTTTATAAAGTTTATTCATTTATTTTTTACTTAGAAAAAAAATAAGTATTTTTTACCTAGTAAAAAAAATAAGTATTTTTTACTTATTTACTATTTTTTATTTATTTTTACTTCCTCTTTTAGGTGTTTTCCAATGTGTTTTTGTTTTAAGGAGCCCAGATTGGATTGAACTATCAATGATACTTTTCTGTTTTTCAATGAATTAAGTCCTGCTTTCATTGTATTAATACTTTTTAATAGGTTCACATTTATGTCATATTAAAAAAAAAAAAGCACGTTGCTTCTTAGTCTAAAATAGCCAAACATGTAGGAGCAGGGGGGAGAATGGGGGCTGAGAGGAGAGGAAATTGGGGAGGCGATGGTCAAAGGGTACAAAGGTTCAGTCTCACAAGATGAGCCAGTTCTTGAGAGCTCAGTACAGGACGGTGACCTTGGTTAACAACTCCGTACGCACACTTGAGGGGCACGGGGGGTCGGTCGCCACTCACGGACACGGAAATAATAGGGAGGAAAAGACAGTAACCATATGAGGTAATAGATGTGTTAATGAGCTTGATTGTAGTGACCCTTTCCCAATATATACGAAAATCAGAGTTGCATATCTTGAACATAGACACAATTTTTGTTTGTTGATTATACTTCAATGAATCTGGGAGAAAAAGATTATACGGTGAAGGCTGTCAGAGGTCGGTGAGTAAGGAGATGAAACCACCCTCCGTAATTACACAGGAAACAAACAACAACAAAACTCTGCTTCTTGAGATGAGTACTTAATTCATTATTTTCATTATTTCTTTAGAAAAATAATAATAGCATTCTAGAATAAGATTTTTTTTTATTTTTTATTTTTTCTGAGTATGGCTTTGTCACATGCCAGAAGTTCTGAAACCCGGTGTTATTATTTATGGTTATTTTCAAAACACTATTTAATTACATGTTTTATTTCCTTTATTACCCAAGGGTTATTTGGAAGAATATTGCTTAATTTCCTGGTACTTGGATTCTATTATTTAATATTTTTCTTAGTAATGCTTTGTTTTGCTGGATTATGGTCAAAGAGAGTCTACATTTAAGAACTTATTGGAATTTCTTTTACGACCAAATATATTACCTTACTTTATGAATGTCTAATGGCTGTCTTATAGGGATATGAATTAAGTTTTTGTAGACTATGTGAAAAGCTTGTCGATTGCATTATTTAATTCCTTTATTTGTGGGTCAGCTTGATTAATCAAAATGCATAAAAGAAATGGTAATGTCACTGTTCACTTTATAGTCCTATCAATTTCTAAGATTTTTATTGTTCCTATGGAGGGGCTGTTTCATGCAGAACATAAATATTCATGAACCTTCTATCTTCTTTGTGATTCGCATCTTGTCTTGATAGAATGTTCCGTATTCTTCTTTATTTGATATTATTATTGCCATCCTGACTTTAGTTTCTGCTTTGTTTGGTTTTCCGATCTTCGTCATCCTTTTAAGGAGGAGCTCTGCGGGTCACTTTATTCTAGGCCCGCCTTTCCTACACAACACACGCCACCAGATTTCTGTGGACAAAACAGAAACCATCTTACATCTTCCAAGTGGAAAGGGAGTTAAGGCAGAAAGTCGGGTGCTTATTGAGGCTTTAGGGGAAGAGGGGGAGAGGCTGGTGGCCTCCACCGGGTTATGGAGCCCCACTTCCCACACAGGGGTCCGGAGGCTGCTGCCACCACCACCGCCGGGCCCGGCCTCCCGTCCTCACCTCCTTCCCTCCGAGTTCAATCCGAGGGGACCCCCTAGAGCTGAATGGAGGCCGCTGCTGGCTCTGGTCCCCAGGGGCCCCGGGGGACAGTGTTTGGTTTATGAGGAAGTTGGCCTCGTCTCCTTTGCCCGGCCCCGGGAGGTGTGGGAGGCGCCTCCTGCACAGCCCACCCCCCCCAGGAAGGGTGGGAGGTGACTCTGTTTCCCTCTCTCTTCCCCTTGCTGTGGTCGCCGGTCCTGACTGTCTTCCACGAATCACAAGTCGTTGCACAACATACGGAAGCCAAGCAGCTGGTTTCTGCCTTCCAGGAACGCGGGTCCCACGCGGAGAGGTGGGTCCTTGGGGCCACGGCTCTGGAACCCGGGACACAGGCTAGAAGCACGTCCGCGGGTGGGACTCAGCCGGCGTGCACGGGAGGGGACTAGGGGCTGGCCTGGTCCCAAGGCACAGCCAGAGGCCCAGGAGCCCTGGCACCGCGACCCCTTGGCCTGGGGCTGGGCGGCCCAGAGCACAGCGGTGACCCGGGGGCCATGCACCAGCTGCACCCACCAGCTGGGGGCCGGTCACTCTCTCTCTGGGGTTGGTTGGCTCTTCCACCCGGGGAGCTTCTATGTCGGCCACAGCCCGGAGAAGGGGTACAGCAGAGGCAGGGGGGAGGTGGGGGGGGCGTCCTGCAGCTTGGCCAGGAGGAGGGCCTCCCACGGGCTGGGGCCAGAGCCTCGGTGGGGAGAAGACCCGGGTGGGCTCGGGGGAGACCACCCAGTCGGGGTGGCATGGGGGCGGCCCTGTAGGCCCGGGAGAGGGCACGGGGCCCAGTCGGTGCCCAGGGCTTCCATGTCACCAGGGACCGCCTGGGGTGCCCGTGGCCCAAGTCCCCTGCCCAGGCCGCAGCTGGGGCCCCAACGGGTTCTCATGGACCTAAGCGGGTTCAAAGGAAAAAAAAGGAAGTTCTGGGTCTGGATGAGCTGCCCGCAGGGGGCCGCGAGGGGAGGGGGGGAGGGGAGCGGAGGGAGGGGAGGGGAGGGGAGGCCAGCACCAGAGGGCAGGCGGCACCTGCAGGCTCAGGCCCCGAGGCCCTGCTCCCCACATTCTCTGACCTACCGGGGACCCAGGCCGCCCGCTCCTCTGCACCCCCCCCCACCCGCCGCGGCCTCAGGCTGAGTCAGGCCCCCTCTGGCCCCAGGGCCCCGCAGCTCCAGGCCCTCCTTCCGCTTCCTTCCGGAATCCCATTCCCGGGCAGGAGATTGGCCTTCCTGAGGGAACTGGGGTGCCCGGCTCTTCCCGCCTTCCGGGCGCTCGGGGCCCTTGGGGGAAGCGCTCCCCTCCCCGGCCCGGGTCCCCCCCTCCCAGCTCCCCTCCCGGGCCCTGCAGCCTCAGCCTTGAGCTCTCAGAACTCAGGCTGGCGGCTGTGACCTGCGCCCCAGGGTGACGGCGGCCTTGCACACCCTCTCCCCTCCTCTGCCGCCAGCCACCTGCCCTGGGCCCCGGCTGAGCGCAGACCCGCTGCAGCGGTGGGCGGGCGGGCGGCCCACTCGACCCCCAGGCCCCCGCCCTGACCGGCTCTGCGGGCCAGAGGCTCCACCTCGGTCCGTCTCCGCCGCCGCCCCCTCCGGGACGGGTTCTGCTCTGAGCTGACGCCGATTCCCAGGATGAGCAGATGGGCCGAGCCCCGCTCACAGGGAGGCCCCTGAAGGCCCCACGTGGCCCCCGGCCCTGAGCGCCGCCCCCACCCCGGTGCCAGCTCGATGTCCGCAGTTCCCTCTTCTCCGGGGACTTTCCAAGCTCCCGTGGGCCCCACCTGCCGCCCGCCCGGCCACGGCACCTGGGGGTGGACGCCGGGGCTCCTCTTGTCAGAGTTGTAGGGGCGAAACCCAGACAAACCACCAGCCCGACCCGAACACGCCAGGCTGCCTGCAGACCCTGCTGTGGGGTCCCGGCCAAACACACACGATCCCGCCAAAAAAAGATTGATAACTAACACAGGCAGGTATTTACTAAGCTTTTCCTCTAGATCTGGAAGAGGGGATTACTCAGCAAAGCGGCCAAAATATCGCCTAAATCCTTTGTAAAAAATTCTTCTTACGCCCAGACTTTGACTTCTCATCAGTCTTTTTTCCAGATTTTATTTATTTATACATATTTATTTATTTATGATTTCATTTCAATTTACCAGCATTAGCACATCATTGGCTTCAGATGTAGTTTTCAATAATTCATCAGCTGCGCGTGAGCCCGTGCTCAGTCCTCCGTCAGGCCCGTCACCCGGCTATGCCCTCCCCGCACCCGCCTCCCCTGCACAGACCCTCAGTTTGTCCCTTCGGTCCCTTTCGCTAGTCCCTGTATCCCCGTGTGAGGCCCTGTGCTGACTGTCCTCCGACTGACTCACTTCCCTGAGCTCACGCCCTCCAGGTCCGCGCACGTCCGTGTAGGTGTGGGCCCTCGCGTCCTCGGTCTCTTAGGGCGAGTGCTCAGGTCTAAATTTCTCTGCTTTTTCCTCCGCTTCTTGCCCCTTCACCCCTGTCTGTCTGTCTCGCTGTCTTCCCCTCTCTCCCTGTCCTGTTCTATCACATGCACTTCTTTGGCCGACAAGATCCAGGCGTCCTCCCCGAGGGGCCAGCCCTGGTGCAGTGACCGTGAGTCGGTCACTGATGCGGTCGAGGTACGTGCCCAGCAGCACGGGCGTCCTCGCAGCTCACCTCGGGGGCCACGTCCGTCCTGTCCCTGGGCCCCTCGGGAGCTCCCGGCCCCACCGGGCTGCAGCTGTGTGGCCCTGAGACCCTTGAAGACGCGGGATTGTACAGCGCGACACCGGGGGATGGGCTCCTTCCGTTTGGCTTAACTCCCAGAGGCTGGTCCGGGTCACCGCGTGTGTCGCTGGCGGCGACCCCCTTCATTCTGCGTCGCGGCCCCAGCCCGCCTGGGCTGCCACAGGAAGCCCGGCCTCTCCGCGAGTGGTTGGCAGTGCCGGGTCCCCGCAGGGCGCTCAGGCCTGCAAGCCCGACGCCAGGCACGGCCGCTCCTGTTTCCCGGGGTCCCCTGGCTACCGGCGGGGCTTCTGGCCGGAGCCTCCCTTGGGAGACGCTGACCCCGTGGGGGCTCATGACACGAGCACTCCCGCGCCCCACCTAGCGACCCGTCACCTCGGGAGTTGGGGTGCAGGGCGACGCCAAAGTCATGCCAGGGCAGCAGTTTCCATGCAAGGACGTGCTGCCATTTGTTTCCCTATTTTCAACCCCTGCAACACGCCTGGGTTGTGCCCAGGTCGGGGCCACCAAGGTAAAGCAGCTGTAAACGCCTGGTGTGCAAGTCTGCGTGTGAGCAGAAGTCGTCGATTCTCTGGGATAAGCACCCGGGGCGCAGCACCTGGCCCACTGGCGGCTGCGTCCCCGAGTTCTAGAGAAGCTGCCAGACTGTCCCGGACCGCCGCGTCGCTCTCCGCTGCCGTCGGCATCGTGTCCAGTTCCGGCGTCCCGGCCGGCGTTGGGCGCTGTTAGCATGGTTCTCAAAATTTGCGTCCTTGTGCTAAGTATGTCGTGACACCTCGCTGCGGTTTGAATCGCGTTTCCTTGCTGGCTAGGGGCTCGGAGCCGCTGCCGCGCGCTTACCGGTTCTGCATCCTCTTCCGTGGAACTTTTCTCCATGGCTTTGGGCCGTTTTCTAACTGAATTGTTTGCTTTTTTTTTTTTTTTTTTTAACCATTGAGTTTTGAGAGCTCTTTATTTCAGATACTTGTCTTTTGTCAGCTCTGTGGTTTAAAAATATTTTCTCCCACTCTATAGCTTGTCTTCCCAGCCATTTGACAGGGCCTTTCGTAGAGCAAACATTTTTAACTTTGGTAAAGTCAAATTTATCAACTTTTCCTTTTACAGGTTGTGCTTTTGGGGTCAAGCCTAAGAATTTGCCCGGCCTAGATCTCAAAGATTTTTCTCCTATGGTTTTTTTTTTCTTTTTCTAAAAGTTTTATAGTTCTAGATTTAAGTTCACGATCCAGTGTTGAGTTAATTTTTATGTAAGAGGGGAGATTTAGATAAAGGTTCTTTTCATTTTTCTTATGATAGCTAATTGTTCCAGAATAATTTTATTTTATTTTATTTATTTTATTAAGATTTTATTTATTTATTCATGAGAGACACAGAGAGAGGCAGAGACACAGGCAGAGGGAGAAGCAGGCCCCATGCAGGGAGCCCGATGCGGGACTCGATCCCATGACTGTGGGATCATGCCCTGGGCCGAAGGCAGACGCTCAACCGCTGAGCCACCCGGGCTTTCCAGCATCATTTGTTTAAAAGGCTATTATTAAATTGCTTCTTTTTCTTTGTCAAAAATGAACTGGGCAAATTCATGTGGATGTATTTCTGTGTTCCGTGTTCTGTCTCATTGATCTATGTGTCTCGCCCTTCATTAGTATGAATTCTGTCTTAGTTACTGTAACTATGTCAGTCTTGAAATTGGGTAGCCTAATTCCTCCTACTTTCTTCTTCTTTTTTTCCTCCCAAAATCGTTAGAGCTATTCTAGTTCCTTTGCCTTTCCCTATAAATTTTAGAGTAATCTTGTCTATATTTTTAAAAATCCTGCCGAGATTGTGATAGGAATCATGTTCAGCTAGTATATCAATCTGGAAAGAATTGACATCTTTACTATGTTGAGTGTTTTAACCCATAAACACATTATGTCCCTCCTACTATTTTAGATCTGCTTTGATTTCTTTCATCAGTATGGCGGTCTGTTCGGCACAGAAGTCTTGCACATGTTTTGTTTGATTTATATCTAAGTATTTCTTTTCTTTTCAGTGATTCTCAATGGTATCGCATTTTTAATTCCAGGGTCCTTGTGTTCATCCCCGGTATATAGAAATACAGTCTTCATAAGTTTATCTTTTACCCTGTGATCTTGCTGGATCCTAGAAGGTTTATTAGTCCTAGGAAGGTCTAACACATATTTTGGGGTATATTCCTTGGGATTTTCCATGTGGACACTCAAGTCATCTGCAAATAGGGTCGCATTTACGTTCTCTCTTTCAATTTGTATGCTTTTATTTCCTTTTTTTTTCTCTGTTGCACCAGCAGGACTTTGAGAACATGTTAAACAATAGTGGAGCAAACAGACATCCTTGCCTCGTTCCCAATCTGCGGGGAAACATTCAGTCTTTAGTTAGGATGTGTCTTGGTCTGGATTTCTTTGGGCTTGTCCTGTTTGGGATTCACTTAGTTTCTCGAATCTACAGGTTTATATCTCACCAAATTCGAGGATTTTCCAGCCTTTATTTCTTCAACCACTTTCTCAGTCCTGCCCTCTTTCTTCTCTGCTCCCAAGATTCTAATAAGACAAATGTTACGCCTTCTGTTATAGTTCCACGGGTCCCTGAGGTTCTGCTCATTCTTTTTTTCACCTTATTTTCTCTCTTTTATTCAGATTTGCCCATTTCTATTGTTTTATGTTCCAGATTACAAATTCTTTCCTCTGTCCTTCCATTCTGCTATTAAGACCATCCACTGGGGGGGATCCCCGGGTGGCTCAGCGGTTTGGCACCTGCCTTCGGCCCAGGGCGTGATCCTGGAGACCCGGGATCGAGTCCCACATCAGGTTCCCAGCGTGGACCCTGCTTCTCCCTCTGCCTGTGTCTCTGCCTCTCTCTCTGTGTCTCTCATGAATAAATAAATAAAATCTTAAAAAAAAAAACCTGGATATTTTAATATTGTGTTTTGAAGCTCTGGATCTTATTTAGATCTTTTGTTTTAGGTGATTTTCTCTGATATCACTATGGAGGTTTCTTGGATTTCAAGGTCCCTAGCTTGTCCACCCTCTTCTCTATACCTTTCAGGCTCTTTTTTTTTACATTGGTTTGCCATATACTATTCAGGGTTTTTAGTTGTATTTAGCAGGAGGAATAAATAAAACTGCATCTACTCTATCTTCCCAGAAGCAGAAGTCAGGCAGGAATTTTAAAACTTTAAATTTATCTGTTCCTGTTACACATGGAAGCAAAACAATAAGACGTTTCTTTTATGCAGACTGTTCTAGAAGCTATGCGTTCGGGGGCATTTGAACATGACCCAAATGGAATCTAACAAAATGAAAAGTTATTGAGAAGAGATAGTGGTAGGATGCACGGGGAGAAAGAACAAATCCTAGGGATATTTAGGGGATGACATTGACATAGGTGATGGCTGGAGAACGGGGAATGAAAGAAAGGAAGGAGTCTAGACGGTCGGTTTAGAGCTTGGGTTTGTTTTTGTTTTTGTTTTTTGAGAGAGAAGGAGAGCAAGCAAGGGGGGAGGGGCAGGGAGAGAGGAAGAGAGTCTTTTTTTTAAAAAAAAGATTTTATTTATTTGACTCAGAGAGAGAGAAAGAGAGAGAGAGAGCACAAGCAGGGGGAGCGGGGGAGGGAGAAGCAGGCTCCCCCGCTGAGCAGAGATTTCCCCACGTGGGACTCGATCCCAGGCCCCGGGATCATGACCTGAGCCAAAGGCAGGTGTTTAACTGACTGAGCCACCGAGGCTCCCTGAGAGAACCTTAAGCAGACCCCTTGCCCAGCAAGGAGCCTGACATGGGGCTGGACACAGGGCTTGATCTCGTGACCCTGAGATCTGGATCCGAGGCAAAATCAAGAGAGTCAGATGCTTAAGGGACCGAGTCACCCGGGCGCCCCTGTAGCTTGGGATTTTAAGAAGTGACTATATTCTAAGATTGGGAACACGGGAGCAGGAGCAGTTCTCAGAAAGGGGGAAAGGAAGATGGATTTTAGGTGTATTGGGTTCAAGACGCTTACGGATCCTCCAAGTGGAGGCACCTCCCGAGCAGTGACGCCAGCGCGAGGAGGCACAGCGGAGAAGCCGAGGCTGGTGCCACTTGTCTGAACGGCCTCCGTACAACACGGTAGTAAAGTGACGAGGAAGGAGGTCACGTGCTGAGAACAGAGAGGGAAGCGCAGCCTGCCAAGAAGGGAACCTGCAGAGGAACAAGGCAGGAGGAGAGGGGAGGGTTGTCTTGGAAACAACGGGGGGGGGGGTTGGGACTTGGGAGACAGAAGTGACCAGTGCACAGACTCTGCAGGAAAGGGCGCCGCGGGAGAGCACAGGGCCCCTGGATTTGGCCTCCCAGGAGCCGAGGAGCCTTTTCCAGAACAGCTGCATCGAGGTGCTCAGGCAGGAGCTTGAATGCAGAGGAGGGAGTGAAGGGAGCGAGGGAGGAGGGAGAGCACGTGTCCACTCGCTTCTCAAAGCTTGGCCTCACGGGGACGGGGGGCTGGGGAAGGAGCTGGCTGGCGGGTCTTGTACTCATGCTTTAGGGTAGGAAGGACCTCAGCAGTTCCAGGATGAAGGGGAAGAGCCAGTAGAGCAGGGGGTGCCTGAAGGTCCTGGGAAGGGAGGAGCTGCCTAGCAGAGCCGGGTCCCAAAGGCAAGGTGCAAACCACAAATCAGGGACGCAGGGGAGAGCCTGGCTTGGGCCCCGGTCCAGACGCCCGGGTCTTGGAGTCTGGAGGGACAGAGCTAAAGATGGGGGGGGGGGTATGTGTGGATAAGTTGGAGGCAGGAAACAAGAGGAAGTTGTTTACTGGTGTCCACCCCGATTACCTCGGTCACGTGGGTGGTGGGGCCCCTGCCGGCTGCTACTTCGGGGGCGACTGGACGGGGAGCTCGGAGAGGGAGGAGGTGCTGACCGTGGACGAGGTTAAGGGTCATCAGCCGGTCAGGTCGGACCCACGGACAAAGAAAGGAATGAGCCAGACGTCTTGGCGATGGTCTCTCGGCGCAGGAACAAAAAAGGTTAATGTGCAGCTGGGTCTGTGGGACACTGTGCAGACAGCGCTGCTGCCCGCGCACGGGGCTTGGACGGCTCGCGCTGCGCGGTTGTCGCGACAGAAAGGAAGGACTTCCGTGACTCGCGGGGAGTTCCCTGGGCATCGGAGCCGCGAGGGCAGGTAGTAAGACGCGGTCCCACCCCCAGCCGTGTGCATGGAACCGTCTCTGCTGCCAGGACGATGCTCCTCTTTATGCCACGTCGGGCCCGGCTGCTGTGACTGTGGGAAGCCCCGCGGCTCAGCACCTGGCTTGGTGACCCGGGTCCTCAGGGCCCAGCATCCGGGGCAGCCGGGGCCGTGGACACATCTGCTGCCCCGCTCTGCACACGGCGGCCACGGAAAGGCGCAAGGTGGGGACGCGGCGCAGGGCCCCGCTCAGCCTGCGGAGCTCCGAGGACACCGGGCCCGACGTCAGCCTGGGCTCCGGGCTGCCCCCGTCTCCGGGCGGGGGAGACGGGGGCTCTCTCTGCGGCCGCCTGGCTGAGGCTGGCGGGGCGGGGATGACCAGCTGTCCGGGGGTCAGGCCCTACTCGGGGTTGCAGGAAAGGCTGCGATGGCAGAGGGAGGGGGAGACAAATCGTGTACTTCCAAGCCGGAGGCTCCGCCGTGTGACCGAATCCTCTTGAGACGAAGCCCTGAGTCGTCCCCGGTCCCGCGGGAACAAAGCGCCCACGGTGGGCCTCCTTCCCCAGGCAGCCAGCAGCCCTCTCCTGGCCCTCCGCTGGCGTGTCCTCTCTTCCTTCCACTAGGGAACAACAGGGACAGGACCCCTTCTTGGATGGTCCTTCCTTAACCCGCACGGACCCCCGCGACGTGGAGCGGGGCCTCCCCTTGACGGGGGAGCAAGTGGGGAGTCAAGGGCCTTGGGGAGATCGGCGGTGGCCACGTGCACCCGAGCGGCGGGGCCGTGACTCGAACACAGGCCGCGTGCGTGGGGGCCTGTGAACGCTCCTCCCACGACACACGAAATCCGCACAGCAGCGTGCGTGGGGCTGCCTTGTGCTCAGAGCGTCTGGTTACACGTCACAGAAATTTGCAGCCCGAGACTCAACGACGTCAGAGCAACGGGGTGTGTGCCCGGCGGCCCGGGGTGGAGACTCGGTTTCCACTGGGGCGACCGGGGCGGGGTTGGGACTGAGCGCAGCCCACGGGGCACCCCTCGGCGTTCCCACCCTGACCCAGGTGGGCCTCCACGGGGCCTCGGCCGCGGCGTCTGGCTGCCCGGCCACCCCCTCACCTGTAATACGCGCCGGTGGAAGCATGAGCCCTGGCGACAGCCACTCACCTGCACGTCGTCAAGGACTTTTATGGAAGACGCACGACAACGAGGATGAGGGCTGCTTCCCGCTGAGCTGGGCCCTCGGCCGGGGGCTTCACCCGCGCACTGGGACGCGGGCGTCTAGACTCGGCCTCTATCAACAACCACCGGTGGGCGGACCTGGCAGGGGGCCTTCAGGAGTGTTGCTCATTCTCTCAGAAAGTGAGGCTCCGCGAAGCTGCCCAACCCGCCCCCCCAGTGTCCAGGGCCTGGGCTGGTCCCTTGGGTCCGAGGTCCCCAGAGGCGTCCCCGCCGGGCCAGGATGGGGCCGTCCACTGCACGGACCAGGACGGGGCGCTCGGCCCCGAGGCTGCTCCACAGCCCCCACCAGCACGGGCGTCTACGCCTGCGCCCCGCGGCCTCCGATTTCTGCCCTGCTTCCGCTCCCTGGACGGCGACCCGCCCGACCCTCGGATCCTGGGGACAGCCGTCCGCTAGGAATCCGGTGCGAATCACTGCTCCCTGTGCTCTGGTCTCCAGGCGCCTGGCGCAGCCTTCCTGCCACGTCCCGCCTTGGATGGCCGGCCCGCCGGGAGGGCCGCGGCCTGGGACCCCCGGTGTCGCCCGGGACGCCGCACAGCCCATCTGCAGCACGACTCGGGGAAGCGCGAGGCTCGCGGCTCAACGGGGCACCTTGCTGGGTGGGCTGAGGGCGGCTTCCCAGCCCGGGGTGCGGGCAGAGGGTCCGCTGACCCACGAAGAGGCCCAGGCCTTGGACGGAGGAGGGGCCTTATGGGCCTGACACCCGGTCGCCCGGCCTCACTAGCAGCCGCGGCGGCCGAGCTGGAGCACGTGGGGACCCACGGAAGCCAGCGGGCCGGGACGGTGGCCAGGACGGCTCCCACACCAACCTTTCCAGGTCACAGCGTGTCATCTGCAAACCGAGTCTTACTTCTCCCTGTCTTGTTGCCCGTGCTAGAGCTTCCGGTACGTTCTAGATTGGAACTGGGGAGAACAGAGCTTGTCTTGCTCCTGAGCTTAGCAGGAGAGCATTTGGTTTCTCTCCACGAAGCCCGCCGCCAGCTGTGGAATTTTCAAAGATGTTCTTTCCCGGACGGAGGACGTTCCCGTCCGTTCCTCGATTGTGCAATGTTTCCATCACAAGCAGCGTCGGATTTGGTCAAACGCCTTGTCTGCACCTATTAGATGATCACGTGGGTTCTCGCCTCTAACCTAGGAATCCGGTCTTTGCACGAACTTACCTCTCGGGCTGGAGTAACCCCCCGTCGCTGCCTGGGTCCCCGTGGGTTTTACATTTGGGGGGAGGGCTTGACGGTATCTACCACGTGGACGGGCACCGAGACGTGAATTAGCGTCTGCAGGTCACCCTGAGAGGCGGTGGTGCGGCCCGGGCAGGAGCCGAGCCAGCTGGCAGTGGGAGTGCGGCCCTCTTCACTGATGAACACCCTGTCGGCGCAGCAGCCAAACCCACGTACAGTTACCCAAGATCATGTTCACGTTCACCCCTTGGCTCCGGTTGGTTTCCAAGCCGAGTCCATCGGAGCTTCCCGGCCGCTGCACAGTAGCGATGACCGAGGCCTCCCTCTGTCCCCTGCGGAGGCGCCCGCCAGGAGTGCCCGTCACGCAGGTGCTTGTTGGGGCGCCGGGACTGCCCTCTGCTGGCGGCAGGGACCAGCCACCTGCCTGACTGCAGCCGTCCCTGGGAGCAGGTTTCCAGAAAACGCCCAAGGTTCAAGGAGCCTCATTAGGCCCGCCTCCCCGCTTCTGGAGGCGATAAAGCCCCACACGACCACGTGAGAAAGCACACAGACGCACGCCCTGCCAGAGAGGGTACTGGAGAGGCCCAGACGGCGCCCGGACGGCTGCAGGCGGAGGGGGGCGGAGGGGCAAGGGGGGCACAGGCAGGGGTGTCACCCAGCCGGCAGGTGGCACGAGGCCCGGTGGACAGGGGAGGATGTGTCTCCGCGGGGACGACGGGCTGTCCACGCTGTCACGGGAGGAGGGCAGAGAGGAGACACGGGCCGGCGCTCATGTCCCGTCGGGCGTTGGTGGAAGGTTTCTTTGCAGTCAGTGAAACGGGAGGCAAATGCCTCAGCTGAGAGGGAGTTTTCAGGAGGAAGAGGGGAAGGCTGCAACAGCCGTCCGGGCGAGGGACGCAGCGGCTCCCCGGGCCAGGGGCCGCGGTGAGGGACCCACAGCACGACCTCCAAGAGCAACCGGTGGAGGGGCCCCTTCTGCTGAGGACGTGGAAAGCGACCGCTGTCACCATTCCCACCTGGTTTTTCTAGAACCATCAGAGAGCTGAGATGACGAGGCAGCAAGCTTTTCAGCTCCTTTGCCAAGAGGTCAGCTGTAGGAAGGAGCCTAGCCTTTTCCTTCAGGCCCACAATGTAGGCTCTTCTCTAGATAAATGGAACTTCTGTCCAGGGGCCACATGGGACTGCGGGGCCGGGGGGACGGTGTCCCGGTGCTGGTGAGGCGAGCGCTCCGCGTGCACCGGGAAGACCCAGCTCGGGTCAGGCGGTCTCCGCGCTCATCCTAAAGAGCGAGGCGCCCGCGGGGGACCCCGCCAGCACGGCCCACTCCCAGCAGAGGCCGAGCAGAGCGGCTGAAGCAAGGAAAGGGCGACACGGCCTCCCATCACGAGGGAGGAATTGGCGATCACCAGACAGAAGACAGACACCTGAGTGTGGAACAACAGCCGCACAACATCACTGGGAAGGGACCAGGCCAAGGGGAGAAAACGTGAAAGCAGCCCTCTGATGAGCGTCCGCAGGGTTTTCAAGATGTCGTGCGGATACGGACAAAAACAAGAGCAGGGCGCCGTTGGAAAGAAACAGTCAGAAAATTGTTTAGAAAAAAATGAATAGAGCAGTTGGAGGATCAAGTCCAAGCGCTTTCCTAGGACATAAGGCCAAGAGCTGGAAACCCGGGAGGAAAGGTAAAAGGCCTGAAAGTATCAATCCAGGAAGTCGAATACTTGACTAACAGACGTTCCGGAGGAGAAATAGAGAAAGTGGATAAAAAAAATAATAATTTAAGATACTTCCCTAAGGCTCAAAAGAAACCAAATTTCCGGATTTTAAAAGTCCAAGCAGTATTGACCCCCACACACATCTTTAATGACTCTCTGCATTTTGAGGGGAGGGTACGTCCCAGAGCCAGGGGAGGGAGCAGGGCAGGGAGTTGGGGGGCGGGGAGGAGAGGGAGGGATGGGGGGGAGGGGGAGGGGGGGAGGCAAAGAGACAGTCGTTAAAAATCAGAAAACAAGGGCCCCTCGGCGGCTCAGTCGGTTGAGCGGCTAATTCTTGATTTTGGCTCAGGTCATGGTCTCGGGGTCCTGAGGTCAAGCACCTTGCTGGGCTCCCGCGTGCTCCCTCTCCCCCTGCCCCTCCCCCACTCATGCTCGCGGGCTCTCGCTCTTTTTCTCAAATGAATAAATAAATCTGAAAAACATAAAAATCAGAAATCAGATTGTCATCAGGTTGCTTGTCCAAAACCGGATTTTAAAAGACAACGGATCCAATTCCTTCAAAGTTCTAAGGAAAAACGATTTTGGGTCTAGAATTCCAAGGGTGGCTCAGTCGCTCACGCGGCCGACTCTCGATTTCCGCTCAGGTTACGGCGTCGGGGTCCTGAGCTCAAGCCCCGCGCTGGGCTCTGTGCTCGGTGTAGGTTCTCTCTCCCTCTCCCTCCAGCCTGCCTTCTCCTTCGCTCTCAAATAAATAAATAACATCTTTTTAAAAACGTGAGGCTGAAATAAAATGGTTTCAGCAATGCAGAGCAGATGACGATGGCTGCCGTGAAAACACACCCCGTGGACCTCTGGTTATGGGGACTGTCACTGAGGTGGGTCCACCTTTGTGCCTAAAATCTGTAACACATTTGTCAGCCGGTGACTGACTGTCGTGAAGACGGGGGACCCTTCAGTGTATCTGCCGAAGCTTTCCTTTGACTCGGTGTCAGTCTAGGTCACCGCACCCCCTGTCCCTCTCTCCGTCACCCGGCAGCCCACCTGCATCGCCGTCTGACGGCCTTCTAGGCCTTGCCCAGCTTCCTCCCTACCCCCTCATGCAAATACATTTAACCCCATCCTGGAACCTACTCGTATGTACAGAGAAACCTGGAGATGTGAGTCGCAGACAAAAGGGATCCAACATGCGTGTGATTGAAGAAGAAAACCAAAGTAACGAACCACGGGCGTTTTATTAAATGTCTGGGCACGCGGAGCACGATCTGCTTCCTGGTGCTGACCATTACCTTCCAAAATTCTGAGCCCGCCCGAAGCCCTCCTTGGCTTTGAAGCCATGTGGTCTTGCATCTGCATCTCCTGTCTTCCAGTTACTACGAGAGGTTTCAGTAGGTTCCTTGCCCCCCACCCCGCCGGGGCCCTGGGGTCCTCATACGTACAGTGTGCCCAGTAATACCCACAACACACGGACGCACTGAAAACCACACGAGAGTGGAACACAGTGCCTGGTGCAAGACAGGCAGAGTGAACAAAGGTACAGTTTAACTAGAAACAAGTTGCTGAAGAGAATCGGAGCAGATCACGCTACGTCTTTTCGTCACTGGGTCCTAGAGTAAATACAGGAACATTTCTCGAGCAAGACTGTGTGTAGATGTGGGACCACATTTAGGGGCTTGAATCCCAGCGTTATCACGTACTGATTGGGAGGTCTTCCATAATAGCTCTGGGCCTCAGTTTCCCCATTTGAAAACGATCGTCCTTATCTCTTAGGGCCGATATGAGAGTTTAAATGAGTTAGTACGTGTGAGTATTTAGATGACTGCCCAGATCACAATAAATAATCAAAAATGTTGGCTGTCACTGGGTTTGGATAACGGGCTTTGAGACGCTCCGGGTCCAGGTGCCCGATTGAATAGAATATACGCCTCGCATTTCTCCCCAGTGAAGAAACTTTAAAACAAAACGAAAACAAACTCATGACGGGCGATGGGGAGAACAAGAGCCACAAAAACTGTGAAGCTGGGAACCAGGCGGCTGTGCAGGAGCCCCGGGAGCAGAGCTGGTGGAGCCGTCCGCAGACTGCGGGGGCGGCCAGCCCGACTCACCTTCCAAGCCCTCCAAGGGCTCAGGAATGGGCTACACCGGGCGCCTTCAGAACAGGGGGTACGGGAGGGGCTCACATACGAAGCCGGGGTTGGGGGGTGGAGAGCTGGCAAGGAGCGGTGAGGCTTCTTCCTTCCGGGCGCCCCGGGGCTGCACCAACGTGGCACCAGGCACAGGCCTTTCTGCACAGAGGGAAGCCGAGGCCTGTGTGTTGCCGGGGAACAGGCTCGGGGCGGGAGGGACATGCAGGCTCCTCCTGGGGAGCCCGGCCAGCCCGAGAAGGAGGCCAGTGGCAGGTGCCCGGTACACAACCTGTGACCCCCCGGAACAGGATCCCACCTGCCAAGGCCTTCACACATCCAGGACTTCCCAGTCGCTGTTTTCAGAGCCCAGTGTTAGTCAAGAGCAGACAGTCGAGGCTGCTCAGACCTTGGGGGAGTTCTCTGCTGTGGGATAGAGAGGCCCAGCAAATAGGTGCAAGGGAGCCTAGGGGCGCCTGGGTGCCTCAGCCCCCGCAGCGTCTCTTGATTTCGGCTCAGGTCATGATCTCAGGCTGTGAGGTTGGGCTCCACACTGGGCATGGAGCCTGCCTGAGATCCTCTGTCTCTCCCTCTGCCCCGCCCCACCCTCTCCCTCTCTCTCAGAGAAGAAAAAAAATAATCTAAAAGAAATGGAATGAATGTGAGTAAGAAGAAAACTTCTCTTTTAGAACCACCATTAATACTCCTGGAGAACAAGGAGAGACGACGTCGATGAAGCGAGAACTCTGTGTCCACCCAACCCCCCACCCCGATAATAACAATAACAAAAAAGCTCCTGAAAATTAAAGCAGGATGGCAGAAATGAGACACTCAGTAGAAAAACCAGATGCTAAGTTTCTTCCAGGAAGAAATTTCCTGGAAAGTGGAGCAAAAGAACAAAGAAATACAAATGAAGAGAGATGACATGAGAAGTTAGAGGGCAAGTGGAATAGACCCAAAATCTGACCAAGAGGAATTTTTAAAAGAGAACGGGGGAGGCTAAGGGGACCAGATCATCAGAAATAGTTTAAGGAAATCCCCAGAACTGAAGAACCTGACTTTCCAGACTCGAAGGGCCCAGTGGGAGCCTGCAAATCCACGTGACGGGGCGTCACCGAGGACTGTCGGAATGTAAGATCCTCCAAGCTCCCAGAGAGGAAAACCAGATCACAGATAAAAGGAATCTAGTGGCTTTGTGCTTCTCAGTAGCCACAGTGGCGAGGAGAGCCCAGTGGAGAAATGCTCCAAAATTCGGGGCAATTCGAATTTCGAAAAAAAAAAAAATCCCAACTTGAAGAATTATTTCCAACTTCGAATTCTAGAGTCAGTTAACCATCAAGGAAATGTGCGGACAGATATGATAAAGACAACTTTGGGTTCAAAAACTACCTCCCATGCACCCCTTCTCAGGAGGCCGTTGCAAGCAAAGCAAGAAGGGGAAGGACATGGGATAAAGAGGATTAATTTCAACCCAGAGACGAAATCACTAGAAACATGGTGAAGGGAGATCCCAGAGTGACAGCCGTAGGCCAGGTGATAGGGCAGGTGTCTTGTCGAGACTGGGGCGGCGCGATGAGCATGGGCACAACCTCGACGGCTGGACCGTCTTTTTAACCCGACGAGGCTCCCGGAACCGTGTTCCGTTCCACCAGCAGGTTAAACTAAAAAGGGGCAGACGTCCAGGAAACAGGAAATCCAACCTAAAGAGAAAGGCAAAAGTAAGTTCAGGGACGACCCCAAAGAGCAGTCGATCCCAGGAAGACGGCTACGCCGCAGGCCCCATAACGGGGAGCGGCCCCCATAGGAGGCAGCCGGGCTTCGTGAGGGGCGGTTCCAACAGCCAAGGAGAAGAGAGAGAAAAAAGAAAGAATTAAATCGCTTGATGTCTGTTGACCTTGTATAAGAACGTTCTCAGACACGTTTGGAAGTTGTGGGGTGAACTGACAATCAAGTCCAGAAAATTCCGCCAATGAACAAGCAAGGGGATTATTAACTCCAGATCAAATAGCAATTAAGAAAGGAAACACAATCGCAGCGCCCTGCAGTGCGCGGCCGTGAACCCAGCGTCCTAGGCCGTCGGGGTCACTGCAGGGTGTACGTGGGGGGAGGAGGGACGGGAAACTGGGGTGCGCCGGGCGGCGGGGGACTGGGTGCGCACCCAGCGCAGCGGGGAGGCAGCGCCCTGCACCTGGACACGAAACAGTGAAGGACGACACCACGTGCTTGTCACTCAGAAACGTGGGGCCGCGGACACCCGGGAGGTGGCACTGCTGTCGGGGCTCCAGGACGGGCAGGGCGCGGGGCGCGGGGTGGGGTGGGGCGCGGGAGCCCTACCTCCTCCTCAACATGTTGCTTCACTTTGACGTTGAAACCCCGTGCGCTGCCAAAAACCCCGCTTTATGAATGGGTCGATTTCTCCTCGAGCCTTGGCTTGCAGCCTCGTGGCGGCCTCTACACGGTTCCTTCTAGAAGGCTCAGCTTCCCTTCCGAGGACGGGGACTGTTCCCTAAGCCACGGCCGGCTCACCACGCAGCCAGGTGCCCACCGTGCTCCGAGATGATGGCCTGAGTGACACTAACTGCCTGTCCGACCGCAGCTCGGCCCTGGAGCTTAACCCCGGGGACCTCCGCCCTGGGACCTTGGGGCAAGGACCTCAGCCCTGGGACCTGACCCCTGGGACCTCAGGACAAGGACCTCACCCCCAGGACCTCCGCCCTGGGACCTCGGGACAAGGACCTCACCCCTGGGACCTCAGCCCTGGGACCTCAGCCCTGGGAGCTCGGAGCAAGGACCTCAGCCCCGGGACCTCACCCCTGGGACCTCGGGGCAAGGACCTCACCCCTGGGACCTCACCCCGGGGACCTCTGCCCTGGACCTCGGGGCAAGGACCTCAGCCCCAGGACCTCAGCCCTGGGACCTTACCCCTGGGACCTCGGGGCAAGGACCTCAGCCCTGGGACCTCACCCTGGGACCTCAGCACAGCCCTAGGAGTGCCGTGGGGCCGTGGGGCCGTCCTGCGTGGTGAGCCAGCAGCTCCCGATCCCCCTTGCAGTCGGATTCCAGGCAGTGCGTGTCCCCCCCCGCCCCGAGGCTGGGCCGTGAGGCCCCACCAAGGGCCACCAGGCCGAGTCGTCTGGCTCTGGAGGCTGGAGGGTGGCCCCGAGGGTGGGCCTGGTTGCTCCCTCCCCTGGCACAGACCCTCCCTGAGTCCTCGCTCCCCCCAGGGCCCCGCTCCTCTGCCCTGTCCCCCGGGGCCGCCTGGCTGTGCTGGGGTGTCCGTGGGGCCGTTCACTCTCCTTGTGAAGACACCGGTTACACGGATAGAGGCTCCCCTCGTCCAGCGTAGCCCCTTGGACCCAGGGCTCAGCAGCACCCCACCCACGTGGGGTCTTGGGCTGAGGCCGTGAAGAGCTGTGGGGAGGAGCCGGGGGGGGGGCCTGGGGCACAAGTGGGAGTCGGGGGGGACACAGGATCCCAGCCCGTCTGCCGGAGGAGCCCGGGGAGGTGGGGGACCCCAGTGGGGGCCTGGGGCACGGGCCAGGGAGTAGGGGGGCAGCGGGGACGGGGCAGCCACAGGATCCCAGCCCGTTTGCTGGAGGATCCCCCGGGGGGAACCTGGGTGGGGGCCTGGGGCGCGAGGGTCAGGGGCCCAGGCACCAGGCGTCAGGAGCACCCTGTGCTTCCACCGGCGCGAAGTTTGGAGGCGGCGATAATGCGCCAGCCCTTCGTCTCCGCGTGTGACCGTCCCGCGGGGCTAACCGGCCTGGTCCCCCAGGAGGGAGGACGGGCCACGTGGGTGTCGCCAGGGCAGGATGGCGGGCCCCTGGCTGGGGAGCCCCGGACTGAGCCAGAACACGGGTCCCGCCGGCCCCACCAGCCTGCGCTTCTCGGGCCAAGTCCCTGCGTGGGAGAGTCCCGGTCATCACTGCGGTGACGGTGGTGGGAGGCGCCTGCTTGCCCGCGAGCCCATCCCGCGGAGGCGAACATCGAGGCCCGGGGGACCACACTAGACCTGCGGTGGGGACGTGCGGGTCCCGGTCTGCACCCGGGCCGAGGGCCCCACGGGACAGTCTAGGGGACTTGGCACTTCCCCGCGGCCAGGAGTGCCAGCAGGTGTTGGCCTGCGCGGCCCCCCATCCCAGGCCCCAGGCCCCAGGTTCCCAGGTCACTGGCCCCGTGTCCCTGGCCCCCGCGTCCCTGGCTTCCTACTCCTCCCCGAAGCTTCTGGAACATTGTTGGTGGAGACAATCGGGCGGGCTGCATGAGTCCTCCTCCTGCCAGTATCGGGAAAGGGCTGCCTCGTCACTGGTGAGGGGGCATCACGGCAGTGACGTCAGACCCTGCCCACGTCAGTCTCCTCACCCTCGTCCCTCTGCCCCCCCTGCCCCTCTGCGCCCCCCTGCCCTTCCCCTGCCCCCCGCCCCGTCCCTCTGACTCTCCTCCCTGCGCTGTCCTGACCACCCCCCAGATGCCTCTGCCCCCCCAGGGGTTAGTCCCCCGCCGGGCGGCCCCCCGACGCCACAAGGCCTCAGGACGGTCTGCAGGGCCGCGGGTGGGGGCGCGTGGGGGCTCGTGCAGGGAGGCCCCCGCTTCTCCCTCCGTGGTCTCTGCTCCCTGCACACCTGTCGCCTCCCCCCCGCCCCCCAAGCCCACCTTGCTTCCTGCCTCACAGGGAACAAATAACAGGTCACCCCCAGACACCCGCTCGCCGCCCGGCTGCTCCTCCCCTGCGTGTGTCCCTCCCACAGGCCGGGCCCGGTGGCCTCTGCCTTGTCACTGCCTCCGCGCGGCTGCCCTGGGGTGACCCACGGGCAACGGGGCCACTGAGGAGCTGCGGGCTCAGGACGCGGGGAGGCGGGGGGGGGGAGATGCCCAGGTCGGGGTCCAAGGCCCGGCTCTCGCGGCGGGTGGTGCTCTCACGGCTGTTTCTTCCGATGTTAGTTCTAATAAATAGGATTTCTGATAGCGACGTCCCTCGGCTGAGAACGCGCTGGGGCTCCAGACACGCGCTGAGCAAACCTCGTTCTCCTGTCACCCGATGCTACGTGGTCCCGGACACGCTGTGTGCACGCGTGCGACACACACACCACACGTATGCTCACAACTAACACGCTCGACCCGCCAAGGTTACGGGTCAGCAATAGAGCACGCGGTGCTCAAGGACGAACCCGACCTTCAGGAGAACAAACTGTGTCACCACATAAGACGGTACACGAGAGGCCCCGCCTGTCCCCTGGAGCGTCCCCGTCCCGTCCTGTGGAGCAGCCCCGTCCCCATCGTGCCCCAGCAGCTGTGCCGTCCTCCCCTCCGGGTCGAGGGTCCCCGCGGCCCTGCGGTCCTCCCCGTCTTGGGCCTTCCTCCTGGTGCCATCCCATGTGGCTTGTCGCCCGCTGTCTCTCCGAGGCAGGTGGTGCCCACGCCCCGCGGCCTGTGGGTCACCGAGGTCAGCGGCCTTGGGTGGCCTGTCCCAGCTTCTGGCGCTGCCCGTGGCTCCCGCGTCCCTGCGCCCTCCCTCCGGGCCCCGCTCCATCCCGCCCCTCCTACCTGGCCAGCGGCTCCTCCTCAGCCCCCTGCCCAGGTCACCCCTCAAAGCCTTGTCCAGGGCTCCTGTCACCCCCTCCGTCATCCCTGTCCTTGCCGTCTGTCCCCCACCTGGCTCACGGGTCACTGGCAACGTGTCCAGCTCCCCGGCTGCTGTCCTGGGGGCCGTCACCCGCCGTGACAGAGCACCCCGGGGAGCTGCGCGCCTCCAGCCCGACCCTGTCCAGCGCTCCCCATCTCGGCAGGGCTGGGGGGCCACCCCGGGACTCAGTCCCCACCCCGGGACCGCTGTGCGCAGCTCAAGGAGCCCGTCCCTGCCTCTTGGAGTGGGACACGGAGGGGACGTGAGATGCAGGGTCCTGGCAGCACCGTCTGCAGCGAGACGAGGCTGGGGCCACGCATGGTTCAGCCTCGGGGCCTTGAATGCCGGGCCCAGACCCTTGCTCCTGCCCCGTGCCCGCCCAGCTTCCTCCTCCGTGGCCTCCGTGTCCACCCAGTCACCCAGACTTCTTGTTGATGCCAGTTTTCGTGAAGACTCAGGGGCAGTTACGGAGGGAAGAGGCCAAGGCCTCCCCGGCTTCCTGATCCTGTGGGTTCACTGGCCCCGGGGAGCTGAGGGTGGCTGCGTCTGGGGCTCGGCCGAGCCTGGGGAGCTGGCGGGGCCGGGTGGACGCCGCTCTGCACGTCCCGCCTGTAGTCACGGTCTCAGCAGCCGCGCAGGACGTGGAGGGAGCAGTTCCACGGCTGTGGGCTCCTCGGCTCGCTGCCCGTGGGCGTCCCCGCAAGGGGCTCACGCAGCCTGCGGTTGCGGGGGGAAGGCGGCCGGGTGTCAGCCTGCCCAGCGATGGGCCCTCGGGTGGACCTCGCACGTGTGTCCCTTCCCTGGTGTCAGCCCGGCTCACTGCATGGCCCTGCTCAGGGCTCACTCTCTGGGATGGGAAGGGGGCAGGGCCTGCCCTCTGGGGAGCCCTACGGGGGACGCCACTGCCCCCCGGGCCCTCGGGCTGCACCCCAGGGGCCCTGCCCTGATCCCGCTGTGGCACCAGCAGGGCCCCAGGCTGTGCCCCCCCCACCCCCCGAGCTCCAGGCTCTGGCCACTCAGGACCCGGATGCCCGGCTCCAGGGCCTGCACAGGCCCCTGACAGGGTCCGTACCCTGGGGCTGACACTGCGGCCAGGGGCGGCTGTTGGGTGAGCCCCAACTCTGAGCCTGGCCTTTGGCCCCGTATGAGTGTGCATTTGTGCAGGTGGGAGATGGAACCTACTCGGCCTAAGACGTGCAGCTTGACCTGCCTCTGCTGAGTGCCCGGAGCCTGGGTGCGTGCGGGAGCGCCTGGGCCTGCCTTTGCAGGGTCCAGGGCGGGCACGTCGGGGCGGGGGGGGAACCCTCGCTGCGTGCGGATCCCGGGGAGGTGCAGAGCCGCCTCCGGAGGGGAGCGATCCCGCCGCGGGCTCCGGAGGCAGGACGTCACGCGCGGACACCACCACGGAAGCGGACGCCATTGATTTCATGTTTATTGAGAAAGAAGCCGAGGGAGCGAGAGCGAGAGCCAGTGCGTGTGTTTGCAGATTCGGGCACGGTGGCTCCGAGCCGTCCAGGGGCCACCCAAGGGCACAGGACACGGGCTCAGCTGCTGGGGGCCGGGTGGGGCCCGGGGGAGGCGAGGCCAGGACGGGGGGCGGGGGGGGGCTGCCGGCGTCGGGGCAGCAGAGGGGGCAACGCCGCCTCCTGGCTCGTCCTCCAGGGTCTATAGGGCCGTCCCCTGGGAGCTGCCCCATTTGGTGGTACTTTAGGGGAACACGGCGTTGTTGCACCGTCTTAGCTGGATTCCCGAGCACCTCTTATTGCTACTTTCCCGCTCAGTGATTGGAAGCTCCAGCGCCTTTTAACGAAAATCACGGCCACGTGTGCTACGGCTCCTCTGCGGTCACGGCCTCGCGTGCAGGTGAACCGCTGCCCCCGCAGGGACGACCTGGGAGCGGCCAACGCACCACGTCCTCTCACCGGTGTCCGGCGCAGTCTCCGTCTCTCCCGCCCCCACACGTGCGTGTGCCAGGACCTGCTTTTATTTATTTTTTTATTGTATTTTTATTTATTTATTTATGGAACTGCTTTTTTAAGCAATTGCTTCAGGTTTCTTAAATTGATCGTGAAAAACTAGACGTGGCTGCAAACTTCTTTAACCGCTCACTACCATGTTGTATTTTTTTATTTTTTAATTAATTTAATTTTTTTTTTTTTTACTACCATGTTTTAATTCCATGTTTCCTCCTTTCTCGAGTTTCTTACTTGTATTGACTTTCCGACCAACCGGAGGCGTGACCGGCTAATTTTTTCGCTGTGGCGGGCTCGGGGTCCACACGTGAGTAAACGTGCCTCGTGTCCTCCCCTCCTCTCAACGGCATCGAGCCTGCGGTTGACAGTCGGTGCCTCGTTTTAAAATAGGACGTTTTCAAAAAAAAAAAAAAAAAACGATGTTTTCCACTTGATGGGATGAACACTGGGTGTTATGCTGTATGTTGGCAAATTGAACTCCAATTAAAAGAAATTTAAAAAAATAAAATAAAATATGATGTTTTCCATCACCAAAAAGCCATTTTATTTCTCTATTTGAAGTAGCCCCTTTTCACGAGCGGCTGGTGCCGATAAACGGATGTTAACTCCCGGCAGTGACTCTGCTCCACGGGGGAGCCGGTCCCCCAACTTGTCAGACTCGTCTCCTGCTTTGGAACCGCGGAGTCTCTACCGTGTTGTTTGCTGGCAGCGGCGCTCGCGTCAGCCTAAGCGTGGCACCCGCCGGACGGGTGTGGGTCCACGTGCAGAGGCCCGAGGGGACAGGGAAGGGAAGAGTCCTGTGTCTGCTGGTCACGCGGCGTCGGGTTAGAGGGTGGGCACGAGGCCGTGGGGGCAGCCGCCGCGCTGGGCCGAGTCCCCTGCTGCAGCTCGCGTCAGGGCGGCAGGACGGGCGGGCTCCAGGGTGCCCCCCCCGGCGCCTGGCCGACCCCGGGGTACCCCCCCCCGACGCCTGGCCGACCCCGAGGTACCTCCTGCCGACGCCTGGCCGGCTCCTGGTGCCGAGGCATCCCCTCCACCGCCGTGCACCTTGCAAACAGGGCTGCCAACAGCACCCTGGCACCGTGGCCTGCCCGTGAGCCCAGGCCCCGCGCCCACTCCCCGGGGGGCCCGGCCCCTCGCTGCGCTCAGTGCTCTCCGGGGGAAGCTGCACCCGCTGCCAGGCCCCTGCTTCCAGGCCAGCTGCACCCCCTCCCCCCAGGGCGCTGCGGGGCCCTGGCCTGGTGTCTGCACCAAGCGACCCCGGCATTTCTAGAGGGTGCACGGCCCTCGGCTGCTGCCTTTGTGTGCCCCACGCGGAGTGGAGCGAGGGGGCTGTGGGCCCGGCTGGACGGGGCGATGGGGGTGGGGTCCCCTGTGAGGCAGGGCTCCCCCGCTGACCTAGAGCCGGCTTCCTCCTCTGTGTGGGTGGTGACGGGAGCACCGTGGGGGCCCGTGGGGTTTACCCGAGGTGCCGTGGAGGGGACACGAGGCCCGACACGCGCGGGCGGACGCTCAGCAGCTCCTGGGCCATCCCCTTGTGAAGCGCAGGATGGGGGGCTCCTTCGTCCTCTCGCCCCCCCAGTGTCCCCGTCCCCTTCACCCCGTGGCCTCCGCCCCTGCTGCCCCGTGGGCACCACCCGCATGTGTTCTCGCAGCCCCTCCCTGCCCCGTGCGTCCAGGCTGATCTTCCTTGACGAGCTGCGTGCAGGTGCATGTGGCCGTCGCCTCCCGGGGTCCCCGCGCCTGTCACCTCCCGGGGTCCCCATGCTCGCCACCTCCCGGCCCCGCCAGAGCTCAGGCACACACTCGGCTCCCCCCGTGCGAGGGCTGGTCTCAAAGGCAGGACGTCCCCGTGTGGCTGGAAGTCTACACGAGCCGCCCCGGGGCCAGGGAGGTCAGGGGCCGGGCCATGGTCACACACCGGGAGCATTTACCAGGGTGAGTCTGCAGGTGAGACAACAGCAGGGACAGAGGTCCACCCGCCCCACAGACACGCCCGGAAAGTTCTCCTGAAAACCCAAGGGCAGCTTCGGTGCTCAGAGATTCAAACATAAAACTGTACAAAACTACCCCGTAAATATATATAATAGATGTGTGTGTGTGTGTGCGCGTGTGTGCGTGTAAAGTCCCAAGATAAAAGCCCAGGAAGCTGACCAGTCTGCACGTCAGCGGCTCGGGAAGCTCCCCTCTGAGGGGACAGCGAGGCCTGGGACTGGCACCCCAGGGACCGCACGGACGGGGCGCCCAGGGGACACATGTCACCGCCCCCCGCCGGCCGGTCCCGGCCTCGCGCCCCCTGCACACGCACCCTCGGGGGACAGGAGCGCGACGGGGGCCCCAGCGGCTGCGGCACGGACGCCGGGGAGTCGGGGAGCCCCGGGCCTCGGAGGTCAAGCCGCCACCCCGACGTCGGCCCCGGGGCATGGCTGCAAGGGATCCCCCAACGCGGTCCCGGCTGCGGGAGCTCTGACGGTCGCGGACGGGCCCCTGCGTCCCGGGTGCAAGTGCTGCCGCCCGGCCGACTCCCTCAGAACGAGGTCTGGAGGCCGCGGGGGACGATGGCGGGCGGGAGCGCCGTGGGGACCCTCTGAGCTCTTCTCCCGCCGCCCCAGCCCCCACACTCCTCCTGCCCCCTGGGGGCCGCCGGGCGAGGACAGCGCGGAGCCAGCCCGGCCCGCTCACGACGGCCCCGTCTGCCCCACACGCAGGCCCGTTCCCTCAGCGCCGGCCTGGCCTCGGGGACGTCCTCACGGCGCCGAACGCCGATTTGGAGAAACCCCCGTGCAGGCCGGTGCAAGCCATGACTCCCGCACCCCAAGGCAACCCTTGGCGGGGACGCGGCCGGCCCCCAGGACAGAAGCCTCCCGGCCAGAGCGACCAGGGCTCTCCAGCAGGGGACGCCCCCCGTGTCCACACGGCCCGCGGGACGGTGCTCACGGCCAACACGGCGCCCGCACGCCCTGGGGAGGTTGGCCGGCCGGTGTCCCGCTCGCCTCCCGCGACAGCTGGAACCGGTAAGTAGCCGACCGTGCGCTCCTTCGGGGGCCGCTCAGGGCCCCGGGTATCGGGCTCACGTGTGGCTTTTGGAGCAGACGGTGAACGACCGTGGGGCCCCCTCCCCCCGTGGGGTGGAAAGCGAGCGTCTCCACCACCGGACGCTCCTCGGCCTCTGCGGGGCTGCTGAGACTCGGGGGCACGACAGCTGCGTCCCCGGTGCTCGCGGGCGGCTCACGGGCTGGTGCGTGTGCGGGACGCGAGCGGGGCCGCGTGCTCTCCCAGGTGCTCGGCAGTGGAGGACGGCGCGCCCCCGACCCGGACCACGGCGGGCCGACCGGGCGACCCCCACAAGCCTCACGCAGCAGCCCACGCCCGGGGTTGATCTCTTCGGCGTCCGGGAGTGAGTCACGCCGCCGGGGTGGTTCGCTCAGCCCCAGGGTCAGCAGCGGGGCGGCCTCAGGGTGGGGGGGGGCGCATGGTGGGGACGGCGCGGGCTGCCTGACGGCCCCGCCACCTCCGGACGCCAGGCGCGGGCTGGCTCAGCTGTTCCTGGCGCGGCCCTGACTACACCGGGTCCTTCCCTAACCCTGCAGGCCTCTGAGGAAGGACCCGGGGCGCCCGGGGCTCGGTGGGCGCCTGCCCTCGGCTCAGCTCTGATCCAGGTCCCGGGGTCGGGCCCCATGTCGGGCTCCCCGGGCAGTGGGGTCCTGCCTGTCCCTCCCTCTCCCTGCACACGGCCCCCTCGCGCTCTGTCGGGTAAATAAGATCTTAAAACAAGAACCTCTGTCTGCGGGGAAGATCCCCATCTTCACTCCGGACTGTTGGGGGAGGCTGATTCTTCAAGGATTTATTTATTTTAGAGAGAGGGAGGGCGGGAGGGCGCAGAGGGAGGGGGAGGCTCTCAAGCAGACTCTCTGAGCAGGGAGCCCGAGGCGCGGCTCGACCCGGACCCCAGGCCACGAGCTGAGCAGAAACCACGCTGGGGCCCTGGAGGGCGGTCGCCGCTGCCTGCGTGGGACCCGGTGGGAGGGCGGGGACTTGGGCCAGCGCAGCACGGGGCCCGCCTCCCGCAGAGCTCGGCCGAGCTGCAGAGCAGGTGACAGGGAGGGACGGCTCTGTGCCCCCCCCCGTTCCCCCGTGACCGCAGGCTGGCCCCGAGCTCCGTCCCCGGGAGCCCACGTGCCCCAGCTCTGCGCAGCCCCCTCCACCCGGACCCCGAGGAGAAGCCCCAGCCCCCGAGCCCGTGCTCTCGCGTGGACCGACCCCCCAGCACCCGGCGCCGGCCTCCGAGGTGCCACCCTGCATGCGGGCGGGGAAGGGCCCGGCCGGGGCCTCAGCAGCCCAGTGGCCCCTCTGTGGACGGACGCACAGACCTGGAAACGGCAAAGGGGTTCCCCCCCCTCCGCCCTGCCCGCCCCAAGCGCCTTAGGGAACTGGAGCCCCGTGCCCCGTGCCTGACTCCTGGCCCGTCCCGGTGCCTCGGGGCCTCTGCACACCCTGCCCTCAGCGCGGACACCCCACCGACCCCCCGTCCTCCTGGCGGGTCCCTGTTTGCCTGCAAACCTAACTCCATCGTCACGTCCTCCAGGAGAGTCCCTCCGGCCCAGAGGACAGGAAGTCCTTACGTCCCTGTTGACCCCGGCCCTTGCCCTCCTGGCAACGCGTCTAGGCGCCTCCTGTCCTTGGACACCCGTGTGGGCAGGGACCGCCTGCTGCCCCGCGACCCAGCTCTCGGGGTTTGCCGTGGCGGCCGCTTGCTGGACCGCGTGGCAGGAGCACAGGGACACATACGGCGGACCCGTGGCGTGAGGTCCAGGGACGATGCCCTAGCAAGGCTCTGGCACTTGCACCCCACGAGGCCTCACGGTTGGGAAGGGAATAAAGAGAATTTGCTGAGCGCAGAGCCCGTCGACGTCCCCTCGGAGCTGCAGCCACCGGCACGGGCAGCCGCGTCCCCCTGTGTCCCGGTCGCTCCAGCCACAGCGAGGCAATGCCCGCCGCCCAGGGGCACTTGACAAACACTGCGGGGACCAAAGAATGAACGTGAGATCTATTTTTCCAGAGAAGGCATCAAAGGGTCGGCTTTTAAAGGCATTTCCCACATCACAGATTTTTTTTTTTTTTTTTTTTTTGAGGCAGCGAAGCCCCCGGCCACCGGGTGGCCATCACAAGGAAGAGCGGGGCGGGGGCGGCGGCGGCAGGGAGGGTGGGCAGGACGGTCGCGGTCCGTCCCCGGGGGCAGCCGCGCTCCGGCCCGGCCCGCGGCGCCCTCGTCACAGGGCAGCCTGGCCCCACCCCGGTCCCCGGTCCTCAAGACCTTCGCGTGCACGGACGGGGGAGCACACGGGGGCTCCCGCCTTCACTCCACGGTGCAGACCGGGCGCCGGCGAGGTCCTGGGCTGAAACCACCCCCCTCGGGGATTTGCTCGTCGTCTAGTCATCGTGACTGAAGAACAAAGGCTCCGGACCTTCCTGGAACAAGTCGATTGTCCTTCTGGGGCTCGGCTCCCGTGCTCGTCGGGCGGGAGCATCTCACCCCCACGGCAGGGTTGGCATGACGCCCGAGGGTCCGACGCACGGAAAGCTGCAGGGTCTCCACGTGGAAAGTGAGGGCTCACGCGGGGGACACGGGGATCGAGAACTTTCGCAAGTGCTTTCACGATCATCAGGACACGGAGGAAAAATACTCTTTGAAGACGTTGTGCTGTGAAGAGCGTGGATTGTCTGCTTCTCAGGAGCCAGCAACGCTCATTGATCGATGCCCCGCGGGAGGACGTGACGAGGTGCCGGCACCTGCGACGACAGCTGCGGCCGTCACGAGGCCCCAGACGGACAAACAGTGACGGGCAAGGGCGCTCGGGCTCCATCTGACACTGGCCCGAGAGCACTGATCCCCAGGGCTCAGCTCATTCTCCTCTGCAGGACCCCGAGTGAGGGCCGGACCCCAAAGCAGCCATGGGTTCGCTGCCGGTTCCCGTCGGTCTGGAGGACGGGCCGGGGACACCTGACCCCACCGGAGCAGAACAGGTGCAGCCGCATCGCTCCCGCGTCATGCAAAGCCCGGGAGGCGCGGCGCTTCCCTCTCGCGTTGATCCTCTCGCACAACCCAAGGCCGACAGGAGGATCTAACTCCCCCCGGATTTCTGCCCTGAGCGTGAGACCACGTTTACCCTAAGCTAAATTTGGTTTCAGTTTTGAAGCGCCTGAGATGCGCGACTCAAACGGGCCGGCTCCCGGCTGCCGACACCCGTCAAACCCTTCGCGAGCCCGCGGCGCCTCGGCCAGCCCTCCCGGCGGCCCGCTCCCGGGTCCTTCGCCGTCCGCGTCCAGGGGCCCGTGAGGCCAGCCCGGGGTTAGCGGCTGGGGAAGCGCAAGCAAAGCCATCAGCCCTTGGGAACAAAGATTAACTTCTGCTGGGGGAGGGGGGCGGCAATGTGTCTGCTGAGTGTGCGCGGCAGGGCGGGGACCCCACGGGGAGAGACTTCTGGCTGGGGCAGCTCCGTGGGCGGGAGGCCGCATGCCTGCGGGGAGGACCTGGCTCCTCGGGAGAGTCGGGCCCTGCCTGGGTTGGTCCGAGGCTGTGGGCGCCTGCAGCCCCCTCCGGCCTTCCGCCCGGGGCTCGGCGCGGTGCACGGCGTCCCCACGGGGGTGGCGGTGGCGAGAGCACTGGGCCGGGCGGGCGCCCAGCAGACCCACGCTCCGGCGCAGGCTTCGCCACCAGCGAGCCGCGCGGCCGTGGGGGAGTCTCCTGATTCTCCGGGGCAGCCGTAGACGGAGGGGTTGGTCGCGCGATCTCCAAGTTCGCCCTCAGAGGGTGGTCCAGGGTCCTCGCCTACCCCTCCTTGGCCCTGCGCCTCCGGGGACAGAGATGGGAGAAGGGAAGGGGTGAGGGGAGAGGGTGCGGATGGGAGCCGAAGCTGCTACCAATCAGGACTCCACCTTCTCCTTCTTTTTGCTCTTTTTCAGGAAGGACGGGGTTCGGAATTTCTTCTTCTTTTTGGAGGGAGACTTGGAGGGTGAGCCCTCCGGGGACATGGGGCCGCTGGTGACCGACTCGGTTTTGTCCTTAGAGGTGTCGACATCCGTGTCGGCCGTGGTGGTCATCTGGCTCAAGCCCTTGCTGAGGATGTCCTCTGGGGTTGGCTCGTCCTCCCTGCCGTTGACCACCACTCCTTCCGGCTGCGTCGCTTCAGGCTCTGCGGTGCCCTTGCTTGTTTCCGTCTTAGCACCTTCTAGAAAAAGACCAAAAGATACGACCCATGAGAGTTCGATCAGGTGGGAGTTTCCACGCAGGGTTAACAGAAGCATTTCTAGGCGACTCTATAAAATAAGTCTAGAGCCACGGGAGGGACGGGCCGACGCCGTAGGGCCGAGGGCTGGGCAGGGTTCTCGCCCACCCCCCGGCCCCGGGCAGCTCTGACACTCTGGGGTCGCGTCTACAAACGGACACAGGTAACGGGGGCCGGAGGTGACGGGGGCCCCGCTTTCCTAGGCACAAAGTGAGGGGACAGACCCAGGTGAGGAGAGGCCCCAGGACCGCGGAGAGCATCTAAGAATCGCTGTGACCGGTTCACGTTCACCAGTGAAAATACGGAAATGGCATTTTTAAAAAGCTTTCGCTTAAATTCCAGTTAGTTGAAATGAAAACGCCGGGTTTTCGTACCCGTTTCACGTCCTAGGCCAGGGAGGGACTTTTGGACAAATGGAGAGCGTCTCCCCAGGTGGCCCAGAGGGGAAGGCAGAGGGAGGATGGGAGTCCCCGCCACGCGGACCCACGTCCGGAAGGGGAGATGCCGGTCGGCCCACCCCAGCAGCCGCCTGGCGGGCTCCGTGGATCGCGGCCGTGCTCAGCGCCGGAGCTGCTCAGACCCGAAATGGAGCTCCCGCCCGCCCTCCCCGTTCCCAGTGTCCCCTCACTCTGCTTCCCTCGCGCTTTGAAGTGTCTGGGTGGGGAGGGAGCGTGGGGGTGCACGAGCGGAGAGCGGAGGAGCTGCCTGACGGATGGGGTGGGGGTGCACCCGCCGCGCCCCTGGGGTGGGGGCCCTGGATGAGACATGACGCAGGAGGAATGAAGGGCTGACGGGAGGACTTCCAGGAAAATCAGGATTCTCAGGGGTAAAGGCTGGAGAAACGTGTGGTTACCTGGGACACGGGGCGACGAATGTCCGTCTGGGGACAGGTGGGATGGGCTAGTTTGACTGGTACGGCCTCCCCCACCCGGTGAAAGCCAGCACCCCCGATGGCTCCCTCTCAGCCCCGACACCGGTCCTGGCCCCTGTGGGGTCGACCCCAGCCGTGCCCTCCAGGCCCCGGACGCCAGCGGCCGCGCCCCCGCCCTTCCCACCGCGGGCTCCCACACCCCCACCCCCCGGCTGTCCTCCGCAGCCCTCCGGTCGGCCCCACAGCGGCCCCTGACCCCTGACCCTGAGCTTGACCGGCCCTAAATCTACTGCCAATTTACCCATTTTTCACTTTCATGTGTCACTTTTTTTTAAGAGGACACAGCTGTTTGTGGTCCCCCGCGGCTCCGAGGAAGTCCAGGGAGTGGCTGCAGGCGGGGGGGCTGGAGAAGGCCCAGGAGCTTCTGCTCCAAGGGTCCAGGGAGCCGCACCCCTTTGCCCTGGACGGCGGCACACACGAGCGGCGCTCCGGCCACGTGGACGTGGAGACAGGGAGCGACTCCGCCACCCCGCGTCCCAGGGGTCCGCAGCCTCCCTGCCGGGCACCTACCGGGCACCTGCTGAGCACATCGCCCTGGACGCTCCGGGCCGGGCACGGCCACCCAGCGGACCCCGCGGCCCAGGGCACCGAGGTCTGGGGAGCAGCTCCCCCGCGCCCCGGGACCCAGCATCATCCACGCCGCGGAGCGACCCACACCTGCTGCGTGACGCGGGCCCATAGCCTCTCATGCCGAGCGCAGCCCAGGAGGGCGACACACCCACGGGGCCAGGGCCGTTCCGGGCTCATGGCTCCGCTGAGCCCAGGGACAACGCTCTGGACGGGCCCGCGAGGACCCGGGGTGGCGGCCCCCACGCCGCAGGCTCTCTAGGTGACTCATCTGTGACGGCAAAATAGTAGGCGACGGAGCCCGTGTGACGCTGATGCTGGGCTAACCCCCGGGAGGCACAGGACGGGCTCCGGACGGGCCACGGGGATGGGGGTCAGCAGGACAGGGGCGGCCCGGCAGGTGGGGGGAGGGGGGCGGACACGCCCGACACGGAGGAAGAGGCTGGGACAGAGGATCCTTCACGGAGGCCGAGGGGCGGGACACAGATGGGGGGACACTGAGGGGTCAGCTAGGGGGGATGAGGAGGGACACTGAGGGGTCAGTTGGGGGGGGAGATGGGGGGGACACTGAGGGGTCAGCTGGGGGGGCGATAAGGGGACACTGAGGGGTCAGTTGGGGCGACACACACAGGGGGACACTGAGGGGTCAGCTGGAGGGACACAGACGGGGGACACTGAGGGGTCAGCTGGGGGGACACAGACGGGGGACACTGAGGGGTCAGCTGGAGGGACACAGACGGGGGGCACTGAGGGGTCAGCTGGGGGGACACAGACGGGGGGCACTGAGGGGTCAGCCCGGGGGAGGGAGGAGGCCCCCCACCTGCAGCGCATCGCCTGCCGGAGCAGCGTGGCCCGGGCCCGTCCCGCGCGTGTGCACCCGGGGGAGCCGAGCCCGGGTTGTGGGTTTTACAGCAGGAAACCCCCCGAAGCCCCGGCTGCCCAAGCAAAAGCTGGCGGAGATCCACTCGTTTTGAGGAAGCCCTTCCCTGCCCCCCCCTGCCCCGCGGCAAGTGTTGGGGTGAGGAAGCCGCCCGCCTCCCTCACTACGGAGACAGGTGTTCAGAATCGGGGACCCTCCGTTGATGAAGCACAAAGGGGCAGCGATCGGCGACGGGAGGCCGGGGAGCGCAGCGGCCGGGGCACGACGCTTGGAGCCCTGGCCCCGAGCAGACGAGCAGACGGTGTCCTCGGGCGGCACCGGGACCGCGCTCGAGGCGGCGACCCAGCCGTGGAGGGGGCCGGGGGGCTGCAGGGCGCACGGCGGTCACCCCGTCCCGGACACGGAAGATGTCATCGGGCCACCAGCCCTGCTGGGCAGCCCAGCGCCGAGTCCGGGGCCCCGGGGAGGACGGCTCCCGCTCCGGGGGGCTCCAGGAGCTCGGTCGAGACCCTTGGGTAATCTCGGGGGCACAGGCCGCAGCGGGGCCATTACCCGCCGTGCGCAGCGTTGCTCGTGACCCGGCTGGATCTTACCCTTAAGTGTTTTTATTTTCTTTCATTGTATTTTTAGATTCCATTTGTTACGCTCTCAACGACGGCTTCCCTCTAAGAACCCTAAGAAGGGAGAATACCTGACAGACAAGGAAACCGAGGCACAAAGATGCTCCGATCTCCAGTCGGGCCTGGACCTAGACGCTCTGGGCCAGCACGTGCACAGCGGTTCTCAGCCCGGGAGGGAGCCGGCCCGGCACGTTCTCCTCTGCCCCGGCCCGGACCGCTGGCGGGGACCAAGGTGCTGCCGTGCTGGGGCCCAGGCCGCTGTCGGGGGTGGGAAGCCCCCAGGTGGCTCCAACCTGCCGAGGTCCCAGGGCTGCGCAGGACGTCGTCAGCCTAACCTGGGAGCTGCTGGAAACAGCTCAGCTCCCACCGCAGACCTTCCGCCTTCGCGAGATCCCGGGGACCCCCACCCGCAGTGAAGCCTGAGCCCCGGCCGGTGCCCCTAGAGGGACCACCAGCAGCCTCGTCGGGGTCAGGGGTCGGGAGGCCGCGCGCCAGCCGTCAGCTTCCTCATCATCCCGCAGGTGGAGACACAAGTTTTAGGCCGCGATGTCCCGGCTCGTGAAGGAAACAAGCTTAACTCTGGTGGCCCCGGTCTCAGATCCCAGAAAGCCCCCGGGGCCCCCCGCGGAGCCCGCCCGGCCGTGGAGGCGCCTCGTCCCCTCCGCTCACCGTCTGCAGACCTGGAGGGAGACACCGCGGGGCTCTTTGTCTCCGACCGCGCTGGGCTCTGGGCCGCGGAAGCTGGAGCCGACCCCGGAGAGCCCGGCCCCTCCGCCGGGGTCTCCTTCTCCCCTGAAAGCACAGAAAGCCGCCTCGGGGTGGGCTCAAGCGGAGGGGAGGAGGGCAGACAGGGGACACCCACGGGTGCTTCTTCCTCCTCGCTGACCCCACAAGCCTCTGGGAGTCTGTCCTACATCCCGGGGGAGGCAGACGGAGGAGGGAGTCGGGGTCCCCGCAGGTCTCCCAGGGCGGCGTCACCCCGACGGGACCACGGGGCCGCAGGCTTCCCGCCCACGGTCTGGGTGCTCGGAGCTTCTTTATCTGACTTCACGTTCGGCCCAATAATCCCCCCGGGGATAGAAAGCACCCTGTTTTCTCCCCAATTTTTCAACCATCACACAAGCACCCCGAGCCCACCAGGCAGGGCCTGCTGGGTGCCCGGAAGGCGCCGAGCCCGCGTGGGGAGGGGGCGTGACCAGGGCTGCGCCTGGGAGGACACAAGCCGGCAGGGAGCTGACGTCTCCGTGCCTCGGCCCCACGTGCTCTTGAAACACGGGGCGGGGGGGGTGGGTGAGGAGGGACGGGGCTGAGACGGCAGTGCTGGGGCCGGAGCCCGGGGGGAAGCTGTGCCAGGCGGGGACACAGGCGTGACCGTGAGCACGCAGCCGCCGTGATGGCACGTGTGGGGTCGACCTGAGACACGGGCCGGGCTGCAGATCCCGCAGCGAAGGAAGGGTGAGGGGGCGACGGGAGGCTGCTGGCGGGCGTCCCCCTGCAGGCGGGCCGGCTGGTGCCCAATGCAACGGGTCCGCCGTGGGCTCCCCTCCTGTCACCCCGTCACCCCCCCAAGCGCCCCTGTGGCCCCGTCGCACGCCCGGCAGGCCCGGAGGGGCCGCACCCGTCACCCCGGGGGCCCCTCACCGTCCAGCTCCAGCGTCTTCCGCTCCACCTCCTTCTTGTACTCCTCCAGGTCCTGGTCCGTGAGCTGGCTGAAGGGGTTGGGCGCCGTCTCCTCCGCCTCGTCTTTGGTGTCCGCGTCGCCCTGGGCCGCCAGCTGGCTCTCCGTGGACTGAAAGTCAACCACAGAGCGCGTGTCGCCCCCTGAGCGCCGCCGCGGGCCCGGGCCCAAGCTTCTGTCCCTCCCGCGGCTGCCGGTGCTCTCGCTCCTGGAAACGGCAGGGCCCCGGGCCTCGGGGCGTCTGCTCCCCCCGCTGCCTCCCCCCCCCGCCCTGGGGTCTCTGCCGCGCCCCGGATGCAGGGAGCCCGCCCTGTGCCCCGGAAAGAAAGGCGAAGGATGCGCCCAAGCAGAAGAAGACGCGTTTATTGCAGCCCCGCGGGTCGCCCGCGCCGTCCGCATGCACAGCCGCAGCCCCGCAGCCCCGCAGCCCCGCAGCCCCGCGTCCCACTGCCGGCCCAGCACCCCCCCCCCCCCCCGCCCACGGCAGCACGAGCCACAGCACAGGCACGAGGTCAGCGCAAGACACAGCGGCTTCAGCGTCGGTCCGGCGGTTAGTCCTGCTCCGCGCACGGCCGTAAGTCACAAGCGAGCCAAGGTCCTGAGTCCTGGATCTTCGGGGCCGGCGTCGCGGGTCCCTGGGGGCACTGCGGAGCCCCCGGCTCGGGGGAGCTCACAGCCGGGCCTCGCGGGAGCCTCCGCAGTCCTCTGACCCCTCGGGCCCCTTCTAATGGGGGCCTCGTGCTGGCCTTCGAGGGCGCCGTGCTCGGAAGCCGAGGAGCAGCCAAAGAGCGCGGCGCTCAAAGGACGCGAGCCCGGGCAGGGCCTGCGCCGGCCTCCGGGCCACCTTCCCCTGACGACGCCGCGGCGCCCCCAAGGGACCCGCACACCAGCCCGTGTTGAGGACTCACCGCCCCGCCCCGGGGTCGCGGGAGCTCCGACTCCCCACCCTGGAGCCTGCACGGCCCCTCCCTGTGGCTGCAGCCTGAGCTCAGCGGCCTCCATCTGCTCCACGGGCGGAGCGTGTCCTGTGTCCCTCCCTCCTGGCCGCCCTCGGGGCAATGGCTTGCAACACGAGCTGCGCCTCTGACCCTCCCGCCCTTCCCTACGCACTAGACCCGGGCGGCCCCATCTCGGCCCCGGAGCGACTCCCTACGTCCTACTCTACGTGGGTGTGGGGGCTCCTGGCCGGCCTGAGCGGGCACCGTCCTCACACACGTGCCCCTCCTCTGCGAGCACGTGGGCGTCCCCCAGCGCCACGGCCGGCTGCTGCCGTGTCCACGCGCAGAGGCCAGGAGCACCGAGGGCAGGCCGGCCGGGAGCAGCTGGAACCGCCAGCCGCGCTCCCGCGACGCCCACTGGGCAGGAGCCGTGGGGGCCGAGCGGGGTTCCCTGGGTCAAGCTTGGAAGTCAGCGTCACTGCGGGGCGGGCGGGCGCTGCTCCCCGCCCCGGCCCCACGCCGTCCCTGGTCCTCACAGCGTCCGTCCTGCAGCAAGAGCGGCAGCGCCCAAGATCACGGACAAGGGTGGGCCTGAGGACTCAGGGGTCCCGCTGCCCGGCCTCGGGCACTGAAGGCCCCGAAGGCGAGCACGCTTCCCCTCCGGGCAGGGGCGGCTTCTGCTGTACCGGGCTTCGGCTCTTCTCGGCAATGACGCTCGCCAGGAGCTGGGACTGAGGCCCCGCTGACTTCACGTCCTGTCGGTTTTGTTCTCGAATCTGGGGTCAAGGGAAGAGAGAGCGAGCTAGCGGCTGCACGTCGGGGGCGCCGTCGAGGGCGCCGGGGCCCAGGGCTACAGCCGTCCCCCGGGGCTGGAGGCCCGTGTCCCCTGGGAGGCCCTGTCGGCGAGCGGAGCCCACGAGCGCCGGGAGCCGCCGCGGGGGTGCAGGCCGAGGCGAGGTGCACCCTGGGGGGCTCGGTCTACCGAAGCCCCCGAGGGGTCTCCTCACTGCGCCGGCTGCCGGGAGCCACGACTCTGGAGCCTGGGTCTCTCCCTGGGGAGGCGCCTGTCACCCAAGCCCCGCAGACGGTCCTCGGACCACCGACCACCGTCGCATCCCCGCTCCACGGGCGTGTCGACCTCGCGCGGGCTCAGCTACGCCCGGAGTCTAACGAGAAACGGAGCGAGCGACTCGCGGAGGCCGAGAAATAAATACAAAGGACCGCGGCACTTTGAGGATGAGCCCAGAGGGAACCGGCATAAGGTCCGCGTGGACTCGAGTTGGGCTCAGGCAGCGTCTCTAGGGCCGGGGTCGCGGGCTACCACCGCCCGGACGGTTCTTTCTCGTCAGAGGGCCTGGGCACATCCTGGCGCTCGGCTCGTACCTGCGGGGCCTCAGGCAGCGCGGCTCGGGCGAGGGGCAGCGGGCTGGGCAGCTGCCCTTACCTTGTTCCTCATGTCCAGAACCTCCTGGGGGTCGGTATAGAGAGGCACAAACTGGTTGGGGTTCTCGATCCGTATGGGCATGCCGCTGCTGGACTTCTCCACCTCGTCGGCCTTCATCCACTGCAGACACACGAGACCGGGGGGTGAGGCAGAGGCGTGAGGTCCGCACGCCGCCCCAGGGCCCACCCGAGGTCTGGCCGGGCGGCCCACGGGGATGGTCAGCAGGCCCGCGCACGGACGCTCCCCGCCTGGGCCTCCTGCAGGGCTGGCCGCCTCCCGGAGCAGAGATGGGCATCGGGGCCCAGGGGCCAAAGGGCCCGTCCAGCGGTCGGCGGCAGCTGGAGAGCCGGCCCGCACCCTGACCCCCGGCGTGACGGGCAGGCAGCCGCCCAAGCGCAGTGTCGGGTGACTTACCGGCTTCAGATTCTATGTACTTGCTCAGAGCGGTGGGGGCAGAGGGAGAGAGGGTCCCAAGCGGACTCCACACCGAGCACACAGAGCCCGACACGGGGCTGGGTCCCTCAACCCTGAGGTCGCGACCTGCGCTGTGGTCGCCAGCTGGGAGCCTGACGGACGGAGCCCCCCGGGGGCCCTGACTTATGATTGCACTTTGCAGGGCTGCTTTTTTTTTATTATTTATTTTTAACAAAAGCCTGTTCTCTTTGGCTCCTAGCTACTTTAGTGTCAACAAAACATCAGATGAAGAGCCAACGTGTCCGTGAGTGTGCGAGAGCCCGAGACAGAGAAGGGGCGTGAGCGGGAGCCTACGCAGGAGACCGCAGCATCCCGCCCACCTCCTGGGCTTGCATCCACAGTCCAAATGCTGGACGCCCGGGACCTCCCCAGAAGCCCCGTGGGGGGTGGGGGCAGGAAGCAAAAGCCACGTGCTCCCGGGTGTTGTGCAGTGGGGAGCGAGGGTCAGTCGGCCCCGGAGGGAGCTGCTCCCCAGGACCCCGGCCCAGCGCAGAGGTGCGGGAACAGGGACAGAGCCCCGGGGGCGTGAGCCCAGTGGGAAGCCCCATGGGAATCTGACCCCAGCCCCAGGCTTAACCAGAGGCGGGGCCAGGCCCCCCGTCCGCCCGCCGTCCCCCTTACTGTGGTCTTGGGCCGCGGGCTGCCCATGCTCCTCTGCACCTCATCAGCCACGTTGACCCGCAGGTAGGTGTTGGGCGTGTTGAGCCAACGGGTCTTCTCCTTCTGCTGCTTCTGGGCGTGCTGCCGCAGGGTGGGCACCGGGGCGCCGTCCTCCTCAAACACGAAGGCCGTGACGGTGGCTGGGATTTCCACCTCGCTCTTGTGTTTGGTTTTCTCTTGAACAAAGGGGTAGCGGTAGGTGTAGCCTGTTCTGTAACCCTAGAAGGGACGGGGGCGCGGCCACTTACCATGGGGAGAACCGTCCCCCCGTGCACGGCTCCCACACGCCGCGCCCCCCCTTCTCCAGGTCTCGGTCTCCTCCATCCCAGTCTGCGCCGTGCGCCCCGGGGCCCGGCCCCGACCTTCCTCCTTCACCCCGGCTGCCCCCGGGGAGCCTCGGGGGGCTTCCCAAGGCTGCTGCCCGCGCCCTCAGAGCTCCCGCGTGCTCTGCGCTGTAGGATTTTTAAGAGTTTCCAGTTGATTCCAACAGTCAGCCCTCGTTTTCCCGACTCCCAGGTCTCTAGGCCGTTTCCTTCTCCGAAGCCGAAGGTCTGGCTCAGGAACACCCGCCCCCTGAGCGAGGAGGGGCCGCTGCGCACTGGGAACGGTCATCTGGACAGCTCCTGACCCGTCCTCCTTCGCTTTGCCTTTTTTTTTTTTTTTTTATTAAGGAGGCATTAAAATATGTTTCTGATTATAAAGAAAATACAGACCTATCTACAAAAATCGGGCAATATGGAAAAACATAAGACAAAAGTGGGTTTTACACAAACATCTCATCCCCAGGGACGAGCACTAAAAATCTCTGCGGTTGGGCTGCTCGGGTGGCTCAGTGAGTCAAGCCTCTGCCTTTGGTTCGGGTCACGATCCCAGAGTCCGGGGGCGGTGCTCTGCGTGGGGGGCTCCCCGGGTCAGCGCTCCCCACTGAGCGTGCCTCCCAGCGTTAGGATGAGAGGGAGGGAGAGTGCATAAAAATATACATTTTCAATTTTAATATCATATCTGTCAATGCTCGTCATCATGGTTTCAGACTTTCCCACCACGCTCGGTGAGTTGTTTCCCAACAAAAGAGCATCAAACGTATAAATCCGTTTTTAAATATCTAGGAGTCTATTTTATGTTATAAATTTTTGATAAATCAGGAATTCTTCTGGTTGAAATAAATGATTTATCTTCTTTATTTCCCAAAGTGCTAGCAGTCAATCCTCCTCCTCCTGCTTCATAAGATGCCTACTTGCCCTGTGTTCAGCCCCCATATATTTAGGATCCGTTTCTGATTCTCTGTCCCACTGATTCGCCTGTCCTTCCTGCACTGGGGCTCTGCTCTTTAGTTGCTAAAACTTTTTCACGCTTTACCATGTGATGGGACAAGTATCCTCAATTACTCTTCTTTTCATAGGGTTTTCCTGGCCACTCTCAGTTCCACTTGGAAAAACATTTTTGCAAAGTCCTTCTGTGCTCCCCTATCATTGAAGGGTTACATTGAGGTCATTGATTTGGAAAGGGGCCCTCTTAACCCTATGGAATTATTTTTTTCAGATTTTATTTATTTATTCATGAGAGACAGAGAGAGGCAGAGACACAGGCAGAGGGAGAAGCAGGCTCCACGCAGGGAGCCCGACGTGGGATTCGATCCCGGGACCTGGAGTCACGACCTGAGCCCAAGGCAGATGCTCTACCACTGAGCCACCCGGGTGTCCCCACCTTATGGAATTTTCTAACCAAGAGGAAACTGTGTCTCTTCACTGAATTCAGGCTTCCTCTGACATCTACTGGTAAAATTTTATGGTTTCCTTTAAATCAGTTCTGCTCAATGTTTTATGGTTTTTCTGCATTTGCAAATAGGGCTATTTCCTCCCATTACTGTATTTTCAAATATATTATTATATGTTAAGATGCAAAAAAAACCTACTCCTTTTAAAAATGCATTTTCTTAACTGACTACTTTAAAATGCACTCGTTACTTCTAATGTTTTTGTCTCAGTTGACTCTTTGGGACTTTATAGGCATGTAACCATAATACCTATACAGACAAGTAACTTTGTTTCCTTTTCAATATTTATTTTATTTTGATGCTTCACTATTTCAGATCCTGTTCCCATATTATTCTAGAACAATATTAAAACTGCTGACAGCAAGAATCATTATTTTGTTTCAAAATTAGTGGAAATACTTCTAGTGCTTCACCAAGATATTGGCTCTTGTTCCGAGAAAAAAAATTATTTTAATCATGTTAAGTAAGCGTCCTCCTCTCTTAACAGCTATTATTTTTTTTATAAATGGATACATTTTCATCAAATAACCTTTTTTTTTAAAGATTTTATTTATTTATTCATGAGACATACAGAGAGAGGCAGAGACACAGGCAGAGGGAGAAGCAGGCTCTATGCAGGGAGCCCGACGTGGGACTCGATCCCGGGACTCCAGGATCACGCCTTGGGCCAAAGGCAGGTGCCAAACCCCTGAGCCACCCAGGGGTCCCCCAAATAACTTTTTTTTTTTTAGATTTTATTTATTCACGAGAGTGAGAGAGAGCAAGCATGAGTGTGGTGGGGGCAGCAGAGACAGCGGGAGAGGGAGAGAAGCTGGCTCCATAAGCAGGAAGCCCGATGCAGGACTCGATCCCGGGACCCCGAGATCATGACCAGAGCCGAAGGCAGACCCCTACCGACTGAGCCACCCGGGCGCCCCGCAGATAACTTTTGATATTTATTTAAAAGACCAAAAGGCTTTTATCCTTTGATTCACTAAGATCATGAAACATACTTAAAAGATTTGTAACATCAGGCCCTCCTCGAATACTAGGGATGAGCCGTCCCTGGGTTATCGTGTGTTCTCACTCCCATGTCACGCTGGACACCACCTGCCGGTCTTCGCGCAGCATTCGCCATCCACTCAGAGCGAGACTGCCCTGAACCTGTTAGAATTATGTTATGTTCCACGTCCTACTTTCACTCTCTGAAACAGTTTGTTTATTTATTTGTTTGTTTGTTTTTCTGAAACAGTTTAAGTGGCAGAAGAATTATCTGTTTCTTAAAGATTTGATGGAATTTCTGTAGCAAACTCCCTTGCCCTGGTGCTTTGTCTAGGCGTCGATTACTCGGCACATGAGTGTTACTGGGAATTGTAGTTTCAAGGCAGATTGTATTTTTCATCGTTACAAAGTGACCCTCATGGTCAGCCTGACGATAAGGTAGGGGTGGTTTGGACGGACCCGAGGGCAAGGAGAAAAAGATCAAGCACGGCAATGACCCGGTCACGATAAAGAGGGTCCACGGCGGTGGCAGTGAGGACGGGAACACGAGTCAGGTACGGACACGGTCCGGGGATGGGTTTCGTCCTTCACTTCTCCGACCAATCAGAGAAGCCGCAGTCTCTCCCCGCACCCAGCTCCTCGTCGTGCGCGCTCTCCTCGCCTCCCAGCTGCCCCCCAGTTATGTCACGTCACCAACTAAACTCTACACCCCAGGGACACCCGGGTGGCTCAGCGGTTGAGCATCTGCCTTTGGCCCAGGGCATGATCCCGGGGTCCTGGGATCCAGTCTCACGTCGGGCTCCCTGCATGGAGCCTGCTTCTCCCTCTCCTGCGTCTCTGCCTCTCTCTGTGTCTCTCATGAATAAGTAAATTTTAAAAAATAATTAAAAAATAAACTCTACACCCCATATCCTTTAAAGCCGACCCCCGGACACGTCCCGGGTGACCCCTCCACGATGGACTCATGCAGCCGTTACGCAGGATACTGTAGGGCAGTCCGTGTATCACGTGGTTGCTACATTCAAGTCATGAGATAAGAGAAGCAGAAATAACTGCCCGAGAGAGAGCTGAGCCACAACGTAAGACGGCATCCGCAGCCCCTAGAGCCGGGGGCGCTAGGCCATCGTCTAAAAAAACTCAACTCCTACTAGAATGACTCCAAACTGTGAGTCAGTCGCCAACCGACGAGGCCTTGACAGCTTAACCCCGGTGCCGCCCCTCTCGTGCCCGCCTACGGTGTCCCCCTGACTGTCTCAGCGGACCGGCCGGGAAGGGCAGCGGCAGGGGACTCACCAGGTTGTCCAGCATCCTCATGAGGGCCTCGAACTCGTGCTCCCCCAGCCGGCTCTTCTGCATGGGCCCGAAGGTGCTCCCTGCCCACTGCACGGAGCCGACCTCGTGGGGTCGGTGCTTCTCCTGCTTCAGGAGGATGAGGTTCTCCACGCCCCCAGCGCTGGACAGGGCGGACACCTGCGGGGAGGCGCAGAAAGGCTCAGCCTGCGTGTGTGCACACGCCTGGAGATGTGAGCGGTGGTTGGGGTTTTCCTCCCGGAGGAAACGCCGCTCCGGCCCTTGGAGACCAGAAGAGGAAGAAACCACAAGTGTGAAGCCTTAGGAATAACGCAATACAGGGACGCCCGGGGGGCTCAGCGGCGGAGCGTGACCCCGGGGTCCCGGGATCGAGTCCCGTGCCGGGCTCCCTGCATGGAGCCTGCTTCTCCCGCTGCCTGGGTCTCTGCCTCTCTTTCTCCGTGTCTCACGAATAACTAAGCAACATCCCTCTAGAATACTAAACGCTAAAGCGATACAGAAGGCTGAAGCGTTACCTGGGATACAGACCAACCTCAACCTGGGGTCATTTCTGGGGAAGGTGGGAGGTCAGCTCCCGAGAGGCCGTCAGCGCCTGTCTGCAGCGGCTCCTTCCCGCGGGAGGAAGACGTCTGACGTTTGAAGGCTTTACCTTCCTCGCCTGGGTGGTGGGCAGTGGGTGCGCACCGTGTTCTCCTTCTTCATCTCTCTGTTCGTCTAAAATCCCCCTCCCTGCCTTTTTCTTGTTTAGGAAAAGCCCTTGAAGAAGGCAGGCTGGCGTCCTGGCCCTCGAAGCACGGCGCGGCCTGACCGGGCCTCACGGAGACTCCTCGTTCGCAGCGGTGAGCGCGTCCGGGAAGCCCAGACGGGGCCACACGACGGCTGGACCCCTGGGCCTGGGGTGCCCGCCGCACCGTCCGGGCCCCGCGGCCAGGGGCTACGACACACGGCTGCGGGCCGCGGGCTTCAGGTTTGAGGGCGAGAGCCGTGCGACCCCAGCGGCCGGGTGCACGAGCCTGACCATCTCCTTGCCTCCCGGTCCCTCCCCGGGTCCAGCGCTCAGATATGACAGGTCACGACCGGGCGTCCGGCTGACTCCGGCAGCAGGAGCGCGGCGGCTCCGGGGGCTCCGGGTCGTGCGCCCGGGGCTGAGCTGTGCCCCTGGTCGCCTCGTGCCAGCCTGTCAGCTCCTCGTCGGAAGGGGACGCCGATCGCAGGAGCCCCAGCGCTCCAGTCTCTGCTGAAGACCAAAGGCTGCGCTTCGGCCTGCAGGTGAGCCCGCGTGTCTGAGCCCACGGGTGGGAACACGCCCTGGCCCGTGTGGGCTCCGGCAGTGTGACGAGTGCCCGGGGCGTCCTGGAGGTCAGCCAGGCCATCCCCGCGAGGTGACCCGGGACCCTGTGAAGGCGAGGGGCCACAGCCCTCACTTTCCTCGCCCTCCGCATCCGGGACGTGTGCCCGCGGAAGCCCGCATCCTCATCTTGGACCGATGACCCCACACCTGGCGAAAATGGGGACTCCCCGTGGCTCATTCCAGCCCCAGAGCTGGGGGCCCGGCGTCCCGGGGGGCAGACCTCAGCAGGGGCAGCAGGGGGTGCCGGTCGCCCCGAGTCCACGCCTACTGCCTGTTACGTGCCCTCACGAGTCCTGCTTCCGCCGCCGCGCCCAGCTTCTCTGCTGCCGGCTGGGGAGCCCCCCCGGGGCCGCGCATCGCAACCAAAGGCCCGTTACCATGCCGGGGGGACCCTGTGGCCGGCGGCGCTCCCCGGGGCCCTGGGCCCGGTGCAGACCCTGGGCCGCGAGGCCGTGCAGCGCTAGGGGCCGGCCAGGGACCTGGAGGTGGGCTCCCGGTGCGAGTCCTGGGGCCGCGTCCTCGCCCTGGCACTCGGGCCGCTCCCTGGCCTCCCGTGCCTGCCTCCCCCTCTGTAAGACGAAGGCCAGAGGCGCTCGAGCCTCGCAAGCGTCACCTAAGCTGATACCATAAGGCGCCAAGAATGCCCGGGCGCACGGAGGGTGCGCGTCCGCGTTTATGAGCAATAATCTCGCCCATGAGAGAGGCGACGGGCCCGGGACCTGCTGGTCCCAAAGGAGGACAGGGCTGCCCAGGGCCCCGCGTCCCCCATCTCCGCGGCCATGGACCACAGGGAGGGGACCGTCCGGGCCTCCTCCCATCTGCTGCAGGCAGAGCTGGGCGCCTGTCTCAGCTGGGGTGACCCAGTGCCCAGGACCCCAAACCGACGGGGAGCAGTGGGAACACCGTCCCGGGAGGATGGGCCGGGCCCCGGGCCTGAGCCACGGAGATGGCCACGGCCGCGTGCTTGCCCGGCCAGGCCCCACCCCCAGCGCGGAAGGTGGGCCCACGACGCAGCACAACCTGGGCGCCGAGCTGGGGGCCGTCCCCAGGCGGCCGTGACCCCACCCTGGGTGGCCCACGCCCCTGCCGCCCGCCTCCAGCCTGAGCCTGCCTCGCCGCCTCCGCCCCTTCCAGCTTCCTCCGACGCCTCCCTGCCCCAGGAGCCACAAGGAAGGCACCGGAGCCTTCCCGGGGGCCAGCTGCCTCCGTCACCCGACGCACTGGGACGAGGTGGCCTGGAGCCAGTGCCGACTGCAGAGAACGTGGCAGCGGGTGCAGCCGAGAGGGGCCGGGGCCTGGGGCTCCGCGCTTCCACCTGCCCGGCTCACTCGCTGGCACAGGCGTCGGTGCGGGGCCGGGGGCACATCGGCGCCTCGTGGGGGGCACACGGGCATCTCCCCCATCCGCTCAGGGCCCGGCTGCCTGCCAAGGGACGGCAGCCTCTTCTTAAGTAAGCGAGGGAGCTCGCAGGAGCCCGGATGGGGAGGCGAGGGCCGTGGGGCCTCTGTCAGGGGCTGCAGCTCCCGGGCCGGGGGGGCGGCTGCGCACCTTCCCCACGCGTCTTCCTCACCGTCCTCACACCTGTCCCCCGGCACAGGCGACCCTGAGGAAGGGCCCTGGGGGCTCCGTGGTGGAGCACCGCCTTCGGCCCAGGCTGTGACCCTGGGTCCCGGGACCGCGTTCCCATCGGGTCCCCGCGGGGAGCCTGCATCTCCCTCTGCCTTCGGCTCTGCTTGTCTCTGGGTCTCACGACTGAATACGGAAAATCTTTAAAAAATCGCTCAGAAGGGCGCCACCTGCCGCATCCCCACCGCCACTCGGGAGCATCCCAACCCCGGCCGACCCCAGGCAGACGGCGGGTCCCGCGCCGGCGTGCTCCGCCCTGAGCAGCCAGGAGAGGGCACCCGGAGGCCCTCCCGTCGGAGGCCACGCGGCTCCTGATCTGGGAGGCGCCATCCTCACAGGGACCCATGGGGACCACAGCCCCGTGCGCCCCGAGGAAGCCAGGCTGCGGAAAGAAGCGGTGGGGGCACCGATCCCAGCCGGGGAGGGCCCGGCCCTTTCAGCTTGTGCGCCCCCCCTCCCCCCGGGCACCCCAAAGGGAGCAGGTGCGACCTGGCTAAACGGCGGGATCTGCGTTTTCCTACTGCTCTCCCAGCAGCCCCTCCAGGGGCCCCAGATCACGGGCGACCCCCAGCCGCCCGTCTCCTATCCCCGACTTTCGGGGGAACCTGGCCGTGGGCTCCCTGTCATCTTGGTGGCTCCCGTGTCCGGGCTTCCGTGTCAAGCGCCACCCGGGCCTGCTGTCCACCTCTCCCGGGCTGGACCACGTTCACGGGCTTTGCCAACTGCACCCTCCAGGCAGAGAGAGACCCGCCTACGTGGCGCCTGTTGGGCGTCGCCAGGCGTGACCGTTACACCCGGGACAGGTGCAGGGTGAGGCCTTCGATGCCCCTGTTACGGTTTCTCTGCGGCCCGACTGATGGGCTCCCTGCCCTGGGCCCTGGCCCCCAAGAGGGGCACACGTCTGACGCTGAGAGATGTTCTAGAGCCACAAAACCGACGTGAGTGTGGAACTTTCGAAGGATAAGGTGGCGCCAAGGCAGAGAAACAGGGGAGGCTTTTACGTGGTGGGTCCCAGGACCTCTGCGGCCACAGCGGGGGCCTCCGTAGGGCCAGGCCAGGCCCACCCCGAGGGCCCTGCTCACCTGTATCTCACACGCAGCCTGCAGGTGGAAAATCTTGTAGAACGCCTCCTCCACGGTGTCCCCCAGGGCAACCACCCCGTGGTTCCTTAGCACCAGGATCTGCAGAGGAGCACACGGCCGATTAAAGCTCCGAGCCTTTCAAACGGGAGTTAAGGAGAGATTTTGCATTTATTCCAGGCCAGTTTCCACACCCAGTCCCAAAGCACGGCCCCAACTCCTCACTCACTGCCCCCGTGTCGCCCCACGTGTGATCTTAACCCGAAGCCCCCTCCCTGGGAGACAGGAGACAGTTCTTAAAACCGAGACCGGAGAGCTTGGTCCATTTCTTTGGGCAACGCCTGGGGTTTTAGGTCTCGGGGCTCTCGGACATCTGGAAAACTGGTGGATGAAATTACGTCACACCCAATACGAGGGTCTGACCCTAGAAGCAACCTCTTGCTCCTGTGACGTAGTTGACTTAGAGATCATCAGACGGACGGGGTTTCTCCTCCGTGCGTGACACAGGAAGACGGGGACTCAGGCTGGAAGTGGCTCAGGCAGCGACTGCCTTTCGAGGCCAGGCACAGGCGCGCGTCAACCCAGGCTCAGCGCCAGAACGTCCCGTGCTAAGCCGGCTACGCCTAATCCCGTGCAGTTAAAAAATAGGTGTTTGGGGGGGGCCTGGGGGGCTCAGTGGTGGAGCGCCTGCCTTGGGCCCAGGGCGTGACCCCGGGGTCCCGGAATCGAGTCCCGCATCGGGCTCCCCGCATGGAGCCTGCTTCTCCCTCTGCCTGCGTCTCTGCCTCTCTGTGTGTCTCATGAACAAATAAAATATTTTTAAAAAATAGCTCTTTAGATTTAAACCAAATGATGTGAGATTGTTTTTCTGTATCAACCTAGCAAAAAAAAAAAAAAAAAAGAAGTGAAAGTGATAAAACACTCAAGTTTGGGGAAACCGCAGGGAAGCAGCCTTTTCACACGCGCTAGATCCTGCGGAAGGAGGGGGCAACATGCCCCTGTGACGTAAGAGCCCTTGGGGTGTGACGTAAGAGCCCCCGGATGTCACGTAAGAGCCCTCGGGGTGTGACGTAAGAGCCCCGGGGTGTGACGTAAGAGCCCTGGGATGTGTATCCGCAGGAACTTATCCTAAGGCGATGACTTTAGGCATATACAGGGGTCGAACCAAAAGGGTTTTCATCGCATGTTATCTACTCAGGGAAGCCAGAGGGGAGCAGTCCTCCAACGTCCAGTCACAGCACCGCTAGGGTGGCTGGTGGCACAGCCATTCATACTGCGAGGTACAATCTACTAATTTAAAGGCAGTGACTTCGGGATCCCTGGGTGGTGCAGCAGTTTGGCGCCTGCCTTTGGCCTAGGGCGCGGTCCTGGAGACCCGGGATCGAATCCCACATCAGGCTCCCGGTGCATGGAGCCTGCTTCTCCCTCTGCCTGTGTCTCTGCCTCTCTCTCTCTCCTCTCTCTGTGTGTGACTATCATAAATAAAAATTTAAAAAAAAAACTTTTAAAGGCAGTGACTTCGAGAATATTCAGAACCACACAAAGGTGCTTCCTGGATATTGCTAAGGGAAAAAGGAGAATGTGTTTAGGATCCTAGCTCAGGAAGCTCAGGTGAACACCACCGCGGAGCGTGTCCTGGAACCTCAGGACAACGGGGCAGAGGGAACTCCATCCCACTATTTTGTTCACGTGTGACTTCGACACACGTCCCCCGAGCACACACACGTCTCTCACGCTGTGGGCTCTTGAGGCTCCCGCCCCAGCGTGTCTCCAGGGAACAGTGAGCGAACCTTGCAGGTGGGTCCAAGGCACTTCTGCAGGCTGACCCGGTCCTCCTCCTGCTCCATCCCGCCGTTGAAGTCGTAGTAGGCCATGTCCCCCACCAGCAGGGCGTTGTGGGACACGGGCAGGAGGCCGCACTTCATGGCTGACACCTGCCGGGGGACGGGAGGAGGGTGAGCACCTGCAGCAACCAGCCCCTGTCCTCACGGCAGGCTCCAAGGGGCACGGCCAGGCCCCACGCCTGCCCCTGTCCTGTGACCATGGCGCCTGGTGGGACCTGGCCCTCGGCCGCCTCCTCTGATCCCTGCGGCAGCCAGGTCAACACACGGCTCCCTGTGCGCCTCCCTGACTGCTCCTGGGAGGGCCCGTGGGAAGGAGGGCTGCTGCCCCCGCCGCCCGCCCCGTGCCTCCGCCTAGACTCCCAGGAGGCAGCAGCAGTGCAGGCGGCACCGGCTGGGGTGCAGCTGGACCCCGGCCCTCCGGGCTGCATGGGTGGACGTCCTCCGCCTTGAGGTCAGGGCACGAACACGGAGGCCCCATTTTACTGGCAGCAGGGCGGTGGGAGCTGCAGGGGACGGTCACGATCCACCCCCACGCCCTGCCTTTTACTAGAAGGAGCACGGAGAGCTGGCGGAGAGCCGTCTGGCTTTGTCCGCTCGCTCTGCCCCACGCGTAAGCCGGGCCCTGCAGCAGCGGACGCTCAGCACAAATACATCAGTCTTGGCCCCAAATCTGGAAAGTCTGAGCGCTCGTAACTGCTGTGCCTCGCGGAAGAAGCCCCAGGCCAGTGACAAGCCCGCTCGGCTCCTCTAGGCTTGCGGCCTGGAGGTCAGTAGGAGGGGCTGAAGCTGGAGGGGCCACCCCGCGCTGGTGGCTGTGCCTCAGGGACACACGGGGAGTGGCTAGGGCCCCGGGGGACAACCTGATGCTCCAGGGTCTTCCTTCTGCTCTGAGTTTCCTTGCTCGGGTGGGTCCCCAGCGCTCCGCCCACCCTGGGCAATGAGACGCGGCCGAGGCCAGGTTCCCACCGTCTCACCGTCTATCGAGACCTCTCACCAGACCTGGGCCGGGGGTGCGGCGGGTGCCAGCCCTCAGCCCACCAGCTCTGACCGGAGCGCAAGGTCCAGAGGGGCCAGCACTTGGGCGAGGGCGCGTCTGTGTGTGTGCCACAGGGGGTGGAGGGGGCAGTAAAGCACCCTCCGCGCGGCCCCCTGGGGTCCCCTAACCAAGACTCCCGGGCTTGGACAAGCGGAAAGGATTAGGGTCGGGACACTGAACTGAGTGCTCCCCCTCCTCGGCTTGGCCCGGGGGCTCAGGGACTGAGACGCCGGCCCCAGCGCGACACTCACGGCTGCCGTGGCTGGCGTGTGCAGGTGGATGATGCAGCGCACGTCCGGTCGGGCTGCGTAGACGGCCGAATGCAGACAGAAGCCCGTGGTGTCCACCGGGAAGCAGCTGCTGCCTTTCTCCACCACCTCTCCCAGGATGTTCACTTTGATCTGGGCCAGGGAAGAGAAACTGAGGGCCCCTGGGGAGGCAGAGGCCTCACGGGCTTCCCCGCGGCTGGGCCGTAACCCTGCACTCAGAGCGGGTCGCCCCAGGAGCCAGGGCTGCGCCGGGCGTGGGGAGAGCACGACCTGGCTCCCGCCTTCAGTGGGCACAAGGCTAACAGGACACGTGGGGATTATAATTCAGGGAACTGGACTTCTCCTAAGAGTCTGACGCCCCAAAGTTCAGATGCAGACCTCGGCTAGAGCAGAGTCTCTCGAACCTCACGGGGCTGACAATCGCCCGGAGAGCCCGTCACAATGCAGACGCCCCGCGAGCTGGGGCAGCCACGCCGGAGCACAGCGCATAGAGCTGCCCTATGGCCAGGTGCCCTACTGGGCACTGACCCGCAGATACAGCCTCACAGAGGTGCAGGGTGCCATGGCCAAGACCCAACGCCCGTCTCTACGGTGGAACATCACTCGGCCATCCAGGAGACTGAAATCCAGCGTTTGCCAAGACGTGGACACAGCCAGATGACACGAGCCAGAGAAGGACAAAGAACCACGTTATCTCACCCACGTGCGGAATTTAAGAAGGAAAACAGAGGAAAATATAGGAAGGGGGGAAGAAGAGGGCTGAGGGAAACACGCCATACGAGATTCTTAACGGAGGAGAATAAACTGGAGGAGACGGAAGGAGGTGGGTGGTGGAGGGGCCAGGAGGGTGATGGGGGCGGGAGGGCACGTGCTGCGATGAGCGCGGGTGTCGTATGTGAGGGAGGACACTGAATCCTACTCCTAAAGCCAATGCTGCATGAGGCTACGTTAACTAAAATTCAAAGTAAAAGAAATAAATGTAGATTCTGACTCAGCAGGGCCAAGAATGGAGCCCGAGAGTCTGCATGTCTGACCGGCTCCCGAGGGAAACCCGCGCTGCTGGTCCCCAGATCACCCCTGGGTAGAGGTGCTGGGAGAGAGTCAGTCGCAGAATTCTCTAGAAGCAGACGGGAGGAGTCTTTGTCCCGGTAAAAGAAGGGGCTCAGGGAAGCCTTCCCAGAGGAAGTAACATCTAAGCTGAGGCTTTTTCTTCTTCTTTTACTCTTTATTTTGAATTTTTAAGCATCCACACTAAGGTAAAGACAACAGTATAATAAACACCATTTACCAATCACCCGAGAGCTAGATCCTAAAGGACCTACTGGTCTTATAATCTGGAACTACTCACTGGTCTTATAAGCTGCTTTTGATGCCCGGGAGCTAGGAGGTGTCATGGCTGAGAATCACACGCTCCTGTGTGCGGGTGCGGGTGCGGGTGCGGGTGCACACGACGGCTGGGCTCCGGGGGGCCCCGCGCAGGAAGGCTGTGGTCGCCCACCCCCCCGACCTAAACAGTCGCACAGAATATCACCGGGACCAGGGCACCTCGCCTGTGACACAGCAGGACAACAGCCTATTCCTTAATCACGTGTAGGCAGAGACAACTGACACCGTGTAAGCACGGAAATGTCCAGCAGCCCCTCCAGCTAACGGGAACCCCGGGGCTTCCTACCCATCATGAGCTTCAGCCTTGCTCCAAGCCCCGCTCCCGCCTCGGTGCACGACCCGGTACAGCACCCCTTCCGGGGACCAGCCTGCACCCCTTCCGGGGACCAGCCTGCACCCCTCCATGGGACCAGCCTGCACCCCTTCTCAGGACCAGCCTGCACCCCTTCTCGGGACCAGCCTGCACCACTTCCTGGAACCATCTAGCACCCCTTCATGGGATCATCTAGCACCCCTTCCAGGGACCAGCCTGCACCCCTTCCTGGAACCATCCAGCACCCCTTCCCGGGACCAGCCTGCAGCAGCCTGAACTCCTTCCAGGGACCAGCCAGCACCCCTTCCCGGGACCATCCAGCACCCCTTCGGGGGACCAGCCAGCCGTCCTGCTGCCGGTCCTCCCGCACACAGCTGGCGGAGGCCGGGAGCTACCTGGGAACCTGGCTGTCAGCTCAGCGGCTCACCGCCTGCCCAGTAGACAAGCCCCAAGAACGCCTTCGGGGACACTTACCATCGGGTCCCTATCCCCTTCCCAGCCTCCCCCCACCCACTGGGTCCGTGAGCACACGCAGCCGCCCACTGTCCTCCCAGGTCTGCCAGGGTCTGGCCGGCGCCTGGCTGGGTGTAGCTGCCCTCCTGCCGGGGACACAGTCCTCTCTGCCCGTCTCTGCCCCCTGCCCTGGTCTACATTTTCTTATCCTGTGGCTCCTGGAGGCTCAGCTCCTTCAGCATCGGGCCAGCCCACATGCTCCTGCCTTGCCCCTCCTGTTGGGTCCCTGTGCCCTTGCGGGGCTCCCCAAGTGTCCTGCTCTAGGGGAGCCTTCTTCACTCTGACTCAGTCATCGCCTGCCTTGTCTGCCTCCCCAGCGAGGCCACAAATGCTTTCAAGGCGGAGCGTGTGCCTCCTTGTGTCTGGTCCCAGTGTGCCTCGGCCCTGACCTCCTTAGGTGGCCGTGTGCAGGTCACTCACCTCCCTGGGCTCAGTGTCCCCTCCTGCCTGTAAAGCGGCCTTGGCAGTCAGGGTCCCACCCTGCCCAGATGCTCTGTGACTTGGTCAGCTGGCTCTCCTGCTGCACACCTGGGCTCAACCCGTATGCCTCAAGCCTGGCAGGGGCCCCGGGGGCACCCTCTGTCCCCAGGCATACGCACAGCAGCAGAGCCTCAGCATCTAAGAGCCACCGGGCCTCTTCTGCTGGTAGGACAGTCCTTCCCACCTCTTTCCTCCTTCCACCCAGGAATCTTTCCTGATCTGGAAGCTTCTTCCTACTGTACCTAAAAGGAGCAAGAGAACCCAAAGGGACCCTAGAAACTATTGCTAATGGCACCGGCACTAGGCGACTCTTGCTCTGCTTGGAGACAAAGCACTGGCTGTTGTTCTAAGATATTCCCCGATGCAGACTTTGCAGACTTTCCAGTATTTTGCAGACTTTATTCCTCAACTCTCAGACTTTGGGGTCCGACCCCAGGCCCATCTCCTCCCCCTACCCCCTACTCCGACGTGCTACCTGCACCTCACACTTGGCCTCACGGTTGGGGTGTGCTATGCTTTGGGATGACGTGCGAGACCAGAGCGCGAGCTCCACGAGGAGCAGGAGGGCAGTGGCCGATCTGGAAATGACCCGTCCTCGAAGGCTGCTTTCGTGTAAGGAACGGACCGCGCGACGCTGGACTATACGTACCAGGCTGGACGCGGTGACCTCACTGCAAGAAACTCCCTTGGGGCTAATGAGGAAGTGATCTTGCTCCTTGCTGACTCTCAGCTGGAGGGAAAACACGCGTTTTCAGTGGCAAGGAGGGGGAGGGTCATTCCTGGGACACGCTGCCTGAATGCCCTCCTCCCCTGAGTCCATGGCACCCAAAATTCACTCAAAAGAACCCTCATCTTCCCCCAGCACCGGAGAGATGGAGAGGACCTAGCCTTCATTTGGAACCGTGGCAACGGACGACACGAGGACTCCCCAATGGTCAAGGGTGGCCCCAGGAATAGGATCCAGGGGTTCCCAGCTCCTTATCCAGGGCAGGGGCCCCAGGAAAGGTGAGCACTGGTTAGAAACCTTGGGAGGCCCAGTGCGTGGCCACGCAGTGGGCAGGAGCTCTCCCGCGGGTGGTGCCCACCCCGCCCAGATGCTGTGCTCACCGTGACATAGGTGTCACTCAGCTGGGCCCAGCCGTAGAGGTCGAGGAGACGGTAGACGCTGCTGATCTTGCACCGCATGAGCCGCTCCCCCTTGGCCAGGTTCAAGGAGTCGGCCGTGTGGAGGTCATTGATGGGCGTCATCATGGAGAAGGCTGCGGGGAAACAGGGTGGGGACGGGGCCGCTCAGGCCAGGGCTGCTGTGTGCCCCGTCCCTCCTCGCCCTCGCCCTCGCCCTCTCTGAATTCGCACTGGCACGTCCACTGCACAAGAGGCGTCTGCAGGCGGGGAATTAAATATTCTCTGACCCTCATCCCGGGGGTATTGTGCCCGAGAAAGTCTTCTGCTTATTCAGAGAAAAATGGCGTTGCTTTTGGCCAAAAATCATGGCCAGATTCAAACCACAGAATGAAGGGTTCTCGGAAGGCCAAGCTCCCGATAAAGATGGGCACCGAAGAAAGGAAGAGTCGGTCCCGAGCGGAGGCGCGGGTCCGTTTCAGAAGCTGGTTTTGGTGAAGATGCCGCCAAGCAGTAGGCCTGCTTATCGGCCTGTTTTAAACTAGACCACGTAAAAAAAAAAAGAACTAGACCACGTAGCATAACTTGTCAAAACGATGACGGCTCCGTGCAGGCCCCTGGAAGGCGTGAGAGGTGTCTGAGCCCCGCACTTCCCTCTAGTCAGTGTCTAGAAACCAATGGAAGCATCAACAGGAAACGGTTCTGGCTTAAGATGACGTCGGGCTGGGAGCCGCTGGTGCTGCCTCTCCCGACATCCCCCCAAAGCGTCAGGGGTTAAGTGCCCTTTCGACGCTTCTACTGCCTCAGTGAGCTCCCTGCCACCTTTGCCGCCCGCGGAAATGACGAGCTGGTCTGCGGGGATGCAGGGCAGGGGCTGCTGGGCCTGCAGGGCGGGCATGTCGCCACCGAGCCCGTGTCCGCGGCGGAGGGACACCTCCAGGGACGCGCCTACTGACCATGGTTGACGGGAAACAGAGACAAGTGGTCCAGAGGCTCAGCTGAACCGGCAAAAATAACAACAACGGAATTCCAAAGTCAACACTTTCCAGCTGGAATCGGCCCGGGCGGGATCCCTCCCTCCGCTCTGCCCCCAGCTCCGGTGGGCTCTTTGCTTGGGCCCTCGGCCCCCCTCGCAGCCACAGGCAGGTGTACGGGAGCGTGACCCCCTGACACAGCCAGGCCGGGGAGCTGTCCTTGGGAGGGTCTTTGGACCCCGACTGCTCCAAGTCCTTCTCTTACAAATAGCTGTGGAGGCCCAGGGCGCCAGGAAGCCAGGATGGGTCCAAAGCCCCATCATTGTGTCCCACGTCCCCTGTCGGTGTCCCCCTGCCCCCCGCACACCCAGGTGGGAGGAGAGACTAGAAGGCTCCACAGGCCTCCCCGAGCCCCTGCTCTCGGGGTTTTGAGAGAGAGAAGCTTATTCTGAGCAGCCTCACAAAAGCTAAGCCGACTGAGCGCAGGCTGATGACTCGGAGCCCACCAAGCCATTTACTCAAGGGATCCAGGAAAACACAGAAAAAGCTGAAAACTCCCTAACCACCCCAAAGAGCGCTAAGACTGAAGGACACACTATTGCAAAAGAGAAACCCAAATAAAAACACAAAACGGCCGCAAAATCCTAAGGCAAACGGAGCTGAACAAAGAACAACCGATCTGTGCTTGAACTCCCGACTCTTGGACCTTCCCCGCTTCGCGTCCGGGTTCAGACGCCCCCACGGCTCATTCCACGTCCAGGCACCCCACTGTCTTCCCGCCAGAGCTGGTGGGGGCAGTGGGGATGCTGCTCGGCTCCGCTTCTCTCTCAGAAGAAAGAGCATAAAGGCAGAGACATGAAAACGATGAGGAAGAAAGGGAGCGCGGCGGGAGACACAGGCCGGAGGGAGACACATTCAGATCCCGCACCGGCCCCACGGGAACGACTTCTGAGCTGGAAACAGACCTGCGTGAATTATAAGGATTTACTACATTCCAGAGGGGAGCGTCCATAAAGAGAAAAGGCTTGCAATTATATGCTTCCCGGCACATTTCTGAAATACGAGGATAAAGGGGAAAAGGCACCAACATCTACCAAAAGGAACAAAAAAAAAAAAAAAAATAGGCTGTTTCAGATTTCTCTGATATGGAAATAAATGCCAGGAGGCAACGCTATCGGAGGTCTGCCAACGGATGAGACTAAAGTGACACGAGGCAGGTAAATGGAAAAGAAGCATCAAAAGTAGGCCCCAGAAATAAACAGAGGTTACAATATTATTATCAAAGTGGAAATGAGGGAAAGCCATATCCTTCTGGAATATTCACCCTTGGTAGCAAGAAGGGAGGAAGAGCCAAGGCAAACGCCCCCCAGACAAAGCCAGGCAGCAGAGCCCATGGCGGGAGGGCCGCCGGGCCGGTCGTTCTACAGGAACTAAACGTATGATCCATAAAGAAGCTATAGCTATAAAGACCACTTACATATATAAGTAATTTCATCAAGATACAAAGCAAAAGCTACTAGAAATACAAAGAGAAACGAACAGTAATTAAATATGCAGTGGAAGAAACACAACTCTCATTTTTTACAAAATAAAAAAAAATGAAGATACAGATGAAATATTATGCCCTGGAGATAGAGTCTATATTTACATATCATTTAAAAATGATATTATTAGGCTACAGAGAAAAATCTCAATAAATCCTCAACACAGACGTTAAATAGACCACATTTTCCAAACACAATGCAATAAAGACAGATGTTATCAACAGGCCCTGAAAAAAATACAAATTCAACCGCTGGGAAATGAGAAAACTCATTCTCAGAGAGTTCTTAGAACAAAATAAAATCAAAACGGCAACTGCAAGCTATCTAGAAATTAACAATAAAGGAAATATTGTGTCAAGATGCCTGGGATAAGACCAAACTTACACTCAGAGAAAAAAATCCATAGCCTAAAATGTCTTTATTATTGAATTAAAAATGTAAATAAAGCATCCATTTTATTCTACCCTATAAAAACTAAAAATAAACCAAAGAAAAGTTATGGAAAAGAATTAGTGAATAGAAAAAAACAAAATCAGTGAATTGGGAAACTAAAAAATTAGTAGAACCAATATAGAAATCCAAGAATTGGCTTAAGTGAGAACATCTATGAATAAACCAACATCTGGATTGGCCATAAAAGAACGAAGGAATACACAACACCAGGGATGAGAAGAGGATGTCATCTCATTTACAGCAGAAAGTTTAAATGGTAGAATATTGTAAATCACTCTAATAATTTTGAAAATCTCCATGAAATGGATTATTTAAAACATATAGTCAAAATTTACTCAAGCAGCAGCAAAATAAGTTTTTTAAAAACCCTAGATGAAACTGAGAAAAATAATGTTATCAAAAATGTTCCAGATCTGGATGGCTTTACAAGTAAATAATAAATCTCCAAGGAAGAGAGACTTCCTATCTTATTTAAAATCCATCAGGACAAAGAGAAGGGTGGGGATCACTCTGACTTATCTTATGAAGTTACAGCCTAAATACCAATACTAAATGAAGACTGCACAAAAAGTGAATTTCTGACCAATCTCATTCATGAATATGCAAAATCCTGAATAAACGCCTAGCAAACCAAATCTAGAAGAGTATTTTCAAAAGAATGCATCAAGACCAGGAATGACTGATTTCAGGAATGAAAAAAAAGAGTTCAATATGCAGAAATCTATTAATATAATTCATCATATCAATAGTTCAAAGAAAGAAAAATCAATAAATGCCCAAAATGCATTTTATAAAATTCAACATCCATTTCTGAGAAGAACTCATATTGAACCGGAATGAAAAGATACTTCCTCAATATAACGAACTCAAACTCTTGTGATAAAGGATTTCTATTAAAGTCAGAAACCAGACAAGGATGATTACTCTCTAATCTATTATTAAACGTTGTTCTGAGAGTTGTAATGGATGCAGTGAGAAAAGCAGAAAAAGAAACCAAAGGGTGAATGTTGGAATAAAGGATTGAAAATGACCATTATTTGCAGGTCATGTGATTTTTCGAGATACAATACCCAAGAGAAGCTATTAGAACTTAAGAGTGCAACAAGAACCTACTTTCCCTGGAAGACGGCTATAACCAGAAAGCTGAATGGAGGAAAAAATCATTTAAAATAACAAAGTTATATAAAATTTCCAGGATAAACTTAATAAGAAATCAGTAGAGACCATAAGAAAATAACGGCTAACCTTTTCTAATACAAATAAGAAAATAAAATAATAAAATAGAAAAACGATTAACCTTTTTCTAATATAAATAAGAAAATAAAATAAAATAGAAAATAATAAAATAAAATAAGAAAAAAAATAACGACTAACCTTTTCTAAATGGACATTTTTTAAAAAGGCAAATAAATAGACGGCATACATCATTTCTGAACAGACTTAAAATTCATTTGTGCAAATATTTTTAAAACCCCTACTCTGTGCCAGCTACTTTTCTAAGTCCAGGACACTATTCTAGGATATAGCAATGAACAGAACATACAAGTATCTTTTCCCCATGGAGCTTATATTCTAATATAAAATTATAAATTTATAAATTCTCCACCAAATTAATCTATTTATTTAAAATAATCCCAATCAAAATCCCAATAGGGAATTTTTGAGGTATACTGGGGGTGGGGGGATCCCTGGGTGGCGCAGCGGTTTGGCGCCTGCCTTTGGCCCAGGGCGTGATCCTGGAGACCCGGGATCGAATCCCACATCGGGCTCCTGGTGCATGGAGCCTGCTTCTCCCTCTGCCTGTGTCTCTGCCTCTCTTTCTCTCTCTGTGACTATCATAAATAAATAAAAAATTAAAAAAAAATACTGGGGGTGGGGAGGGGACTTAACAAAATCATTCTTAAGTTATTTTTAAGAATAATTAAGGCAGGGACACCTGGGGGGCTCAGCAGTTGAGCATCTGCCTTCAGCTCAGGTCGTGACCCCGGGGTCCCGGGATCGAGTCCCGCACTGGGCTCCCTGCAGGGAGCCCTCTGTCTGTGTCTCTGCCTCTCTCTGTGTCTCTCATGAATAAATAAATAAATCTTTAAAAAAATAAATAAGGCTATTTGTCCCATGAGATGATAAAACTTGGGGAAGGTGTTTCTGAGTGCACAATGAAAAGTAACCAAGGATTCAGCTATATGGAAATTAAAGAGTTCTACAATATAAAAACATGAACAAAAAAGGCAAAAGAGGAACTGGAAAAAAAATGCAATATATTTGACAGGTAATAGGGAACTAGTTCCACTTTATAAAGATTTAAAAACCCGTAAGAAAAGAATATGCAAGTAGGAAAACTGGCAAGGAATGCCATAAGGCAATTTACTACAAAAAAAAATCATCACAGTGTGAAAATGTATCTAATCTCATTAGTGATCAAATAAATGCACATTAAAAAGTATTATTTTTCGCCTATCAAATCAGGAGGATGAAACGAATAGTATAATTCGTACTGCAATGAAGATGGAGGAAAGGGCGCTCCACGGCGCTGGTGGGAGCGTGAGCTGGTTCTGCACTTCTCCGGGGTAATTTGGCATTACGCGTTCACATCTTTAAAACATGCGAATACTTGAATGCAACGATTCTAATTCCAGTAATTTATCTTTAGAAAATGGTCATAGAATAAATGAAAGGATTTACTGTATCGTTGTTCGTAAGAGCAAAAAGTTGTAAATAACCTAAAAGCCTAAAAACGGGAATCTGGTTAAATAAGCTACGGCACATTCGATCACGCTATAGGACCGCACAGCCTCACCAACCCTTTATTACAGAATGATGTTCTACCGTGTGGAAAATCAGTCGAGATGCGTTAAAGCTACCCAATTTACGTGAATAATGTGATTCCATTCTTGTTTCCCTCATCTATGCGTGTTAAGAGAAAAAGGCGGGAAGGATATGCACCAAGATATTGAAAATAGTCATTTCTTGGTTGAAAGAACACAGGACCCTGATTGTAATTTCCCCCCTTTCCTCGTTATTTTCCTGATTTCTGATCGCAATCCTGTATCTGTGCGATTGCGGGATAGTGTGTTTGTTCCTTCAAGGCTGTGGGCAGAGCTTCGGACCCAAGAAGAGGGTGTCATGCCCGGGCCTGGCTGCGGAGTCCGGTTGGCCTGTCCAGGGGGTTGCGACCCCCCCCACCTGCCACCTGCCGGGCAGTGGCTCCCGGGCACCGAGGAAGGGGTGTGAGTCAGGGGCTGCCGCTAGCACGCGAGGACCCTCCTTCGGTTCTGCATGGGGTGGGGGTCGGCGGCCGGACCCTCTCTGCACCCCGGTCCTCAAGCAGAGGCCCCGTAAGAGACTTCTAGCTGCAAAGCCCCCCCTTTCACGTGACCCACGGACGAAGGGGGACACGGAGTCACACTTGGGCTGCTCTGCCTCTCAGAACAGTGGCACCAAGTCGTCCTGCCCCCTCCCCCAACAGAACTAGAGACTTCCCCGTGAGCCCCGCCCCCGACTTCTGGGCATCAGGGGTGACTCCCCTGTGGGTCTTCCCATGCCCTGGCCCCTGGCCACCCACCCGCCCTTCCCCACCTCGCTTCCTCCACCCCTGCTCCTGGCAGCTCCCCAGCTCCCACGTACTCATGGAAGATGCCGGGAAGACGGCGTGCGAGGTGCTGGCCATGAAGTCCGCGATCTGCCGCAGGGCCCAGATGTTGGAGGAGTTGTTGCCCTTCTTCATCTGCTCCTGGATGAGGCCTTCCAGCTCCTCCCTGAAAGACTGAAGCGGGCGGAGGCGCTGGTCCTCCCGGTGGCTCTATGGGGAGGCTCCCGACCCCTCCAGGAGCCGCCCCTGCCCCGGGTCAACTGGACCAGGGCTCACAGGGCCCCTGGGCCTCAGACGGCACCGGGAACCCACGGGGACCTCAGGAGCCCCACCCTCCCAGCTGCTGTCGGGGAAGGCCCCTGTTGCTCCCTCTGTCCAGAAATTCAGGCTCCAGGTCCTTCCCGGGTCCCGCCCACCCAACCGACCCCTACGCCCCCCACGCCTCTGCCATCAGACACGCAGGGCCTCGCTTCAGTCACCGAGAGCCGTGTCAGACGGCAGAGCTGAACGGAACGGCGTGCGGCCCCGGCGCCAGCTCTGCCCGGGCTCTCGGGACCCCAGGTTCCCGGGACACGGAAGGATTCGCTGTGCTCCCCGCAGCTCCCGCCCCCCCACGTCCTGCTGCCCTAAGGCTGTGCCTCCTGCCCACCCGGCGGAGCCACACGGGGCCGAGGAAGGGCCCGGCCAAGAGCCGAGACCCGGTCGGTACCAGCTGGGCGCCCTCTCCTCCCGCCCTGGCATCGCCGCCTTCAGTACCGCGTGCCCCGCTCCTCGCAGGCCCCCTGCCACCAAGGCCTGGGCCTCGCGCTCACTGGGCGCCCTGACCACGGTCACACCCAGCCCGCCCACAGTCCTGTCTCCCGAGGCCCAGTGGGGACAGAGACGCCTGCTCCACCCTGAGCGCCCCGGGCCGAGGACCGCGTGGTACCTGGGGACCAGCTCCACCCCACCCCTCCTGGTCCATTGAGCCCCTGCTTTGCTCCCGGGGCACCACCTGCTCGAGGACGAGCTCTGTGTTTGTGCTGCGCAGGTGCCCACGGATCGCAGGCAGGGGTGAGCCCTGGCAGGGCAACCGCTCGCCCCCCTTTCCCTGGCCCATGGCCCCCGCCCCCCACTCTCAGCGTCTAGGTGCTTCCGGACCCCTTTGACGCCTTTGACCTCTGCCCCCGCACGTCAACCTTACTGCCCCGCCGGGACGTCCTCGTGGTGATGGAACACGCAGGCTCCCAGCCTCCCCCCTGCGCCCCGTGGGCCCCGGGTACCCAACATCCCTGTCGGCTCGCTAACTCGGGGAAAGCGGGAAACTGAGGCAGGGCCCCTGTCAGACCCACCCCTCCGGCACCTGGCCAAGCTGCCTGCGCACAAACCAGGTTTTTGCCGTCCAGCCGACTAGGGAGCGAGCAAACACCCACGGGGCCAGGCCCGGCCTGCTCCCGGGCTGAGATCGGCCAGACGGGGAGCCAGTGGAAGGGGGCGACCCTGCAGGTCAGCCAGAGGGCCGGCCGCTCCCCTGCCCCCTCCCGGGCCGCCCCACTCACCGGGCTCTGCAGGATCATGGTGACGCGCTTCTTCTGCTCCATCAGGCTGAAGTCCTGCCGCAGGTCTGCGGCGCGGCTGCGGAGGCGCAGGTACTCGGGGTCATCGTCGGGAAAGCGGTCGAAGTACTGCGGGCCCTGCGGGGGCGGCGGGGACGCGGCGTCGGGGACGGCGTCCTCACTCATGGTCCTGGCGCGCGAGCCGAAGCCTGGAAGCCTGCGGAGGAGGCGGAGGCTGCTCCCGGTCCGCCCGGCACCTGCAGCAGCGCTGCACCCCTGCGGGCCCGGAGCGTCCAGCGGGCGCTAGCACCTGCCGGGGCCACCCCCGCCCTGCTGCCCGCCATACCCTGCCCTGCTGCCCGCCACCCCCTGCCCTGCTGCTGGGGACACCACTGCCCTACTCCCATCACTCCTGCCCTGCTGCCCGCTACCTCCTGCCCTACTGCCCATCACCCCTGCCCTGCTGCCTGTCACCCTGTGCAAGCGAGTGCACGAGTGGAGCACGCCTGTGACGCGTGCCCGGAGTGCGAGGCTGTGCCCCGGGGGTCAGCACACACACAGGGACAATCGCCGGACCCATGTGAGGGCCAGGGCGGCCTTGGGGACGCGGCCGGGACCCCTAGGTTTTCCCTCGCAAGTGTGCTTCTTTCAGGGCCTGCTGGCGAGGGAAGGAATGTTCTCGGACTCCACGGGAGCCCGTTGGAGAAGCTGCACGTCCAGCCTCCACCTCCCGGCTGCGGCTCGGGCCACACCCGCTCCCTTCCTGTGTCCTGTCGTGTCGTGTGGGCCCCGCTAGACCTTCCAGGGCACTGGCCTCCTCCCTGCTGCGTGATCCCCTCTCAGGGGACGACGAGCAGTTCTTGACTGGACGAGGATGAGCTTTTGAAGACGAGTGGAGATGCCAGCGAGGGCGTCGGGGGCTGGCACACCTGGCTCCCGTCCCCACCCTGCCCTCCCCCTCACTCCACAGGAGGCGGGTGCTCTCCTGTCCTGCTGGAGCACTGCTGCCTGCCCCCTCCCGCCTCCCGCCTCCCGTCCCAACCTGCTCTTCCCCCTCGGCCCATCCTGTTCGCCCAAACCTTGACCTTCATTGCTGGCAGCAGGTCATCACGCAAGAGGCCTTGCGGCAGCCAGGAAAGCACACCCCGGGGCGGGGGGCTCCGCCCTCCCTCCACCTTACAGCCCCTCTGAGTGGGGCAGCTGGGGCGAAGCGCCAGGTGACAGGAGAGCTGGGGGTCCGCCCCCCATCAGCCCAGAACACTCAGATGACCTTCCTTCCTTTCCCTCTCCTTTCATTTTCCCTCCCTCCCTCCCTCCTTCCTTCTTTCCTTCCTTCCTATTTGCCCCTTTCGGGGAAGAGCAAATAGCAAAGTCCAGGGAGGGAGCACGTACAGATCCCTCAGCTAATGGCCCGAACCCTTGGCCTGGAGCAGTGGCTCTTAAACCGAGGAGCATGTTGGAATCCACTGGGGAACGGTTCAAGATACTGATATCACGGATTTTAATGTTATTAGCCGGGGGTGTGACCTGGACATCAGGATTTTTAAAAGCCCCCTGGGTGATTCCAAGAGGCAGCCAGAGTTGAAATACCCCTGGCCAGACGTTAATAGCCGTGCCACGTGATGGAAGGCACCCATTCCGGGTGTTGGCCACTTAGCGAGCCAGCCAGAGACGGCACAAACGTCACCTTCTAATTCCACTGGCAGGTGCCACTTCTCATGGCTGTCCCGGCCCTGTCGTCCGACTCCAGTGACCACCTGCCACCACACACTTGTCCTGGGACAGCACGCGTTCCCCAAATGCCACCACAACCTGCTTTTGCGAGTTTGCCGAGCCACGACGTCTCCGTTCTTTCGCCAGTTACTCATTTCCTTATGGATGCCCTCACCGGCTCTCCCCTACCCGGCGCCCTGCCTACTGCTCCTGCAGACGAAATATTTGCCTGTGAGTGGTGGAGTGTGGGGGAGGCAGCTTCTGGAAGTGGCAGCCAAAAAACCCCAAAAGCAAAAAAATTCTCTAAAGAAAGGTGTAAAACAGATACGGCAGGTTGCTAGAATGGCTGAAGATGTACTTAGTGACATTCAAGGCAGATTCTTCATCCCAGTGGAGAGAATCACTGAGTCCATCAGGGATGTTCCCAGGGCAGTTAGCTCCGGACTAGAAGTCTGAGTCTACACTGTCACCCTCAGTCGCTCATTCTCTAGCCGCACGGCCTTGAGCAAGTGGTAATTTCCCTCTGTGGGTCTCATTTTTCCATCCCTAAATGAGGGAAAGAACAGAATAAACCCTGGGACCCCTTCCAGCTCTACACTCTACGGAGAGAGACAGATTCACGTAGAAAATGCAGAAGGATGGAGGATCTAGGCTTCCCAGAGCGAGAGACCTTCTCCTGCATCCTCGCCTCCCCACCCCCGGGGCCTCTCCCTCCAGCCAGATGCCGACTGGGCAGCTGCCAAGGACACACACGACCCCCTAACATTTGCTTTGCAGGTTCAAGTCAGGCCCACGTGTGTGGAGTGAGTCACGAATCCTTCACCTCCACCATGCCCCCAGCCTGCTCCCGCAACGAGAGGCAACAAGGGGTTGCAAGGACAAAAACGACGGGACTGCATCAGAGCTGTGCAGACATGCAGGCTCCATCCAGATCTCCTGGGCAGAGAGCCCCGCGGACATTTTCCCAGGGGCACTGCCCCCCCCATTTTAATTATATCACTTCTGTAGCCCCAATCTTCAATGTTTTTTTTTTTAAAAACAGGCAGGCAGCCTCTCCCAGGAGGTACAATGGATACACACATGGGGATGAGCTCCCTGTGTTCCTTACGACTCCAGGTCCCACCAGCTCCAGAGCCACCTGAACCCTCCGAGTCTCTGGGGCTCGGATCATTTTGGCCGGCACAGCCCGGTACTGAGCCTTCCTGGCCTAAATCCTTTCTATTCAGGTGGAGAAGGCCGGCCCTCTTTCCTCCCCCCTGGAATGGCTACATTCTCAGGAATGGGTCCGTGGAGGCTGAAGTCGCATTCCCCTCCCTGAAGCACAAGGATCCTACAAGGAAGTTCAGGTCCTGCTGGACAGGAGCCCATGCCCCCCGGCCCCCAGGCCTGCCTTCGCTTCTTAGAGTCCAACCCAAGCAGGTCACTCCAGAGATGCTCCAATGGGTAGGGGGCAGGAGATGGAAGCCCTGACCCCCTCAGCATGACAACGGCGGCCACGGAAAAGCAGCCTTCGGCTTTACGGGCCAGAGGCATCCTTTTGGGCTTCTCCCTTTCCTTCCAAAATGTTGCACAGGAGACCAAAGTTCTGTGCCGTGCGGCTTTGTGGTTGAAAGCATGGACTCCGGACCAAGAAGAGGACGAGCTCCAATCTTAACCATGCCACGTAGCAGCTATGTGATCCCGTTGCGCAAGTCACCTAACCTCTCCGTGGCTCGGTTCCCCCGTGTATAAAATGGGGGTTGAACTGTTTAGCTACCTCATTAGGCTCTTCTGAGGATTTAGATGAGTTAATGTATGTGAAGTATTCAAAACAGTGCTATTAAGCATTTGCTCTTATTATGTGTCATTTAGGGGCTAAAATCATCATAGCATTAGGAACTCGAGCAATAAGAGGCTCGTGATTCAACTGTAAACAGGTGCATACCGAGTAACTGTAATTATATGTTGTAGCCCCAAAACCTAATTCAATCTTGAGCATCTAGAAAAAGACCGACGAGAATGACTGGTTCTCTGATTAGATACTGGGAACACGTCAACCCGGAGATCACAAAAAAGAGGACAAGCAGGGTGGTGACCATCAGAGGCCAGTGCTCGGTGGGCCAGGTGTGACATCATAAAGAATGTATCTGGCCTTCGTCCCCAGTTCCTGCAGAGCTTCCAAAAGCCTTGGGATTTCTAAAATACCTAAGGACGTCAGGAGGGTCTTTGGTTATTCATGATGAGCCCATTGCATTGAACCTGAATTTACGCCCATGAGGCGACTTACGGTGGCCCTTCGATGGTTCAAGGGAGAGACTGGCTACCAAGAAAGGCCAAGCACAGGATTAGAAGGTTGGAACCTTAGCCGCATCCCCAGCCACGGAGGACAGAGGGGGAGGGGTTGGAAGTTGAGTTCAGTCAGATGGCAGATGGGGGCCCCTGGGGGGCTCAGGGCTGGAGCGTCTGCCTTCAGCCCAGGGCGTGACCCCGGGGTCCTGGGATCGAGTCCCGCGTTGGGCTCCCCACAGGGAGCCTGCTCCTCCCTCTGCCTGTCTCTCTGCCTCTCTCTTTCTCATGATTAATTATTTTTTTTTAAATCAAGTGGCAGATGATTTAAACAACTGTGCCTACTAGTAATAAAGCTCCCCATTAAAAATCTCTGGACATCAAGGCTGGAAGGAGCTTCCTGTGGTAGCTGGGATAGTGATACACCCAGATTCTAGAAGGAGGGGACGCACAAGCTCTGCACCAATCCCCTCCCTCCCCACGCCCTGCCCTATGCGTTGTCTCCATCGGCTGTTCCCGACTTGACCCCTCCATCATACAACTGGAATCACAACTGCAGTCCCTCCCCTGAGTTCTGGCGTTGTTGTAGTGAATTAGAGACGGAAGGGCGGCATGGAAACCCTCACCTTTATAGCCAAGTGAGTGAGAAGTGCGGTGGCCTGGGGATCCTGCTCGTGGCTCCTGAGGCAGGGGCAGTTCCTACTGGTGATTTTGCCTACAACTAGCGTAGTTAACTGTGTGCCTGTAGCTAACCAGCATAGTTAACTATGCACCCGTAAGTCTAACCAGCAGTAGTTAACTGTGCCCACAGCTAACCAGCGGTAGTTAACTGTGCACCTGTAGCTAACCAGCGTAGTTAACTGTGCGCCCTCCGCCCGGCGGGGTGTCAGAATCGAGCTGAGCTGCAGGACGCCCGGTTTGCGTCAGAGGACGGGAGACACAAGGGCGCCGAGCAACCGTCTCCGTGATTACTGTCACTCCCAGGGCACTCCGCGGGCGGGCAGCCCCGTCACCGTCCACAGGCACAGGCACACTGGGTCTCAGGGAGAGACGCTAACTTGCCCGACACGAGCGGAGTAACGAGCAGGTAACGTGGGGTCAGGATCTCCGCCGGGACTGACCGGCCCCAGATGCTGCTTGTCCCCGGATGTCCGTTGGGTTCCCACGGTGCCCTAAGCCTGGTTCCCTAACTGGTTCCCTAGGGCCTGCAGGGCCGCGGGAGGCGGGGATTTTAGCTGAGGGGGCCACGCACAGGCGCACCCGCGGCAGCCGCTCGGGACGGAAGGCGGGCAGGCGGGCACCTTGCAGGCGGTGTGCCGTCTCCTTGGAGGAAGGTGACTAAGGGGGCTGTGCGAGGACCTCGGCCCCTGCCGGGGGGGGGGGTGCACTAGTGCCTTCTAAGGTCCTTCAGACTCACGGCAACAAGTCCCCCAATCCCGCCGGCACCTGGAGGCTCGTCCTGGTGAGATGGACCCAACCGAGAAGTGTGCCTCACGCCCCATCACCACCAAAACTGCCAACCAATTACCAGGAGGCTGGACCGGCGCTGTCCCAGGCAGCGGCTTCTCAGGGCTCGGCCCGTGCACCCGCTTCACTCTCGGGGTGCCGACCGCATCTACAGGACCTCAAACATCCGGGTGGAGGCTGAAAAACACAAGCGCACGTATCAGGGTCTTGCCCGCCACACCAGCACTCCTCACCCATCAGCTGCTGAGAGATTCTTAAAGATGAGCGTGAAGTGGAATTTGATGTCAAAGCCCGTCCCGTCTACGGAGCCGTACGGGCGGCTTCATTATCTCCCCAGGTGGGGCCGACGTTCTTTTCAGAGAGGAACTGGGAGAGCCCTCCCCTGAGCCTTGGCCTCTCTCCACGCGGCCGAGGGAGCACAATGCACAATCCCGCTTGGCGCGGAGGCCCACGGCTGCCAGGCTGGGAGGCATAGGGCGCCCCATTCCGCGCCCCAGCCCTTCACGAGGAGCCTCAGTGCACAGCCGCTGGTGGGAGAGAATTTCGGCTGCAGCCGAGGAAGCGGGAGCGGCCTGGCACACAGCACGCCGCAGGACAGCGCGGGGGCTTCACGGGCACGGGCCACGGACGGGGGGTTCACAGAGATGAGCCACTGCTGGACACACCCTGCGCGGCCGGCCCTTCACGACGTTCGTCATCAGAACATTCAGACACACGGAACACGAGCGATGGTTCTGCGCTTTCGGCCGGGCGCGGGCTCAGCGAGGAGGCCTGTGTCCCCGGCTGGCGGCCCCCCAGCTCCTGCTCACGCTCCCCGGCCGTCCTTCCTCACCGGCCACTTCAGCTGCGTCCCCCACTCTGGGCAGACTCACCGACCAGCCGGGCGCCGGGAGAGCCAGTCTCGGTAGGCGTGGCGTGTGCGAGGGGCTATAGGCTCTGCGCGCCCGCGGGGGCCCCGCTGTCCGCCCGGCCGGCCGGCGCACGCTGGGCTCCCCCTGGACCCGGTCCTGGGCTCGCGGCTCTCCGAGGGCCCTGCCCGTTGCTTCTGTGACTCTTCTCCGCGCTCGGCTGGGCCTGCTGCCGGCGGGGTCGCCCTCCCACGGGCCTTAGTTTCAGCTAGAACGGGGTCACGGCCACCCGAGGCTGCTTCTGTCCCACGCCCACCCCCGTTTCCAGGCTGGCTCGCTCCGGCGCAGGCCCTCTGGATGCCAGTCTGTTGTGGGGCGGCCACGTGTGTCCCCCAACTGCCCCTGCAGCCTCGTGAGCTGTCGTTCCCGAGGCACGAGCTCCTGCCCTTCCGCAGCGGCCCCTGCCACAGGGGTGCGAGGTCTGTGGCCATAACCTGCCAAGACCTGGATTCTCAGAGTCTGAGCTATTTCTTGTGTCCACTGAAAGAACTCATTTTTTTGCCCCCAGGAGTGACCCACACCACTTGCCTACGGAGACGGGCACCCGTCCCCCAAGTCAGTATGCACTGGACCCTAACTCCTATCCCAACCTCAGCTGCTGTTAAAATTCTGCTATTAGAGGTTCATTCCTTGGGTTGTAGCGTTACCCCCTGATTAAAACAAAAATAGGCCTGAGGGGTATCAGGCAAACGTAACCCCCCCATGGAGCCCCGACCATCGGGGTCTGCTTGCTCGGCCAGGCGGGGCGAGGACCCCAGGACCACAGCGGCCACTTCACGCTCCACGTCCCCAGGTCCCCGCGCTCTGCAGGCTTAGCGCCCAGCCGTTCATGCACCTGCGGCAGAGCCGAGAGGCAAGGCGCCCCGGGTCACGAGAAAGCAGCACCCTGGGTGCCCAGGCACCCCCCGGGGGCAGGACCTGCAGGGCCCCTGCTCCCAGGTCCCGTCGGACGGGGCTGCAGGGCGGTGCAGGCTCGGGGTCGCTGCCCTAGGTGGTGGCCCACTGCGCCGCGACGCTCAGGGCCCTTGCTCACTCAGGTGCCGCCCGGCCACTGCGGGTGGGCCTGTGCGGGCGGCCAGCCCTGACCCAGCGCCGGGCCCCCTCCGCAGCCGGCCCCTCCTCCCGCGCTCCCGCGGCACAGCTCGCCCGTCGCCAAGGCCCCCGGTCTCGCGGCCTCAGCACCCTGCCGCAACCGTGTCACCGTCCGGAAGGGCCACCGTGCTGTCACCGCCCTGCCACGCGCCCACCCGGGGCTCCCGCCGCCTGGGGCAGCGTTCCTGTGCTTCCTTCCCACTGATGCTTGCTCTTCTGGCCGAAATTCAGCCAAATTTAGATTGTAACACGAATCCTTTTTACAGCCACCAAACATAAAGGTTTAATTCTGAATTTGCCTTTTCGAACCAACACATGCTGCGTGCCGGAGACCCAAGGCCCCCCCCATCGCCAGCCGGACGACTGGGGGACCTTGCTTTTGTCCTTCCCTTGCGGCTGCCACCCAGCAGAGAGGGACCCGGGCCCTCACCCCGTAGGTCTCCCAGGGCCTGCCCAACCCCGGCCGCCTCCCGTGGGTGCGCTGGGCTATTCCCAGGGCCTGACGGCACCCGGTGGCTGCCTCCCCGCCTTGTCCAAGCTCACCTCTGCCTGGAGAACGTCCTCATTTCCTTCTCCTTCGGGTCAGCAGGTCCTCCCCCCCCTAACCGGTCCCTTAGCTCCCGTGGTGCCTCTACTCCCCGCTTCCCTGCACCCGCTATCTGACGGCACCAGGCTATGACCTGGTGTGGGCAGGCAGGTGGGCGGGGGGGGGGGGCCTGCACCTGTGCCCCAGCTGCCTCCAGACCTGGTGCCTCTGCTGCCCCGATGTCAGTCGAGCTGGAACTCCACTGACGGTTCCTGAGGCCGCACTGCGGGGCCCTGGGGTCCCGGGGGTCCCTGGGGGGCTCGCGGTAGGTGCTGCGGACCAGTGGCCTCACGGGGAGCCGAGGGCGTTAACGGAGGGCCCGCGGCAGGCCCCCTGGTGCACGGGCCTCCTGCTCGGCGACAAGCCGCTCTTCTCGGCTGCTGAGAAGCAGAAGTGCCACGACCCACTGCCACTCGACGGGCAGATCCAAGGTCACGGGGTCGCACTGGTTACGGGGAGAAAGGGGCGAAGGCGGACAAAGCGGGGGCCACAACAGGTGCCACAGGCCGTCGCTGCAGCCCCTGGCCGGGCTCTTACCTCCCCTGCCAGCAGCCCCTCCGCTGCCTGGGACCCTCGACTCTTCGCCCAATGGCGCCCTGAGGCTCCGCCTCGCGTGTCCCGCTGTCGCCCTCCCGGGAGAGCAGCCGGGAACGGCACCCACGTGGGCACACCCCGCCGTTCTCCTCTGTGTCCCCCGCAGACCAGGCCACGAATCACGGGAGTGGGAACTCGCGCTCCTACGGGTTATTCCTGGCGGCTCCCGAGGAGCGGAAGGTCTGGAAAAGGAGCACGGGGCCCACGTTGTGCGAGGAGCAGGCAGGCCCGTCTCCCCCTTCAGCGGGCGCTGCCCAAACAGGACAGGCCCGAGCGCCCCGAGCCCGGGTGCAAAGGCGCGGTGCACGGCGGCGCCCAGCTGCCCCGGCCCCACAGCACAGCCTCCCGGCCAAGCCTCGGACCTGAAGTTGGAGCCCGAGCTCACTGACCGAGCCCCGGGGCCTCCGGGAGGCGGCGGAGGCCAGGGCCTCGCCCCGCTGCTCCCCTGGGCCCGGCCACGCCCTGCCTGGCCCCGCAGATAGAGGGAGGGCACCTCCGCGGGCGCGGCTGAGGCCTGTCCCCGGCTCCACCCGGTCCTGAGCCCCCCGAGTTCCACTTTAGGTATCAGCTGCTGTGACCACGTAGGACAAAAACAGTTTAAGGGAAGAAAGGGAGGAAGGAGAGAGACGGTGAAGTGTCCGCGTCCGTCTCCGGAGGCCCCTCCACGGACCGCCGCACGTCCAGAAGCGCTGGCGTCCGAGCATCCCCGACGCCCCCTTCCAGCCACGTCCGCGGCATTTTAAAGCCCTTCTAGTAACGGGCCCCAGGCCTACCGGTGGGCGGGCACGTCCCCCCACCCCTCCATCACCCAGAAGTCGCACGGCTGGGCGACGAGCTGACCTGGCCTCCCTTGTCACCACTCGAACTCGGCCCCACTCCCTCTCACGGGACAAGCGCGATTATTTGCTCTGTACCTACCGGTGGCCAAGAGTGAGCGAGAACTGGGACTGGGCAGGAGAGGAGATGTCTCCAAACGAAAGGAGACTTGGTCCCCGCCTGCTACAGACCCGCCGTCATATTAAGGTGAAAAATACGAACATGGATACAACGGCGTGTGTGCAACAAGCAGCGAGCACACTCCTTGCAGGCCGCCTCTGAGATGACCGTGTCTCTCTACACACACACACACACACACACGGGAAACTGCAGATAAATGTTTGTTTTCAACGCTTTTTTGGAAGAGGAGACTGGAAGCCCGAGGCCCACGTTTACGAGGACCCAAGTTTTCAGATCTTGAAGGAAGACATTATTCCCTCAACAAGATTCAGGCTGTTAAACCCAGACGGGGAGGGGCCTGCTGGGCCCTTCTCATCAGCGCCGAAGCGCAGGGCGGCCCCCGCCCCCCGGCCCTCAGGGGTGGACCTGGAGGCTCCAGGGCAGGGGGTGACCTGGTCGGGGCCGCAGACCATCCAAGGGCAGAGCCTTGCTTGAACCCATCTGGTTCCAGAGCCTGTCGGCCCCTTGCACTTCACCACGTGTCCTTCTCCTCCACGTGAAGGTGATGCAAGGGGCCCGGTGGGAAGGGCAGCGGGTCAGCAAACAGCTAAAGCCCGAGGCCCAGGCTTCCTACGCTTCAGAGAAGCACCGTAAAGGATGATTCGGTCCCTATTTCTGGCACGGGGACCCCAGAGGGGATGATTCACAATCGCCTGCGATGGAGTTGGGGGCAGGGGTGGCTCGTGGAGGGATCACGGCAGTCCTGGGGGCAGAGCTGCTGCAGCGCCCTGCGAGCCAGGGGGCCCCAGGGAGGCCCCAACCTTGAGTCTCCGGCCCTCGGCTTTAATCCACTTGTCAGGCATCTCTGCCACCAACTGCAAAACCGTGCGGGCTTCCCGCCTTCAGTGAGGGGGACGAAGGGGGGCTGCAGACGCCCCGGTGACGGAGGGACAACGCTGAGCTAGCAGGAAGCCCGGGCCCAGCCTTCAAATGCTCAGTCCCCTCAGTGAAAAGGTCAGCGGAACGTGCACACTGTGTGGATAAAAGCTCGTCAAGGGGACGGCCTAATTGATCTGACACGTCCTCTGATTCCCTGCTCCGCGCCTCCGGCCGCCCTCGAATCCGGGCGCGGACACCCCCGAGCCGTCGCCTTGTCCACCTTTCACTTCCGGCCGAACCGGACCCGAGACCCACGGAGCTCTATTTTGAAAAGCGTCCCCTCGGTCAAGGTCAGACGCGGAACAGTCGGTTCTGCTTTTTGGCCTCAACCGCGGTCATTTGCTCTTCGGCAGGAGAGTGAAACGTGACCCGCTGAATCGCGCGGCGGGGCTTCGTCGCTCGCCAGTCCCGGTTCCAGCCCGGAAACCCGGAGACAGCTAGTGAGGACCTGCCCTTCCATGTCCACTAGGCTAAAGGGCGTCCTAGGCCACGGGGATGGAAACAGATGCTCTTTTATTGAGCACGTTCAGGTCAGAATTGTTTTGCTGTTCTTTTTTTTCCCCCATTGGTTTTTTTGGGAGGGCTTTCCTACCTGTTGGGCACAAAAGGAAATTCTAAGAGGACCTCGCATCTAGGACGAGAGCGGGCTCGGACTCCATCCAAAGCCTCCAGACAAAGGATGCGGTAAAAATTCACGGCTGCAGTGACACCCAGGCCTTGCCGAGCTGGGGCTGGGATGAAGACCCCACAGGCCCGGGGAGAGGGGATGGTGAGGAAACGGGCTAAAGGGTGGGAGAATCTAAAGGCTTGCATGGAAATTGTGCTGGGCTCTGCAATCTCAAGGCAGAGACATCCCCAGAGCCTTGGAAGGGAGGCTCAGGCTGCCACGGAGTCCCTCGTCCTCTCAGGACCAAGACGGGGCAACAGGAGGCATCTGCCGGACTTGCTTCTCCTCCCAGTGATCCTCCCCGCGGCTCTTTACGGCCTGGATTTTATTGTGACGGTGCTAAGGGAGGAACTATTTCAACTTCTCTCCGTCTCTGCATGCGGGTGCATCGGGGTCAACGCTGCGCACTCACCGAACCCACGTCGTCGTCTTCCTGGCGCCCAATTCCCCGGCCTCCCGGCCTGGCGAGGCTCTAAGCGGAGGTGATGTGCATCGCCCGGCGCCTGGGTGATTAGGAGCAGGGGCGCCTGCTCCACACGCTTTGTCCTCTTGCGTCCCTGCCGGATGCAGAGGATCCGGGAGAAATTCTGGGGCCTTGGGGATATCGCGGCATCACTGCAGGCGGCCCCGAGCGACTGGGGACGCTGAGGCTGCTGTCACGGCTCACGGCCCACCCGAACGACACAGCCATGCTCTGCAGTCGGACCTCGAGATGCTTTCCTGTCGACTTGATCAGGGTCCCCCCCTTGTCCATACTTGACATGAATACTTAGCTGAATCCGCAGATCATAAGACAGGACCTCCCACTTCAGGGGCTCCTGAGATCCCATAAAGTCACTGATAAAACTCGGAAAGAAGGAAGTGGAAGATAAGCGTCACGGCAGCAACTTGAGGGAGACGCTGGAGACTCAGGCAGCTTCGCCTCCAGGACATCCGCTTGAAGAAGTGTCATTCTATGTGTCGGCAAATTGAACACCAATAAAAAATAAATTTATTAAAAAAAAAAAAAAAGGGCAGCCCCGGTGGCGCAGCGGTTTAGCGCCGCCTGCAGCCCGGGGTGTGATCCTGGAGACCCGCATGGAGCCTGCTTCTCCCTCTGCCTGTGTCTCTGCCTCTCTCTCTGGGTCTCTCGTGAATAAATAAATAAAATCTTAAAAAAAAAAAAAAAAAAAAGACAAGATGAGACAAAAAAATGGAGATGGATCCACGACCTGAGGTTGAAAACCACCCTGGCTGGGGGTGCTCTCCAGAGGGCCTCGCACATACTGGGTGCTCAACAGCTGCTAGTTCCCACCTCCCATGTCCTCTCTTTCAGAACCTTCCCAGATCTGCCTGCCTTTCCCCCAATTTTGGGAGAAGACAGATTTGAGGCAAACAGAGGGAAGATGAATAACTACCGAGGGGACTGGGGGGCGGCAAGTAACTCCGTAGAAGTCCAAGCTGTCTCCCTGCACTCAGGGAGGCGGCCCCACCCTACGGCCTTGCGGCTAAGAACTCTGGAAAGCATCAGGGGCCCGGATCAAACCCAGCTCTGCATCTGTCTAGCTTCATGTATTTGGGCAAATCAATTAATTTCTCTAAACCTCAGTTTCTTGGCCTGTACAATGGACACAGGAACAGAACCTCCTTAGACGATTATGCGAAATAATACATGAAAGCACAGGGCCTAGTAAACGATATGGGCTCAATACACGTTAGGTGCTACTATCGAATCACTCTTCCTGTGGCCTATTGACGTCATAACAATTGGATTTTTTAAAACTGCAGCCTGGATTCCGCCTTGCCAGCAAGCATACATCTGGGCTCACCGCCCCATCAGATGTTCTCAAGGGAACGTCAACGCATCCGTGAAACTCGGCTTAATAAAATTAGGCAGATTATGTTTGCTGCTGAATTTCTGTACTAAAGACTCAGGTAGATGTTTGGTCCGTAGGCGGTTCTAAATGGTGGGTTTCTCTCTTCCATCCGAGCAGATAATCTAGAGATTCCAGTGCTGTTACCCTGTTCTCCTTGCATCACTGATGAGAATGCCTGGACTGCTTACAGGTTTTTCCAGCTAATTCCCTGACCCCCCTGACCTGGCTATTTATTACAGACACAGAAAGCTGTGCCCAGACATCTGACATGCCTTGTGCCTTGGGAGGACTGCTGGCCCTTCCTGGCAGTCGAGCTTGGGATTACAAGAAAGGGGTGAGGTTTTCAGTCTGGGAAAAATACAAGTGGCAAAGGGCTGCAAACCAAGGCAGAAAATCACGGAGGGTTACAAAGTGAGTGAATACAGGGGGAGACCCCCCCCCCTTTCTCACCTCAAAAAAAGAGGCTTTTAAAGTAAATTAAATGAAGTTTTGCACATGGTTAGTAAGCAAGATAGGATACATACTGAAACATCCCCCAAAGGCCTAAACATCCCCCTAAAGCCCTAAGCATCACTCAAAGGCCTAAACATCCCCAAAAGGCCTAAACATCCCCCCCCAAAGGCCTAAACATCCCCCCAAAGGCCTAAACATCCCCCCAAAGACCTAAACATCCCCAAAAGACCTAAACATCCCTCAAAGGCCTAAACATCCCCCTAAAGGCCTAAACATCCCCCAAAAGGCCTAAACATCTCCCCAAAGGCCTAAACATCCCCCTAAAGAGCTCTTTGATAATAAACAGCCATAAGGCATTTTGCCAGGACAAGCTGTGTCATGGGAAAGTGCACATATCCAGTACTAAATGAAAATGCCTTGGGGTGGAACAAATAATACCTGGAGGGTCCCCCCAACCTCCAAACACTATAGGGTGGGGGTGGGATAGCTGCCCACACTGCATCTTTGCCTTCTTTGTGCCCAGCCTCCCTGGGAAGTGGGACAAAGGGCCGTGATGCCATCTCCCTCCTACACCTTTGAACCCTGTATGATTTCGGAAACATATTACATAATTTCAGAAGCATCATCATATGACAAAGCTCACAGATTCTGGCGCAGACTGGTTTGTGCCCAAGGCTCACCTCTGCTGGCTGTGAGATTTTAGATGTTACTGAGCCACCCCATGCCTCCGTTTCCCCATCTGTAAAGGGGGGTGGTGATTATGATAGCAACCCCAAAGGGTTGTCGCAGCCAAAAGGATTCATCCCTGGAAAACGCATAGGACGCGATCTGTCACGGAAGACACATTCAAGAATGCTGCTATTATTTGGCGACGGTCAGCGGCACGAGTGAACCCAAACTCCAGGCTGGACCACTGAGAGGGGGAGCACTGGCATGCGGCGTGGAAGCACGGACGTGTCCGAGGGGGTCTGTAGTAGGTCGCACAGTGGCACCGCAAAAAACACGTCCATGACCTAACTCCCGGAACCTGACAATTGGGGCTTATTTGGAAAATGGATCCTGAATGATGAGATTAATTTAAGAATCTCACGCTGAAATCGTCCTAGAGTATCCAAGTGTGCCCCGAATCCCAGCACACATCCCTGACGGGACGCACGGACAAGACGGCCCCAGGAAGACGGGCAGCTACGGGCGTGACGCAGCTGCAAGGCCAGGAACGCCAGCAGCCCAGCGGCTGGAAGAAGCAAGGCGGGATTCTTCCCCTGGAGCCTTTGGAGGCCGCGCAGCCTCGGTTGTGCACTTCTGGCCTCCAGAGCGTCTGGGCGCTACTTTAACCTTCGCGTGCATACGACCTGCCGGGGGATCTACCAACCTACAGGCTCTGGTTCAGTCGCCTGGGGCGAGCCGGAGATGCCGCACTTCTCCAAGGATCCTAAGTGATGCCATTGCTCACGGTCCACAGACCGCGCTCTGAGTAGTGAGCGTGTAAGAGCATATTGTCACCGGCAGCCCCGTGATGATAAAGGGGATGCGTGGAACAAAGGGCCGGAGGTCGCAGATCCAGTCAACTGCTACACTTGGCCACCGTGACAGCGAAGGGCTGGAGGACAGAGAGCAGAAGCGGGGCGCGGGCTGGGGCGGCACGGCTCCCCAGGCCCGGTCGATGCTTCTGAATTGAACAGCAGCTCACTGGGGCGGTACTAATGGGTTCCGACGGCTCCTGTTCATCACTCTCTAACAGGGTCAACCAAGAAGTGGTCTCATCCTTTTGGATGGAAAAAAAAAAAAAAAAAACCAACAGTAACAAAAACGAAATAAGATCTCCTTATCCCGGCTTACGAGGGCCCCGAATAATTCCTAGGAGAATGGAAACGCGGGTGATCGAGTCCCCATTTCCCACCTTCGGTGAACCCGACGGAGACTTATGCATCAGCACTTGTGTTTTTTTAAATATTTTATTCATTTATTTATTTTGAGAGAGAGAGAGAGAGAGAGGAGGAGGAGGAGCAGAAGGAGAGGGACAAGCAATTCCATGCTGAGTGCGCAGCCCCACATGACCCTGAGATCATGACCCGAAATCAAGAGTCAGACGTTTAACTGAGCCAACCAGGCAGCCCTTCCCTATTGTTTTTACGGAGTGGAAAATGCTTGGTCCAAGAGGCAACGAGAACTCGCCTGTCGTGTAGCCTGGGCTCTTCGACGTGGGAGTGGGTATTGAGAAGCTCAGGCTGCTCGACAGAGCAGAGGCCACCGGTACGTCTCAGGGTGGGGGCAGGAGTGGGGTAGCTCACCCACTAAAACAGCCTGGGGCTAAAAAAAACAAAAAAAAGCTGGTCTGCCAAGGGCAACGTAGGCATGGGCAGAAGAGGCAGATGCCCCGTTGGCCTAGTTAAAGAGAAAACCAGCAGCCCCAAATGGAGTCGTGATGCTAGGCCAAGTCACCAAACCGGGGCTCACTGTCTAAGCTGCCTGCAGTCTAAGCCCCACCCCCGGAAATGTCATCTTGAGTGGCCTGTAGGAATCAGGGGTCACGCAGAACCCGTCCTGGTCCCTGACAAGGAGGCCATCCACCAACAAGACCCTCCACCCCGAGGATGAGGAGACCATCCACCACCAAGACTCCCCACCCCAAGGACAAGGAGGCCAACCAAGACCCCCCACCCCGAAGGACGAGGAGGCCATCCACCACCAGGAGGTGGCCTCTCCTGGAACATTCCTGTCCATTCCTTTGCTAAGGGTCCAGCCAGGTCCTGCCTGTGCAGCCCTTCCCTTCTGTCAGCTCCTCCCAGCTCGCTCCGATGCTCCCCGATCCACGAATTACTGAATAAAAGCCAACTGACCTTCAAACCTTCTCAAATTTTGTCTTTAACAACCTCACTATGTTCGTTTCCCACGGATCCGTCTCCAGCGCCCCGCCTGTGATCCAATCCACATAGACGGTTTTGTCCCTAAAGCGGGTCACAAACCCGCGGCATCGCCCGCGTCCGGAGCCACGATGGCTGTTCCCTTGGATCACGCGGCAGCTCCCGCGTTCTGGAGGCTGCAGACAGACGCCCTCTGCGCTCGGTCAGCAGCGGGGGAGGCGGCTTCCGGGGTCAGCGTGGGCTCAGGGCAGGGCAGGGCCCCCGGGCCACGTCTTCCCGGGGAACAGGACCAAGTCCTCTCGGCCTTCACGCCTCGGCCAGTGTGTCTGCAGGGAACGCCCGCCCCAGACACACGGCCACCCTCCAGCCCGCCTGGGCCCAGCTCTCCCCTCCCCAGGCCAAGGCCCTCCCATTCCCCAGCGCCTGGTTCTCTGGCGCTTCGTGGCTCTGGCACCTGGCGTTTGCCACCAGGCTGGCGTCTTTTCCTGCTATTACTCACCCCTGCACGTGAGTCGGGACAAAGACGACTACTGCATGGGTGTTCCCAGCTCTCCGCCCCGCAGCCTCGCCTCCCTGACCTCCAGGAGGAGCCCCCTGGCCTCAGTGGCTCTTCCGTGCTTTGTGGGGTAGGATGGACGGGGAAGGGAGCTGAGAGAGAACCAGGGGACCATCGGGGAGGGCGCGTCTAAGGCACCGTGTTGGAGAAGAGCAGCGTGAGGTGCGAGGGCAGCAGCAGCGGAGAAGGGGGCTCAGGAGCTGTGTGGCCACCCACTCCCCGTTTCACAGTCAGGACATGCAAAACCTCGAGTCATCGCAAAGGGCTTCCGGTCACTGAAGCGCGTCCTTGAGGTCACAGCACGGCACGCGGTGTGGACGTCAGGGATGTGGCTGCGGGAGGATCCGTCTACGCCTCCGAGCTCTCCTCCGCGACGGCCTGCGGGGTCATTTCTGCACCCGTCGGCCGGGCCGGGGAGCCCACGGTGGCAGGGCCAAGCAGGCTGGGGTCCCCCCGATGAGGAGCCTGACGCCCGGGGAGGGGTCTGTGGCAAGAGCGCCTGTGCACGTGCGGCCTGACGGCGCCATGTGACCGCCATGCCCCCTCCTTCCCTTAGGTGAGGGGACAGCAAACCCATCCCGTCTGCCCGGTGCTGACCGGACACCCTCTCCGAGCAGGTGCTCGTGTGACGATCCAGGCGGCGTTCTCGAAAAGCCTGCCGCGGACACCGGCCTGCTGGGAACTGTTCACGGCAGAAGCCCCGTGTGGACGCGGGAGTCCTCGGGGTCACGGGTGCAACCCCGTGACCTCCTTCCCTTCCCCGAAGGCCTCGTGTCCGTCCGGGGCGAGTCCGGCGCAGAAGGTGCTCAGTGCCCCTCGCGATGCCCGCGGGCTCCTGGCGGCCGAGCCGCGCGTCTCAGCCAAGGCTCCTCTGGCCTCAAGGACACAGAGTCCAGAGTGACCGTCCCAGCGAAGGGCTGCTCCCGCCACCCACCTACCCCCCCCCCCCCCCCCGCCTCGGCTTCCTGCGGCCTGTCCTCCTCGCCAGTTCCCTCCCGGGCCGCCCACCTCCGTGCAGCTTCCCGCGGGAGGGGCCCTGGCCCCAGGGCGGGTGGACCCGCATCCCCAGCCTCCCTCCAGCCTCCCCCCTCCCCGGCAGAGTGGCCTCCCGCTGGGCGGGTCCTGGGCGGCCCCGGGACCGTGTCGCCTCCTGTCGCCTGCGCAGACGGCCGGGCCCGCGGTGAACGCCCTCCGCCGAGGAACGTCCGTCCTCGCGAGCGCCCGACGGACACACAGCCCAGCTCCCCGCTCCCTTCACCGAACCCTGAGAAGACGGAGGCTGAGGGCGTGTGACTTGTGCAAGGAGGGACCCGGGGATAGCCTGGCCCGGCGGCCTGGGCTCCCTGGCTCCACCCGCCTCAGCCCTGCGGAAAGCCGGGGGGCTCGGTCTTTGCATTTGAGCCCTGTCATGCGGCTTCTGGGGCCCAAGCCCCGTCCCCTCACGTGCCCGCTGGACGCCAGGAGCCACTCAGGCCTTTGCTCCGCGAGGTGCACACTCGTGCCTTAGTGTAGCCGGCCCCGAGCACAGCCAGCCCCGTGGGCCTCTGTGCCTCAGTTTCTACGTCCAAGGGAACCAAAGTGACCCCAAACCATCACTTCCAGGTGCATTTAAGCGGTTCTCTCAGTGCATGAAGCAAAACTCAGCGCCTTAGATTTTGGAGCAGACGGAGTCTCAGCTCTGCGAAGCAGGCTTGATTTAATAGTTATTTAAAACCACGCATCTTAAACACGCGGCGCTTCTGCTAATTAACGCCTCGCGGTTTCTCAGGGGTGCCACCTGCGACCGTCGTGCGGCGGAGGGCTGCGTCCCGGGAGGCGCCCCGTTTCCTCCCCGCGCTGCGGCCCGGGCGGGGGATGCGCGGGAGCTCGGCCGGCACCTCACTCGCGACGAGGGCACCCCCCCCAACCCAGTGCGTGCAACGGGGTAGAGGTGGCACCGTGGGACCTCGCGTTTCTCTCAGCCAGACTCGCCCTACGAGAGGGCGGTTGTGCCGCCCAGGACCCTGACGGAGGCTCTGGGGACTCTGTGGCCCGCATGTCGAGGCCCCGCCGGCAAGGAGGCTGCTGCGACTCCGTCAGAAGCGGTCCCGCGGGAAGAGCCGGGGGCCTGGTCCTGCATCTCGCACCGACCTGCTCGGCGATGAGAACAAGCCCTGGACGTCCTTGGGCCTCTGGGCCCCCGTGGGCAGCCTCTGAGACGCCCTGCGACCTGGCGCCCGGCGGTGCCCCGTGGGTCAGAGGCGGGCTCACCGTCTCCCTGGCCATCCTCGCTGGCCCTCAGACGTGCCGGGAGCGGGGATGCGGGACAGGGTCTGCCGGGACCCACAGGGTAGCAAGGTCCCGGGGCGGGGAGGTCACCTCCACGTAAAAAGCTGAGCCGAGGATGCTCCTGTGAGGGGGGCCCCCTGCCTGCCTGGGGGGTCGGGGTCCTCCCTTCGGAGGATGAAAGAATCAGAGGGCCTCGCGGGCGGCTCCAGGAGGCTACAGCTCGCCCTTTGCCTACCGGGAGAGGGGGGCAGGCGAGAGCGAAGTTTGAGCCACAAGAGGAAGGACTTGCCCAAAAATATCCCCGGGAGGTACCGGGTCGCGGCCCCCGCTGCCTGTCCGTGCACCTGTCCGAGGGGCCTTCCTCTGCTAATTAGCTCCCATCCCATCCGTCACTCTTGGCCCACGGGTGCTGCTCAGTCTCCCATCTAACCCAGCCGGCACCCGAGTGCTGTGCACCGACACGACACGCGCAGAGTAAGGCGGATTGGAACAGACGCGCTGCTCGTGTGAGCTCAGGGTCCCGTGGCCACGTGTGTCGCATCTGCCTCGGGCTACGATGCTGCAGATCCTTTCCCCGCATTTTTCCGGCAGCAGATGTTGCCGCTTGCGGGAGGCCTGAGATCGCCCCGGCCTGCCTTCTCCCCTGCGACCTGCAGGCCGCCCTTTGAGGAAGGGGGTGGTGCACGAATTAAACAGCCACCGCGCCCAAGACAGGCTGCCTTGCCGTCGGCCTGGGGGCCAAGCAAGCTGAACCTGCGGGCTCGCATCAGGGAAGGGCCTGGGTCCCAAAGCCTGTCCGGAGGATGCCACGTGAGCCAGCGTCAGCCTGTCGGGCACGGACTCCACGACCGCCCAGCTGCCTGGCCACGCGGATCACTTCTAGCTAAAGGAGGAAAAACTGCTTTTCATGCGGCCGTCAAGAGCGCCCGGTGAGAACCTACCTACTGACGCCTTAAGACGTGTTATCAAGGTGTTGCTGGTAAAATACGTCAAGGAGCAGAAACAATGGGGCGGGAAGCAAGGGAGGACGCGTCGCTTGGATGCCAGCGCGTAGACGGCGTAACTGATGTCGCCGAGCCACCTGGGACGTTTATGATATTTTTAAAATACAGTAAGAGCTGGCGAGTTTTCAGGACCGGGCTGCTGCACCGATGAAGAAAGGATCTCCTTTCTTGTCGCCGAGTCCCCGCGCTCTCCGCAGACACACAAAGCCCACCCCCAGGGGCCTGCGAGCAGACTTCATCTCTGTTGTCAAGGAAACCAGTCTGTTCTCAGCTCCAGAATTAGAAAGCCGGGGCCCAGCCTCAGCACCGCCTTCTGCCCACTTCTCCACAGGGCCCGCCACCTCCTCCCCACTGGGGACCCCAAGAGCATCACGGCACCAGGAGCACCGGCCGGTGGAGCAGGGGCCCCTTGCACGGCCCGAACCAGCGCAGCCGACGGGTGCACAGCCCACACGAACAAGTGCACCGGGGGAAATGAGTTCATCCGTAAAGGGAGAGAACAGTTGACGAGGGACAAGCAACTGACCCACGTGACTGGGAATGGCTTAGGGAAGTAGGATTAACCCTCCAATGCCACCCAGCACTTTTTTCTCCAAAACACCCACCCTCGCATTTCTCCAAATGGGAGAGTCAGCCCAGCGGCATCTACCAAGGGCTCAAACCTGGTGCGAGGCGGGGAGTGGGGCCCAGGGGAGCCTTTCGGGGGTGAAGGGTCTGGGTAAATATCCCCCTGCTGGGAAGGGGGCACTGGAGAGTCGGAGGTAGGGAACCCCAGTATTATTACCACCAGGGAAGTGGGGGTCAGAGACAGGGAAAGACCAAGGGAGGGGAGACGATGGCTGGTACCTCCCGGGATATGCTCTGCGACACCCGAGCGCGGGCAATGGGGGCCTGAAGGGATACACGTTAGGGTCGGTCCTGCCCAGGAAACCACCACTGTGCTTGATGCTCTGAACTCCCTGAGCCACATTGTCAGAAGTGAGCGCCCTTCACCTTGCATCACCCTATGTGGACACGTGCTTTATCCGTCCCTTATAAACCAAGAGTCCAGGCAGCCCCGGTGGCCCAGCGGTGTAGTGCTGCCTGCAGCCCAGGGTGTGATCCTGGAGACCTGGGATCGAGTCCTGCGTCGGGCTCCCTGCATGGAGCCTGCTTCTCCCTCTGCCTGTGTCTCTGCCTCTCTCTGTGTCTCTCATGAATAAATAAATAAAATCTTTAAAAAAAAGAAAAAGAAAGCCCAAGAGTCCTGCAGATGCAGTCCTGACCCATCTCTGTCCTCCGCAGCCCCGGAAGGACCCCTTGCACGTACGAGGCCTAGGCGTGGCTCTGCGGAGTGTTCGTGAATGAAGGCTTCTTCTAGACACTGGGACATCACCCACAGAAAGCGCTCACAATTTTGAAGTCGATTAGGAGAAAGAATTTTAAGATTTTCGACTCTCGAGTTCAAAGAGTGGTGATTGGGTTTTCAGCCCCTGCGGTGCTTTCTCCGACTCTCCCACTTATCGCGATTGCCTCATTACGACCGATAACACCACTGATGAGGACGAGCCTCGTCACAGGAAGCCCACAGTGAGACGCGGGAGCAGGGAAATAGGGAACGAAGGGCACTCCCGGGATTAAACGCTAAGAGGGCACAGGGTGCCGGGGATGAGTAACGAAAGAGGAACTGAGTCCTTATGGGGGGGGAGGGGGCCAGTCCTGGGGACACCGTTCATGCAACACAAAGTTTAAAATATCCCAAATCCTTCGCCTGGATTTCTCAAGCGCTGGTAAGAATAGAGTCTCCAGCAGTACTTTTAATTCTTAATTTTATTTTTTATTTAAAGTCCATTAGGCAACATAGAGATCATCACTAGTTTCAGACGCAGTTTTCCATCATCCGTCCTTCACCCGGCAGTCCTTCTTAAATTCTCCCTTCTCCTCCCCGATGCACGGCACTCGCCTAAGGCAGCTGGACAGGCCTTTCCCCTTCGGCTCAGCCTAGTCTACCCTTGGCCCCCTTCTTTCTCCTCCTCCCCCCCCATAGCTTCACCTCCATTATGCAGAAACCTCACTCAATTTGTCTTCCTTTTCTCCTGCCCTGCCCACCTCTCCCTCCAGGCCCCGTCCCTCTTCCCCCACCGTGCACCCCAGAAGCCACGGAACAGGCTTAATTAGGCAGCTCTGCCTTCCCCCTGCCTTGCCCCCACAGGGCAAGGGAAGAAGCCGTGTACACAAACCAGAGTCGTCCTCAAGCGTCCAGGGAGCAGAACAGAAACACCGAGAACAGTCAGCTGGACGCCGATGACTTCTGCTGCATCCCCTGCAGAAGGACTGTGTCCAGAGGAAGGAGAGCCAGGCCGGCACGAAGCACAACCGAGGCTCACGGAGCAGCGCGCGGGGTGGGCCAGCCGGCCGGAGTCGGAGCGCTGCCCACCACGCCACCCTAACGCTAGTTTCTGTAGAAATACAGGGTCAGGCAACCACATTTTCATAGAAACGACACGGGCTGGCTGAGGTTTCTATAGAAGACTCCTCACATTATGGTGAAATTTAAACTGGGCAGCCCGGGTGGCTCCGTGGTTAGCGCCGCCTTCAGCCCAGGGCGTGACCCCGGGGTCCCGGGATCGAGTCCTGCATCGGGCTCCCTGCAGGGAGCCTGCTTCTCCCTCTCTGTGTCTATCGTGAATAAATAAATAAAATCTTAAAAAAAATAAAATAAACAAACTGCTTCTGTGCCCATCGGGTAGACAGAAAACTGGTGACGGCTCCTTGACTGTGCTGACCCACAACATTCAGGTGGTTTTGCAAAATCCCCTCTGGGCCTCATGATGCAAGCATAGCAGTCCCCTGAGGTCGGTCCCCAGGTTCAGCTGAAATTTCTAAACAAAGAAGACGAGACAGAGAGCTAGGGACTGGGAGAAGCTATTTACCCTGTTAAGGAACATCTAGATTTGCTCCTGTGCCTTTCAAGAAGCTGCCCAGTTCAGAAAATCTTATTAAGATTTGTAAAGAATCTAGTTCTTTCCATACTTGATTTAAACAAACACACAAAAGTTGAATGAAATACTCGAATCATAGCAGCCTGGAGGGCGGCGGAAACAGCCCAGCCGGTACGCTCCAAGGGCTCCGTTAGGGGAGGAAGGCCACCCCTGTTGTCAAACGGACACTTGGGGCTTCGTACTGTTTTGAGACGTTTAATTCATTCAAGCGATGTTCTGATTCCACCTCCCTGAGAATTCTGCGGTTCAGCTTCTCACATCCGCGTGAGGCCCAAAGACAGCAAGTTCTGGCAAACATACCATAGATTGCCTCCCATCTTCGCCACCGCTCTTTAGAGCGGAAATTGTTATTCCCATCTTACAGACGGGAAACTGAGGCCCGTGGCATTTACGTTTCTCAGAAACACAGCTAATAAGTGGCCGAGCTGAACACTCGCCGTGGGCTCATCCGATTCCGAAGCCCAGGAAACCAAGAGGCGTAGCAATTGTTTCTATAGCTGGTTTATTTAAAAAGAAAATTAAACACTAGTTGAGAGACTTTTTTATAAATGCAAACAAAAATCTGGTCATGGGTGACCAAAAATGTTGTAAATGATGACAAATATTATAAGAAACGCCAGTTGAGGATGGTGTCTACCTAATGATCCATTTACTCACTCTCCCTCGACTTTTCACTAAAACCCCATGTTGAGTCACACGTTAGATCATGACTCACAAAGACTATAAGACTAGAGCCAGAGCAACGATGGGCATTTATTCATCACGAGACCTAAGAGATTAGAAGGAGAGGCCCAGGTAGTGACTGACAGGCACCTTTCTTTGTCACTTGGAGGAGACCAGGCTCAGTAGATGGCGGTGACACCTTCTTCCTCCCCCACTGCCTGCCTCCCGGCTCTGTCCTCCCCAGAAATTTCAGCAACCTTCCCACCAGCACATGGAGCGGTTCCTTGAGAGGCCAGAGCTGCTCCGCACCTCTCGTGAGCATCTCCTGCCACGTGCGGCACCTGCACCAGGACGGCAGTGCTCGTCCGCAACGCGGCCAGGGGCGGGACGGACTCCAATCCCACGCTGCAGCGAGGGACTGGAAGACACAAATAAGAAGCGACGATCACAGGAGGAGTGTGGGAACCAAACAAAATCCACCTCTGGGGGGGGATCCCTGGTGGCTCAGCGGTTTAGCGCTTGCCTCCGACCCAGGGCGCGATCCTGGAGACCCGGGATCGACTCCCGCGTTGGGCTCCCTGCCTGGAGCCTGCTTCTCCCTCTGCCTGTGTCTCTGCCTCTCTCTCTCTCTCTCTATGTCTATCGTGAATAAATAAAAAATAAAATAAAAATAAAAAAATCCACCTCTAGGCTGCTTATACAAAGATATGCGTATGTCATTCAACATGATTAGAAATTATTAGCTATCAAAAAAAAAGAAATTATTAGCTATCGAGGAAAAAATAAATGTAAACAAACAACATTCATACCACAGACAACAAAACTCACGGTAAAAACCTCTAGACAAGGCAAAGATTGTTTTTATATTTGAGTAATTCCCACAAGGAAAATATCATATTGAAGGACTGATGTTATGTATCAAGTAACATAGTGTTAAACTATATATATTTTGATGTATATGTATATACACATATTCGTTATAGATACATATAGGCTACATATACATATGTGTATAATCAAAAGCAAATGAGAATTAGTTAGAAAATAACGGGATCAGGCAGCCCCGGTGCCTCAGCGGTTTAGTGCCGCCTGCAGCCCAGGGCGTGACCCTGGAGACCCGGGATCGAGTCCTGCATCAGGCTCCCTGCATGGAGCCTGCTTCTGCCTCTGCCTGTGTCTCTGCGTCTCTCTCTCTCTCTGTGTGTCTCTATGAATAAATAAATAAAACCTTTAAAAAATAAAGAAAAGAAAAGAACGGGATCCAAATAATAATGGATGACATTAATACACTTCTCAGTTCATAACAAATTAAAAAGGTTAAAAAGTGAGGGGAGAGGGTACAAAAGCCTGCACAGGTCGATCAGTTAGGCTTAAATGTATCCCTCGATACCCACAACTCACAATACAAACTTAGGGACCAATAGGTTTGGATGACAAAGTATATATTGAACATAAACTTATAGAAAGCGGTTTCACTGCACGCATCGAGAGCAGGGCACAATGCCTGTTAAACAGTCCAGCAAGGCATTTCTTCATTCTAGAAGCATCATTTATCTTGAGGGAGATAGTGCGGTTTTTATGTTTTTTGTTTTGTTCTATTTTTCGGGTCTAAGAACGTTTTTGATGGGCCTCTTACGAAAAGGAAAGTGAGTTCCTGCCTCCCTTGCTGTGAAATGAGAAATATATATATACTAGTCTCTGCCCCCGGTTCCTGACACAGACCTCCTAAAACCCTTGGAATTTTCTGGGTGACAGGGAGGATAGGCGTGTCTTATACAGAGTTCTTAAATCTATTGGAGCTTTCTGGATTATAGGAGCATCTTTTGTTTTAAAGAAGTGACTCTTGGTGGGCTTTAGGATGGAGGCGGGTCACCAGAAAGACCTAGAACTTTCAATCCTATCTCCCATCTTCTAGCACGGCGAGGGGGGCTGGGAACTGAGTTAATAATAATTGATCATGTCTCTGTGATGAAGCTGCATAAAAATCTCTAAGATGCAGGATTTGGGGAGCCTCCAGGTTGGTGAATCCACATGGGAGGAGGGTGGCCCACCCCAACTCCACAGGGACAGAAGCCCTGTGCTTGAGACCCTTCCAGACCTCACCGTCTCTACCTCTTCATCTGACTGTTCATCTGTATCCTTTATCATTTATTATATAATAAACCAGGAGACGTAAGCAATTCCCTAAATTCTGTGGGCTGTTGGGGAACTCCTGATTCACAGCCAATCAGAAGTGTGCAGAGACCTGGGCTTGCAAGTGGCTTCTGAAGTGAGTGTAGTCTTGTGAGACTGAGCCCTTAACCTGTTGTATCTGATGCCAACTCCTGCTAGGTCGTGTCAGGATTGAATTGAATTCTTCTGGCATTATGGAATTGGTCAGTGTAAAAAAAACAAAACAAAACAAAAACAAAAAACCTCACACATTTCATGTCAGAAACACTGTGGGCAAAGGAAACAAGTTCCTTTTACCTGCCAACGCCTACCAGCCTTGATGTGGATGAAGATGGGGAAACGAGGGGATCGACAGCCTTGCAGAAAGAGTAACCAGGGAATCAGAAGTGGACACCGGCAGCAAATGGGGAAAGGTGGGGGGATGCAGGAGTAGGCAGGTGCCCTGGACAGGAACGCGGCCGGAACAGGGGCCTACAGAAACACACAGGCGGGAATTAGCCGTGATGGAGAACGGCCGATAAATCTCAAAAGTCATCAATGCTGAACTAAATTTCAAAGTCGTTTCCAGCCCGTTGCTGTAAATACCTTCTGTGAGCCTGATCCTTTGGTCCGGAGCCTGACAAGCACAGAGCCTGGCGCTACTGGTGCTCTGGGAGGAGGAAGGCGAGAGGACAGCGTTTGGTGAGGGCAAATGCATGACGCACAGGGAGCTCCTTGGGCAGGACGGCCACGCCTGCTCCCCGCTGCTCCCCGGGATCTGCGTCCTCTCCACTTCCGGGTACAGAGGAGGATGATCCTTTCCCACTCGCGTCCGGCTCGGTACTGCCTGTGTCTTCTTGTGATCAATGAACTATGAACAGAAGCTCCTCTGGGAAGAAGCGTTTTAGAGCCCATCCCCCTGCTGCAGCCACCCGCACTTTCCAGATGGTGACAAATCCATCAGCTTAAGTCTCTAAGTAAGGGAGGCGTGGGATAGGGCCCCCCTCCGAAAAGTAAGAGACCTGCAGCAGGAGCCAGCGCGAGATCTCTCTTGTGCTCAGCCCCTGAGTCACGGAGGGGTTTGATGCTGCAGCATGGCAGGTCGGTCACAACACGGTCTGAATAAGGTCATGGTCTGTAGTGTAGACTAAGAAGTAGACCAAGAAATGCAAGTTCCTCCACCCAAAATGTCTTGGGTAAGGGCACCTGGGAGGCTCAGGGCGTGACCCCGGGGTCCTGGGATCAAGTCCTGCATCAGGCTCCTCGCAGGGAGCCTGCTTCTCCCTCTGCCTGTGTCTCTGCCTCTCTCTCTGGGTCTCTCAGGAATAAATAAATAAAACTCATTCTTTTTAAATGTCTTAGGGAATCTGTGAAAGGCATGGACCTTCCTACAGTTTGTGGAATAGAGGTTTGAGCCATTTTGGTTACGTGTCAAAAGAAAGGTAAACTGCGTATCAAAAAGGGACTAGAGGTCTTAGAGACATTTGGATAACACATTGATGGAACATTTATAAAAATTTACTACAAATCAGGACAGAGAGCAATCTCCAACAAACCCTAAAGATTGAGAAAGACATATTCTCTGACCACAAAGCATTAAAACTAGGCAACACATTTTTAACAGAAAACTGCCACTTAAAAACAAAACAAAAAACAACCACCACCTAGAAATCTTAAAACTCTCCCCTAAATAACATTTGTTCACAAAGGAAATCTAAGCTGTAATTGCATATTTTTTAGAAAATTACAGAAAAAACGCTATAGGCCAACCATCGGTGGCTGCAGCCAGAGCCACATTTAGAAACAAAATAAGTCTTACAGCCTTTGAGGTTTTTATTAACAAGACTGAAAACAAAATATCTAAGCACTCAACTTTAAAGGTTAGAAAGACGGGGGCTCCTGGTGGCCCAGTGGGTTTAGCATCTGTCTTTGGCTCAGGTCATGATCCCAGGGTTCGGGGTCAAGGCCCCAAATGGGCTCCCCACTCAGCAGGGAGTCTGCTTCTCCCGCTGGCCCTCCCGCTGCTGTGTGCGTGTACGCTCTCTCTCCCTCTCACTCACTTTCTCTCTCACAAATAAATGAAATCTTAAAAAAAAAAAAAAAAGAAAGAAAGAAAAACAGAGTAAGTTTAAGGAGAGAAGAAGGGAATGAAGATAACAAAAATCAACGAAACAACTAATCCAAGAGGTGGCTATAAATAGATATATTCTTGGCAACTCAATAAAGAAGTGGCTAATACATGAAACTGGGAATGGGAACATATCACTTTATAGAGGGAGAATGACCATCTATGAGGACAGGAGCACAGGCAGCCCAGCCAGGGGGGCTGGGGAGGTACCGAGGGGAGGAAGGACTGTGTGATGTTACTCAGCAATGACCCTGCTTTGGAAAACGGCTGCCTAATTGTGTCGAGTGTTACCATTTGATCTGGCAACTTCCAGGGAGAGCCCTATTTGCAACAAGCTCCATGCATGAGTTACAAGAGCACAATTCGCAACATAGAGAACAATCCAATTCTGCTTTGCAGGTGTTGGGAGGGAGGGGACATCCTCATGACTAGTCCATGATGCCTCTTCACATTTCATACTGCCCTGGATCCGGGTGGGTGCCTCCCCCTAGGACCGGCTCACAAAGTACCCCCAGTTACTGGAGACGTAGGAGGGAGCCAAGTCCACCAGGAGAACAACCTGACGCCAACATGCGGTACAAGAGGTGTGTCTAGACTTCTGAGGGTGGTGACAGTCAAGGCCTTCCCTCTCCTTCGAGGGCCGGGCCAAGCCCCTCCTCCAGCCTGGGCCCCTACTTACATCTGCTTGGTGAGGGTGGGCCCTAATGTAAACTACGGACCTTGGGTGGTCGTGTGCCAGCGTAGGTTCCTCCATTATAACACACATACCATGCTCGCAGGGGTGCGCACAGCGGAGGAGGCTAAGCAGGTGTGGGGGCAGGGAGTATATGGAAACCTCTGTAGCTTCTGCTCAGTTTTGCTGTGAACCTAAAAATGCTCTAAAAAAAAATCCTTTTACAAAAATCCAAGTACCGTTTGCAGCTCTGACTAGGCAACCACCACTTATCACCCTTCTTTGGCATTTCCTTGCTTTTCTCTCTCTCTCTTCTCTTTCTCTTCTCCTTCTCCCACTCCAGACCACCTGACCGCCCTGGAGCCAGGAGGTCAGGGTCATAATCCCAACTCCTCCCAGCTGTGGACTTGCAGGCAAATCAATCAACCAGTTTTGACATCTCTCCGATCAGCAATAAAAGGAAGACGTTTTCAAAGTATCCTGAGAACGCTCAAGGTTCTAGAGAAATGCATCAGGCATTCTGTAAGCATCTGATTCCATCTGTTCTTTTGGAAAGACTATAATAAACCATGCCTTTAATATCACTAATATAAATATGTCTCAGACTACCGATCCCTTGTGCCAATTCTTCTTTTCCATAACTGCTTTTCCTTCTGCAGACTGGAGAGCTGCCTAAAACTTGTCCTGGGACAAGAAAGTTCTATTTCTGAGCTTGTGATGTTTTTGAGAGTTAACGCCTAGGCACGTCTGCTCACACGAAAATGTGCCATCAAGTGCATCACCCAAGACCATGTGCACCCGGCCCAAGGAGACGCCACGGGCAGCTCAGCTCCACCTGTGCCGGGAGCCAGCTCTTGATGCGGCAAGACTAAGTTTCAGGTAACCCCCTCTAACTTTACTTATACATAGTTTCTTTTAGGGGAAGTGGAATAGATAAATTTAAAAAGAGAAACGGGACTGCTGGTTGAAGACAGAGAATTTAAAAAGAAAACATGATGATGCCTGTGACCAAAGTGATTAAATTCAAGGCGAAACGCCGAGCCAGACTCCGCCGGCACCTACTGATCCTTCCACTGTTTTTGGCTACAGAACCGCAGTGCGTGAAACAGGAGGAAGACCACGAAAGACAAGAAAATGCAGTAGCTATTACCTGTCTTCAGCACTCACCTTTCAGGACAAGATCCATTCAAGCTCTTGATGTGCTCTGTAGCCAGCTCTGGCAAAATGAGCTTTGGGGGTGTCTGCCATAGAACATGTACCTGAGGTCCTTGGCTACACTCAGTATAAGACAAACATCCCAACGTGTTTTTTCAGGTTATGCAATATTGAAGTCTGACAGTGCACGTTTAACATCGCCCAGGAGGGAAGAACACATGCTCTCCTGTAAAAGCTTATTAAATCTTACTCTATAGACCTTGTTACATATGCATCAACTGAAAAGCCTACTTCAAAAATATGGTACTGCTGTCAGCACAGTACCCCCCGCACCCCAAGTATCCAAGACTGTGCATTTAATGACTTAAGTAAATAGGTCAAAGTCATCACCACAAAGTTACATCTTGTGATGGATTAGGTTCCAAAGTCCATTAATAAGGCCGAAATTGGTTAAAATCAAAATTATCCCTGGACATCTCAATGGCCAGGAAAAATAGAGCAATAGAGCACGATGGTCGATGCGTCGCCCCACACAGTAATGTGCATGTGCAAGTAAGTAATATGTGCATTGTGATGTCTGACTCACAGAAGAACACATGCAAAATGTAACCTGGTCGTCCTTTTTACGGTTTCTCTGGGAGCTGGATTACTGAAATACAGGTGAGCGCGAGGAACTTCTGCTCTACAGGAAACGCTGAGTTTCACTGATAGAAAGGCAGGAACTTGTGGTTCTCGTTATGCTGCTTCTTGGACATTATAATCCCTCAGGTAATTAATAAGGAGAATGCATGCTTTGGCACACTTAACATTGACAAGGGAAGAGGAGAAAATGTCCTCTCTTCTCAGTAAGTATGTAAAACCTCAAGTACATTTGTAAAATTTGGAAAGACTTGTCAGGTTTATTTTTAAATAAATCTGTTGGGGTTTTTTAAAGATTTTTTTAAAAGATCTATCTATCTATCTATCTATCTATCATTTATTTATGATTGACACAGAGAGAGAGAGAGAGAGGCAGAGACACAGGCAGAGGGAGAAGCAGGCTCCATTCTGGGAGCCCAATGTGGGACTCGATCCTGGGACTCCAGGATTGCGCCCTGGGCCAAAGGCAGATGCCAAACTGCTGAGCCACCCAGGGATCCCCTGTTTTGTTTTGTTTTGTTTTAAGATTTATTTGTTTGAGAGAGAGAAGGAGCGGGAGGGACAGAGGGAAAGAAAGAGAGAATCTCAAGCAGACTCTGAGCTCAGCACAGAGCCCAACAGGGTGCTCCATCTCATGACCCTGAGATCACGACCTGAGCCGAAACCGAGAGTCAGACGTGTAGCCGACTGCACCACCCAGGCGCCCCTTAAATAAACCTGGTTTTAAGAACCCAGGAGTAGAGACCTCCCAAAAGCATGGTTGTAGCTTTTTTTTTTTTTTTTTGGTTGTAGCTTATTTAAAGCCATCCTTGTACATGGCAAAAATACGCACAAGCTATTAAGAAGTAGGAATCCCTTTCAAATCAAGGTTTTAATGTGCCAAGCAAATTAAGACCTTGTCTTTAAACATTCCTTTCTCAGAATTCCTTGTAATATTTTGGGGCATGCATTCCAGAATATTAGTTTTCCACTGCAAAGTTTATTACCTGTTTCAAGGCAAGGTGCTGATATAAGTATTTCAAACGAAGCAAGAAATCGTTCTGCGTTTTTCTGACGCAAAGCTCACTAGATACCTCTGAAACATAACAAGAATACCCTGGCTTGCCCATCTTGGTGATATTTTTAATAAATCAGCTGAACTTAATTTGGCAACGTAGGGTCACAATATTACCTGCTTACACATCATTCAGCGTTGAAAATGAAAGCATGCGTCTATTTGAAAACTGAGTAAACACCTGATAGAAGTAATAGCTAAAGAAAAATGTAATAGAATTGTTGGACATTTTGCAGTAATAAAAACACACTGAGAAGACTTTTCTACAAAACACTAAAGATTTAAATTGGCTGAGTGGCTTGTTCAATCAACTCCATCCAAACCGAACGCTTGGAGGAAAGAAATGAGTGCTGTGGTTAGATGTTGTCGGTGATTCAATTGAGGGAAAACAGCACATCCAGCAAATGCTGTGCAGAAGGTAGGCTGGTGAGCAAAGCCAGGCCCCATCCTAGCAAATATGGAAATCACAGTTTGGTGCAAGAAACGGGCACTGGCCAGCCACAGGGAAACCACTGCACGTGTACCTGCGATCACTGCTTCTGAGGAGAGACACAATCCTGCCGGGAATTCCTACGGGGGAGGATTCACCCACCGAGTAAACAGGCCTGAGCCAGCCTGCCGGGGGACGACACTTGGACTGATCCTCCAAGGAAGAGAAAGAGTAAACAATGAAGAAAGGAGAAGAGAATGAACCACAGAGCCTGGGGCCAGGGCACAGCAGGAGTGGGGAGGCTAGAGGCCACTGCCCACGTCCAGACGTCCAGAGGCGTGATGAGGAGCAAGGGGCTTGGACTCGGGCGTGGGGAGGTGGTGAGAAGTGCATGGGTTTGAGAATGTTTAGGAGACAAAAAAAAAAAAAAAAATAGAAATCAAACAGGACTTGATAGTGACCTGGGTGTGCCTCTGCCTCCCTCCTTTCGAGCTTTGGATCAGTTAATGGGACTGAACCTAAGATTCCAAGGTGAACTATTAGGGGTCCCTCCCTACCCCTGCCATAGATTTGGGTTTTGTTTTGCTTCTTATTCCCACACCATTTTCCAGGCTGTGCCACCAAGTACGGAACCAGAGACGGAGCAATTACATGCCGCGGGGAGAAGGTCCTCAGGGAATGGAAATGACACTTCGATGTCCTGGGGTCTGGTCTCCTCCTGAGGCACAGGCCACACCCCGAGGTTAGCTCGGCACTGCTAGCATCCCAGCACAAAGCAGGGAAATGCCATGTGCTGAGGGCCCCCTCCCCACCACCACTGCCAGCCTATGGCCTCAGGACACATCCCCCCGGAGGAGCAGCTGTCTTGCTGCCTGGGAGATCGCCTGCCCCTCCCTCTTGAGAAAGCACAGCAGATGCTTTTTATATAATGTCCAATTACTCCAAGGAATGTCATCATATTTATGATTAATCAGTTGCACACACTCAGGGACATATGTGAGATGGATATTCAAGGGCAACAGAAGACCCTGCAGAGAGGAGAGAAACGAGGCCAGCATCTGTAGCCAGGAGAGAAACAATTAACCGTATACACTGCACGAATCCCTCTGGGCGGAGACTATTGCCAAAACAAGGACTAATCTGATCTAAATTCACTGTGAGGCAAATCTGCTTTTTAAATCTATAGGTTATGCAAATAGCGGGGGAAAGTCGTAAATAATAAATACCCCTCGTCAGAACTCTAGGGGAACAAGCGAGGGAGCCTGCAACTGCAATGATCGCTCCCAAGACAGCCCCCAGTAGATCGGGTCCTGGCGCTGGAAAGGATTCTTTCAGGAAGGAATCGAATCAAACGGGAGCCCCCTAACTTGCTTTGTAAGGCCAAGCTCCAAGGTCAGCGTGACGTCCCGGCCCCCGCAGCCCTGTCGCGGGTGGCGCGACTGTCCCACTCTCCGTGGGGGAGTCCCTGGGGCTCTCTTCCGCTCCAGGGCCCAGCACACGGCCCCGCCCGCTTCCCACCCGGGCCTTAGAGGAGCCGCGGGTGCCCACGCCAGGGTCCCGGGGGACGCTGACCGCGCGGTGGCTCCTCTCATGCCCACCGGGACCCTCACGAAGTCGGAACCCCCGGGGATGAGCAAACGGAGCAGCAGAGGTAAAAGGGTGTGTCCTCAGTCACACAGCACCTAAGGGAGGACAAGCAGGTCTCCAATTCTTCCACCCCACAGACTGGGGGGGGGTGGGGGGAACCACTGGCCTGGGAGTCCAATACTTGGGGTCAAGGCCTTGTGCGATGTCCACTTGCTGTGTCGTCCTAGGATGTTCACCGAGCTCCCCCGCCGGCAGATTTCCCTGCAAGCCCAGAGTTCAGTCTCCTCCACTCTCCCCTCTAAGACAGCGACTGTCCCCTTCGTGGCTGCGCTTCCCACCACCGAACACAACCTGTAGCTACGGGATTAGCATCTGACCCAAAAGCTTTTGCTGAGACAAATGTTTTTGGATGGATTTATGGGGCATCCTTCCTTTCCGGGAGTCCTTCCCCATCCCACAGCTTTTTGGCCTAAGTGCGGGGAGACAGCAACGGTTTAGCAAGTAGGCCCTACTTACAAGGTGGCAGCCGTCTCCCACGCGGCATCACGGCCAGTCTCCAACCTCTGGTGAAGCCCTAGACTGTTAGAGGAGCGAGAACTTCACCTGGCACCAGTCGGACTGATACGTCAAAATTAAGCTCAACAGGCAGAGACCCAGAGGCATGGACAATAGAGAGCACAGAGCATTCAAGAGCCACATCTTGGTGCCCAACACTGGCTACGGGAGCCACAAGAAAACACATCACATGCTGCCCAGTGGTTTCCAGAAGTTCCTAGTCCACAATGTCAAGGAGCTTGAAGCCCTCCTGATGCGCAACGAATGTGTGCAGAGACTGCTCACAGTGTCTCCTCCAAGAACCACGAAGTCGTGGTGGAAAGAGCAGCCCAGCCGGCCCTGAGGGTCACCAACCCCAACGCCAGGCTGCGCAGCAGAGAAATGAAGAGACAGCTTATGTGCATATCATATTTGTGTTAATAAGACCATAAAACTCCCAAACAAAAAAAAAAGGTTTAGCAAAAGGTTCCTGCGCCCAGAACGCAGAGTCCAGCAATGGAGTCAAACAAGGAAGCCACGTCTTGGGGTATAATCCAGAGCTGCAGGGCAGGTGCGCACCCAGCGCGCCCCAGCAGTCACCCGGGTGGGAGAAACTCATCCTGGCTTCTGCTACATTGCCGCCTCCTAGAACCTTCTAGACTCAGCGTACTTCAGGGACAGGATCCATGGGTCAGTGGCTTGGGAACCACTTACAATTTTTAGTGACCTTTCTGAGACATTATTCTGTGATAAATGATTTCCTTTGCACTTGGGGGGTGAGGGTGGGGGTTACAAACTGAAAAAAAAATTTTTTTTCTGACGAGCATGTCAACCACCAAAATAGTACAAGGGCTATTTGGATAGGAGGCCAGTGTAACTTGTGTTTTTTCTGGAATGCATAATAATGGCATAAAGTTTAATCGTTTTTGAGAAATGGTGACATGTTTTTGCTGAAAGGAAATACAGGTGTTTTGACATCCCGGAGCGGTTGGGTTGCCTGCACCCAGAATGAGGGAAAGAGCTTGTGTACGTACGAGGAAGTGGAGACTGGCCCAGTGTCCGTGGCTGTTGTCCCCAAGGCATTAGGCCCTCACTTGCGGAGAACATTCCTGCTCTCAGGTTTGATGACCTGGTTGCCTCACCCTGTGGCCCTTTCCTCCTCCTCACCGCTCTCCAAAGGCAAGATTAGAAACACCACATATCCGGACGGAGATCAAAAGGAGATCTTTTATGGAATCTGTCGAATGTCTCTGTACCTTTCTCTTTGACGCTACCACCGCGCGGCGCCGCGCCGACCAGCCTTCTTTCTCCTGGCCTGTGTGCTCTCCGTGACCACACGACGTGACAGCGGGGGAAACCAAAAAGAGCAGCAGACCCTTTCGGCTCCTCCTGCAATGTGCTTCACGATGCAGGTCCCTCCTGGGGATGGAGGCTTGCATGTTGGGAGCCCCTGGTGATTAGATAAGTGACCACAACAGTGATCATTGAGGACCCTGGCATTTATCAAGTCTCCTAAGTCACAAGGTGACCTCGGTGGTCTCTGAGAAGGTGGCAGTTTGTCTTTCCGCTGCTTTAAACGTTGGCCAGAAGAAACGGCAATGCTTCCATAATGCATTCCAAATGTATTACTCTAAACATGGCAGCTATATATTTAAGGGATTTGGAGCCAGGGAAGCTCCAAATTCCATTAGAGCACATTAAAGAAGATGAAATTAGCTTAGGAATGCAAGCACACATCAAGCCATTAAATAATTTAAAAAGCACTTAGGGTAGCATGGAGCCATTCAAGCATGGGCACTTCAAACTTCTTGAGTGAACTGAGCTAAATGTTTGGGCGGGGCGCCTGGGTGGCCCAGTGGTCGGTTAAACACCTGCCTTCAGCTCAGGTCACGGGCTCAGGGTCCTGGGGTGGAGCCCGCATCGGGCTCTCTCGGGCTCTCTGCTCAGCAGGGGAGCCTGCTTCTCCCTCTCCCTCTGCCCCTGCTCGTGTGTTCTCTTTCATTTACTGTCTCTCAAATAAATAAAATCTTTAAAAAAAAGTGTTTGGTAGGATTACACTTGGAGGCTGGTGAGAAAAACCTGGCACTCTAAAGGAAACACTCTCTTGCGAAGCACGACGTGGACACATCTTTAACAGGGTGATCTCTTGGTCACTAATGCCCTGGGAAGTTATGTGTGGCCATCCCTTTCTTCCTTCCTAACTGAACCTCAATTTTGTCCAATGTCCCCAACAAAAACCCTGCGCTCATTAGGCTTCCCTGAAGCTGGAAGCAGCTCTAGGATACAGTCCTCGTCAATCATGTGCAAACAGAAATCTGTTGGGAATTTCTGGGAAAGCTGGATTTCCTAACAGAAATGCTACCCTGTCTCCATCACTCCTTCCTCCTCCTCCTCTCTGGCTGGAAGGTAGTTGGAAGATTGGAAATGGAGTTTCTGGTTTGCAAACTTTCAGGAGAAAGAATATACCACCTGCTGAGCATGACACAGCAGAGAGCTAGAAGGAGCCTGATACGTGGGGGCCACAATGGGCCACCGTGTCAGCCCAGACTCTGACCTCTGGACTTTCTTTTTTATTTTATTTTATTTTTTATTTTTTTAAATAAATTTATTTTTTATTGGTGTTCAATTTGCCAACATGTAGAATAACACCCAGTGCTCATCCCATCAAGTGCCCCCCTCAGTGCCTGTCACCTCTGAACTTTCTAAGTGAGGGAAATAAATCCCTATTGGACTAAGGTACTGTGGTCGGGTTTCTGTCTCATGAAGTGGAGGCGACCCTTAGTCAATATAGAGCCAGAGACAACAGTGCTCTCTATCCAATAAACTTTGGAATTGGTAGGATAAACACAGGTCCTCTTAAGGACTTCCTCAGCCCTTTATATCCCAGATTCTCCAAGATGCTTCGAGAGGAGGGAGGAATACAGTGTCTCCCAAATTCTCCTGACCATCAAGACTTTTATATTTCATGTTACATTTCTTGAGGATAGAGTCCTACCAGATACACTTTGGAAAGTAATGTTTCAGGTACTTTCTCTCTCTGTCTCTCTCTCCCTCTGGACTAAGAACACACGTGCCTCTCTGCAGCATACAAACAGAAGTTCTTAGCAAAAGATGAAACATAAAAGCACCGTGACTTTGCATACTGGATTGAACGGTGTCTCCCCAAAATTCATGTCTATCTGGAACCTGTGAATGTGACCTTCTTTAGAAATAGGGTGTTTGAAGAAAATTAAGAAGTCATAGTGGAATAGGATGGGCCCCAATTCCACTGGTGGGGGGTCCTCATAAGGAGAAGGAGCTTTAGATATAAAGAGACGCAGAGGAGAAGCCGATGTGACGGCAGACGCAGTGACTGGACTGATGCGGCTACAAGCCAAGGACTCCGAGGATGCTGGTAACCCGAAGGCAGGACCAGGCAAGGAGGGGTTCTTCCCTTAGAGCCTCCAGAGGAGCGTGGCCCTACCAACACCTTGATTCTGGACATCTACCCTCCAGAACTATGGAGAAATAAATCTCCTGTTGCAAGCCATCCAGTCGGTCATATTTTATTAAGGCAGCCCTAGGGACCCAACGTACTTTGGGACCTTGTAATGAAGTGTAAGTCATTATAAGTTTTTCTCCCACATCCAGGATGAGGATTAAGGATCATCATGGGTGGAGGCCTGGCTCAGCCCCATCTGTCTCTTCTACCATATTTAAGATTCTTGTAAGCAAACTTCTATTCTTCCCATCTCTTTTCCTTGAAACTAAATTGCATCTTGAAAACTCTGACATTAAAAAAGGGAGAGGTTGACGTTTAGAAAGAAATGTCCTAAAGAATAGCTTTTCAGGAACCCTAGATTTGCCAGTAATCATGGCCTTGCCTGGGGTGTCTGTCCTCTCTTGGCTTCACCTGTCTGCTGTCTGTAACTCCGGGGGTGGACTGGAAGGTCTGCACGGCCCCTTGCACTCCCACATGCTGGAATTCCAGTGAGTGTTCCACAAGTGGGACATCTGACACAGGCTCCTCGGAGACATAAAGAATGGCAGGCCCTTGCTAATGGTCGGGGCTCCTTTTGAGCTTTCCTGAGTTCATTTATAGGCAAGAATCTTGCTTCCTAGGATATTTGAACTGAGCCAGAGAAAGAACTGCAGTGTCATGTTTGGTGTAATGTTTGCCTTGGCGTATCGTAAGTTCTGAGAGAGAGGAATGGTTCTTTAGAGACAGGTGTGATAGAAATTACTAGCATAATGATGAATGTGTGCCTCCTTTTCCCACCTGACAAACTCACACTGACAGAGCCAAGTAAATTACTCACATTACAAAAGATGTCTTTATGGGGCAGCACCTGGGTGGCTCAGTCGGTAAAGCATCCAACTCTTGGTTTTGGCTCAGAGTCACGAGAGAGTCAGGTGTTGGGCTCCATGCTCACTGGGGAGTCTGCTTGAAGATTCTCTCCCTCTAACCTCTCCCCTCCCAATAAAAATAAATCTTTTTTTTTTTAAAAAGATGCCTTTATTTTACCAAAGAGATGACTAAAGATTTCCTTTAAAATGAACAGTGTAGCCAAGTAGTGGCTCAACCTGTTTTCTAATCTAAACAACCCCAAATCCTTGAGATTTTTCTTCATATGAACTACTTTCCATCTATTAGACCACATAGGTTGCCTTCTCCTGAACCCCGGCCGCTCCCTCTCGCAGGTTGTGTGATAACCAACACGGAGCGCCACGCTCTTGAAACTGACCGACGCCGATGAAGCTTAGCCAAGGAGCACATCTTGGAGCTTAAGGTCGTGTTCTCCGTGCATCCCATAGGTTACGGGAAATGCAGGAGTGAAAACAGAAGAATCCCTGCGTTGTACAAGGATGCACATGATACAATGTCTTTGTAAGGTGCATCACGGTATTATAATTATCAGACATAAATATTTTTAATGTTTTAAGTGCGTATAGCCCTTGCCAAAAATGGCTTGAGAAAGCTAAAGAGACTATAAATCCTGTGACATGCACACCCTTTGGACATTTGCCTATGGATATCTGCAATGTAGTCTGTACTTAGCAAGGACACAGAAACTTAAGATCGTACCTCCCTAGTTCTCCTAGTATATCAATAGCCCTGTTGACTACCATATTTACAAAAGAGGAGAAAAATAAACCAAAAGAATGAATTGGGTTTTTAAAGTCATAAACTGATCATTTATATAGCATTGCCTAGAAATAAGTTTTCCTCATCTAAATAAGGAGATTAATACTACCATCCGCCTTACAGGATTGTTGTGATCACTAGACTTTTAATACATATAAATATAAATGTACCTATATGTGTTAGCTCAAGCTACCATAACAAAATATTATCAACTGGGTAGCTTAAAAACAACAGAAACTTATTTCTCACAGTTCTGAAGGCTGAGATGTCCAAGATCAAGACACCAGGGGATCCGGTATATGCTGAGGGCCTGCTTTCTAGTTCATAGAGGGCTGTCTTCTCACTGTCCTCACATAGCAGAAGAGACAAGGAAGCCCTCTGAGGTCTCTTTTATAAGGTCATTGATCTCATTATTGCAGAGCCCTCATGACCTCATCATCTCCAAAGTCCTCGACCTCCAAATACGATCGTATTAGGGATTAGGTTTCAACATATGAATTCTGGGGAGACATAAGTATTTGGTCTAGAGCAAATGATTAACAGAGCCTGGCATGTAGAAAGTGCTCAATAAACGTCAGCTACTACTATTATGATGGAGCCAAGTGAAATATTTGGGATACATTTTAGAGGATTAAGCCAACAGAATTTGCTGATAGGTTGGATGGGAAAGTGAAGAAACCAAGGACAGTTCCAAGACTTTTGGTTTGAGCAACTGGGAGGATGATGTAATACAGAGAGCTGGTCTGAGGAAAGAAATCAAGACTCTACTAGGGTCATGTTGGGCTTGGTCTGAATTATCTAGGAGACATCCATGCAGAAATGTCAAGGAGGCATTTGGGAATACAAGTCTGTAGCCCCAGTGCTCAACACTACTCTAAATATGATTCCAGGCCCGTAGCCTCAGCATCACCTAGGAGCTTGTTGGAAATGTAGAATCTTAGGCCCCACCTCAGATCAATGTAACCAGAATGTGCATTTTTAGCCAGATCCCCGTGATCCATATGCACAATACGGTTTGAGTAGCACTAAGCTAGAGTTCTGAGAAAAAGAGAGACTAGACACATTGGCATATAAAGAGAGTCCAAAGCTAAGGCCTGGATGAGCTCCCCTGGGGGAGTGTGTAAAGGAGACTAGGTGGCCCAGGGTAGAGCCACGGGCCTCTCCCACATTGAGAAGTCTGGTAGGTGAGTAGAACCTCAGAGAGGAAGAAGAGGAACAGCCAGTGAGGCAAGGGAAAACCAGGAGAGTGAAGGGGCTCAGAAGGCCAGACAATAGATTATTTCGAGAAGAGGTCCACGTGTTGAAAGCTGCTGATGGGTGAGATAAAAACAGATAAGACACCATTAGATTTAGCGGCAAGGAGGTCATTAGTGACCTTGACAAGAGCAGTCTCCGTAGCATAGAGAGGACAGAAGCCCACGTACAGACCACGGAGGAGAGAAAGTGAGACAGCGAGCAAGGCAATCCTTGCAAGGAGTTTTGCTGAGAACCTGGAGAGACGGGGGCAGTCGCTAGAGAGGAGACCCTAGAGGATGCCGGAATGGCAAGGGGAACGCTGCGGTAGAGAGACAGAGACGGAGACGGAGGAAAGAGATGGGGGCCGGCGAGCAGAGAAGACAATGACCAACTGCTGGCGTGGTGATTTTGAGAAGGTGAGAGGCAACGCGGCCCAGATCCCAGAGAAAGTGTGGCCCCCGATAAAAGCAGGGCCGCTCTGCTTATTGCTTCCGTCTCTCATTGAAATTGGAGGCACCCGGTAAGGTGGGTGGGAGTGGGAAGAAAGGAGATTGTTTAAAAAAAAAAGAAAAGGAGTCAAATACTTATTTTGGAGAGTGGGAGAGTAAATGCTTCAGGACTGCCACGTGGTGCAGAATGCTTCCTTCAGATTTTGGGCCAGGCATTTAAGAAACCCCACACTTCCCCGTAACATGCTTCATTCCTCCACAGTGTCCTGTTCTAATGCACGAACATGGATTTTGAGAAAGCGCATCTTCTCCGAAAAATCTTTATTTTTCATGTCACAGTTTATTTTGTTAAAGGTTACCACCAGCAGAGCCAGGCTAAGCAAGCGAGTCATCTCAGAGCCACAGCAAGACGGTGATATGGAGGCACAGAAACCTCCTGTCCCCTCCATGAGATTTATGGCTGGGGGTGACGTGGGCATTAATGACATAAAGACACAAGATGCCGCAAGAGAGGAAGCTTTCCCTCTCTTCTCACAATGCACCAGGACTGCAAGGAGGTCTCTCATGAGACCGGTACTTTTGTAAACAACACCAGATACTGTTAATTGCCTTTAACTGAGTTTTGAATAAGCCCAAAGTCAATAACGCCTCCTTGGTTACCCTCCTTCCCGCTTAGAAGCCGATCTCATCAACAATCCCATAAATCTTTGCAGGATTCCCTAATCCTGCTACATAAAGCCCATTTCTGTGATCCAAGAATAAAAAAAAATCTAAAGCCTCACTCTCCTGAGCTCATTGTTCTCCCAGAGCACACGTCTCCTAGAGTTGGGGCATTGGCACCATGTCGATAGCCTCTGTGTGCCCCACAGACATGTCCATCTACTTCCACTGCTTCAAAACAACCCATTGCCTTGAGAGCCCAAGGCTCCCGACTAGACAGACGTCCCGTCAGCCCCGTTGTGGCTATCCCCCACCACTCTGCTGGTCATTCCCCTCACTCACTGATGACTTGACTGTCTTGCTCTCCTTTCTCATTCCTGATGACATCAACATTCACACCCCCGCGGTGATTTACCCAACACCCAGGCTCAGTCGCCCGCACCCATAGGCATATGCCCTAGACCTCGCCGTCACCAATACGATTACCACCTCCAACATCTGCATTCCCCATCCTCTTCCTTGACCAGCCCCTTCCAGCCTACCTACTCTAATTCCCCAATGTCTCCGAGACCTTTTACTCACTTTTCACTATCTACCACCAAAGTCCACTCTTCACATCCCTCCTTACCTGGCTTATAGTCCAGCGGGGTAACAATCCCCTTGCGAAGTACCTCTAACTTCTCTGTTTCTCTCTCCTCTACTGTTGTCACCACTCGCACCTTTGGTCAAACACTATAAGACCTTGCTCCCGGTGTACCACTGAGTAGTTGACCCTTGCACACAGCTGTGCAAACTGGACCTATTTCAAAACTCTCTCCAAATGATTTCTGAACATTACCAAGCAACCTTCCTTGGCGTAGGCTCTTCGAGAGAATCATTTCCCACCTTCTCACTCTCTCCTCAAATCCCCACACTCTCCTTTTCTCCTCACTAGAGTGTGATCTCCTAGTTCACCAAGGCATGCCCAGGACCTGGAACAGTAGCTGCGTGTAGAGGTGTTCGGTTAACACCGATTGACATAGTCAAACATCACAAACTTACCCACCATCACGATACATTATTCATTGTTGCTAGCACACCTCAATCACGTTAAACTTTTATTGCTATAAAATGCACATAGCATAAAATTGATCATCTTAGCCATTTTTAAGTGCACCATTCATAATGTTGTGTAACCATCACCAGCATCCATCTCCAGAACTCTTTTCATCTTGTAAAACTGGAACAGTATGGGGCAGCCCGGGTGGCTCAATGGTTTAAGCCACTTTCAGCCCAGGGCATGATCCTGGGGACCCGTGATTGAGTCCCACGTCGGGCTCCCTGTATGGAACCTGCTTCTCCCTCTGCCTGTGTCTCTGCCTCTCTCTCTCTCTCCTGTGTATCTCTCATGAATAAATAAATAAAATCTTTAAAAAAAAAAACTGGAACACTATGCCCATTAAACATTATACAATTTTCCCCACCCCAGCCCCTGGCCACCACCATGCTACTTCCTGTCACTATGCACCTCATGTAAGTAAATCATACAGTACTTGTCTTTCTGTGACTGGTTTATTTCATGCAGTGTATGTCCTCAAGGCTCATCCATGTTGTAATATATGTCAGAATTTTCTTCCTTTTTAAGACTGACCATTATTCCATATGACATACACCACCTGACTGTATATCCATTCATCCATTGATGGGCCACCTGAGTTGCTTCTCCATTTTAGCCATTGTGAATAATGCAGCTATGAACATGGGTCATTCAAATATCTCTTTGAGTCCCTACATCAATTAAATTTAAATATACATTTTCCTGAATATTTTTTTATGTAACGCTCCTTTCTCTTCCACCCAAAAATTAACAGAAGGAGTTATCTGAGCCAAATATCTATTTTAAAGAGATACTTATTGAGCTAAGGATGTAAAGACCAGAATTTGGAATAAGCACATAAAAAAAAAATGAATCAATATTATAGCTGTCCTGTTCCATCCCTCTCTTACTTCCTAAGGGAGTAGCTCCTCATAATATAAACCACACAATCCTCCAGAAAAAAAGCTCCAGAAGCAGCCTGGGCAGGAGGGAAGGATGAGATACCCCAGCTCCTGACTTCACCCCCTCCACCCTTCCCATGTTACCTTCCTCTTAGGCAACTCTCCCTACATCCCCCTATAGAGCTCCCCGCACCCCCATTATGCTTCTGCTCCCCCTCTGAGACTATCTGAGACTAAGAAAATACCCCTTCTGCGGTCTGCCTTAGGATGGCAGAAACTCGCAGACATTTCAAAGACAAGAAACCACCAAAAAAGAGATACGGTGGCATTCAAGCTCCTGAAAAGATGCTCAGGGTCATTGACATTAAGGAAGTGCAAGTTAAAACCACAGTGAGATACTACCCCACACCTATCATAACGGCTAGAATTAAAACAAGCAAACAAACTAGCAATACCAAGTTCAGTGCAACTAGAAGTCTAATACATTGCTGGCGGGGATGCAAAATGGAGCCATTCTGAGAACACTCCGGCAGTTTCTTATAAAATTAAGAATACACACACAATAAGGCAACCCCACTCCTAGGTATTTATTTACCCAAGAGAACCAAAATACACAAAAATTTGTATGTCATTACGTACAGTGGCTTTAGTTATAATCATCAAAAACTGGAAACAGCCCAAATATTCTTTAATGGTGGATGCCTGAACAAACTGGGACAGTCATCCAGAGAAATATTACTCAGCAATCAAAAGAAACCAACTACTAATATTTGTAGCGACGTGGATTAATCTCAAAAACATTATACGAAATGAAAGACGTCGGACACAAAAGACTACACTGTATGGTCTCATTTATAGGACATTCTGGAAAAGGCAAAAGCAGATGGGCTGTTGTCACGGGCTGTGGGTGGATAAGGGAGAGATTCACTACAAAGGGACACAGGGAACCTCCTATCTTGACTGCGGTTGTGGTCACGTGAGTGTATGTATCTGTCAAAAATCATAGAACAACATACTTACGAAAGGCGAATTGTACTATGTGTGTGCTATATCTCGGTAAGCTTGACTTCAAAAACCATAAGCAAATAGAAAGTGACCTTTTTTGCATAATACAGGGGACATGATACTAAATCACACCAGTGACACAACAGCAGCAGAACAAATAATTTTCAAAAAACGGGCTTCTGATCCTACAGAAGCAGCACTCCAGCCTTGGAGAGCCCACATCTGGTACAGTACCTTGCATGACAGTCCCAGGCTCCTGGCAGCTGGGCATTCATCTCAGCCCCTCTCTGAACAGGGCACCAAGACCCTCACTCCAAATCCACAACCACGTGAGCCCTCTGATCGGCAGAAGCAAGATGCCTGACATCCTAAAAGACGGAGCCCACCCTTGCCACCTCATGCACGCACCCCGGCCATACCTCCTTGCGGGCCCAGAAGCAAAAACTTCACTAAGCCATGGGACGACACAGCATGGTAATTAGAGAGCAAGAAAGGAGACCTTCTTTCTCAACTTCTGGGTAACTTCGAAAGACTATTTTAGCAGGTAAGAGGTAATGAAGAATCTCACATAGGAGAGACGCAAAGATAATTACCGATCGGTAGTTATTATTGCTGACTTGCTCTGCAAATAGAAATCCTGCTTTCTTGGGAAATGCGCTCTATTTCCCAGCAGACTCGACCTTTGTGGGGATGCACCCGCCCACCCGTAAAAGCCTGATGAACCCAATCCACAGAGATAAAACAAGGCCCTTTTGCATAACTAAAGCTAGAGATCTGCTTTATAACATTGTCGACTTAATTAAATATTGCTTCCTGGGTGTCCCAGTTGCAGAGTCCATGGATTTTTGTCCCATTAGTATAAATTAACTTAATAGATTTGTTCTTTGACAATATTCTCTTGCTATTTTCATTTTGTATTTGAAGTTGACTAATGCCTAACATCATGTTAAGGTGAAAGTCTCCAATTTTAACAAAATAGCAAACAGGATAAAACAGCAGACAATTTAATGATGGAAAAATCTGCAAATATGCAAAATTAGGAGCCTACCATATAATGAACCCCAAGTACCCATCATCTAGCTTCAGAATAGACTGCAATTTTCCCAAGAGGGTCGGGGTCATGCCTCTTGTTCCAATGCAATTATTCATGGTACCTCCTTTCCCTCTAAAAAAGTGCCAGTTTAGATGTTATACCCAATCTCAACAATTACCAACTTGTAGTCCACCTCAGTTCACTTCAACCCCATTCATCCCCAACAGAAAAAGATTTTGTATCATTTCATCCATAAATAGAATAGGTTTTGAAAAGCAGATTTTAATTCTTCAACGTCCTACAACCTGATACGGTTGAAGACTGTAGGTACAGTCTTCAAAGCTGGCCACAGCTTTTCCAGCCTTTAACAGTTAAGATACATAAAACAGGAGCCCCAGAACTCTCTTCTGTCTCGGTGACTATTGTTAAGGCCGAAAATGAAGCAATAACCTGCAAATTAGATGGAAATGTAGAGGCAACTGGAATTTCTTATGTTACGTCCGTATCTCCAGACTTATTGCTGAACAGAGCTCCATGGGCGCCCACGAATCCTGCCTCCTTATCCGGGAGCCCCCTCCCTCCGGGGACACAGGGTGTGAACCCACTAACTGTCTCTGTCGGCTGCTCCGTTCTGGATGTAAGTCAAGCGCCAGCAACGCTGACCAATGATCTCCGCGGCCGGCGCATGGCCAGTCACTGCAGCCCAGGTTACCCGGAGAAGTTTCTCTTTTCCCTTAACCCCTCATCTCATCCTGGGCTCCTGCACACTATTAACCAAACTCTTCTGATTTGACAACTTGCACCTTCCTGAAGAGAAACAGCGGAGTTTGCTGGATTGCATGTAAGCCGCAAGGCCTTCGCGGCGACCGCACCGTCGGGGAGAAGATCCCGGGACTGCGTGGCCATGGGCGTCCCGGTCCCACCGCCCACCTCCCGCTCTCTCCTTAGACCTCATGCCGCGGGTCATCAGGGAGTAAACGTGCATAGTGCAGGCCGTCATTGGAACAGGGTTCAGCGTGTTTCTGCAGGACCAAAAGCAGGTGGGAACTAGTGATGAATGTCTGGGGCCCAAGTGGCGTCAGCCCGGACTCGAGGTGGAGGATGCGGGAGCCAAGGAGCAGCGCCTGGCGGGCAGCAGGCACCATGGACGGCAGGAGGGAGGGGCTGAGCAGAGGTCCCCCCTGGGTGCTGAGCAGAGGGCACCGCTTGGCCCCGGCCCGGCACCAGGCTGCGGCCACCTGCGGGCCCGGTAGTGGGGCCTCGGCCGCTGCGCAGCCCACCGGCGTGGCCAGTGGAGGGATCCTCGAGGAGCCGCACACCCCGCCGGGCGGGCTGGGGCAGGCGTGACGGTGCTGGGGCCCTGGGCCACCGTGCGAGCACTTCCCACCTAGGGCCGAGGGTTGAGAGCCGGGAGCCGGCCGAGGATATGAAACCCTAGCATGTGTTACTTGTGAACGTATCAACCCAGATAATGAACAGGTCAGAACTCTTCAGCTTTTAACATCACTATAATTACAGACAAATCATAGGAATCAACTACGGCCAACGGAACAGAATGAATATTTTACCGAGTTCGATAATGCAAAAGTAAAGCGAAGCTGGAGGGAAGAGGAAGCAGGGTAAGGAGGGGTGCTGATGGCCTTGTCCTACGCGGAGCCGGGGGTCGAGGGACCCAGTCAACAGGCCGCGGAGGGAGAAACCTGGTTTGAACAAATGCATTGTGTGGAGCCACAGGGATGACCAGAGAGAATGAGGAGATGCCGGGATGATGTAACCAAACGACGTCCTTGGCTTTCACAGCAGGTCACTGATGAATTCAGAGACGTTAACGTAAGCATAGGATTTCGAGATAGGAAGGTAACTACAGCAGGAGGGAACGGCCAAACGCGGCTGACCGGCTGACCTGGCCGAGGGCCTGGGCTGGGCAGACTGCTGCTTTCGGTTAGAAGCCCTTCGGCCTACTCGGGCTATTAACTATGCACAGGCATTACCTTAAAGCCAGCAAAAAAACCTGAGGCGGTGGTGGGGGTGGTGGGGGGAGGGAGGGAGAAAAAGAAAGAAAAACGAAAGAAAAACGGTAGGTCTGATGGAAATGCAAGAAAGGATGCGTCAGGCACAGTAGGGCAGGAACAAGCAGGCAAGGGGTTAAGCTGGAAACTGCATAACTATGGTAACAGATGTAGCTAATTTGGGACACAAATGAGGGTGTTGGAAGGATCTAAGAGAAATGTGGTGCTAGGAGGGAAGAAGGATAAATTCTAAATAAAGGGATGTTGAGACAATCAGGAGGGATGCTCTGGCATCTGACACAGTCAAGGAAGGAAAGAACCAAATGCACCCTCACTTTTGGGTGTCTTTTCACCGTCCATTTTCGGAGAGATTTTATTTATTTATTTATTTAGGGGGGGAGTGCATATGATGTGGGGGAGAGGGACAGGGAGAGAGAACCCCAGGGGGCTCCACGTGGAGCATGGACTTGGGGCTCCATCTCATTACCCCGAGATCATAACCTGAGCTGAAATCAAGAGTCAGATGCTGAACCGACTGAGCCAACTCGGTGCCCCTTCACCATCAATTTTTTTTTTAAAGCAGAAGTCGAGAGACCTTATATGGGCTCCACGCCGAGTAAAGGAAGCAAACATAATGAAACTCAGGCTCGATAAAATAATATAGGCTGAAAACCGTGTCCACCGGCAAAAGAAACTGTCTTCATAAAGTCCTCACGCGTTTCAAAGTCTAATAGTATCATTTCCTCTTCCAGAAAGAAAGATTTTTTTTTTTTTAAAGATTTTGTTTATTGATTCCTGAGAGACAGAGAGAGGCGGGGCGGGGGAGCACGGAAAGCAGCAGAGGCCAAGGTGAGGAGCCTGGCTTTTATCCTGGGAGCAGGGGCAGGTGGAGATTCAAGTTCTGTTGCGGAAAGATCGTTGCGGGGGGAGCGGGCCAAGGGGGGCTCAAGTTCAGGGCAGGCAGGGGAAGGGGAGGCTCGGGGTGACCAGGTGGAACAGCACAGGCAAGACGGAGGCCAGCTCGTCCCCGCGGGGTCCAGCTGAGCCTCACGGAAGCTGCTGGAACTGCCATCACTCGGCCACCTCCGGAATTGGCTGGCGCAGCAGGGGACACCTGTCACCGCCCCGCGTCTGTTGTTTGGCTCTTGTTTGGTGTCTGCGCAGCCTCTGTTCCCTGCGTGGCCCAGTGCGGCCACCAGCCCGAGGCCCCAGGTCCTCACCGTCCCCTCTGTCAGCTGCTTGGGGGCGTGGGGGGGAGTCGGGGCGGGAGTGTCCACGGGCCCTGGAGCTGCCACTGCCAGACGCCAGAGGCACGGACGCCTGGGCCCAGGGACACTTCTTTCCGTCCTTATCTCTATTTTCAGCCGCGACCGTTGGGCTGATCAGAACGGACCTGGTTCAGAGCCGTGTTAACGGCCCACGTTCCCGGGGGGCCTTACTCAAGGTGGAAGGAGCTGATAAAGGTCCCAGGGCCGCCGCCCCTCCCGTCATCAGGCCACAGCCCACCCGGGCCTGCTGCAGCGAGCCTAGAGTTCCAGGAGCCAGCGGGGAGGCCCATCCTGCTTCTGCCCGGACGACCCCTGCTGCTCATGGCTGGCCAGCGCGGGCTGACACCATCCCTGCCGTAGTCTAGGGCGTCCTCGGCGAATCTGGGCCCGGGTTTGTCGTCTCCCTCTTCTCGGCAACCTAAAGACATCTCTTCCTGTGCCCGCTGTGTCCGGGCTTCCGCACTCGATGTCCCCCCTCCCAGGAAAGCCCTCAGTCCTTGGCAGCCGGGCCCGAAGGAACCCAGCGCCAAATAGAACCCGTGCGGAATGCAGCTGCACACCCTGCCAGGCCTCGGGTGGGCACACAGCGAAAGGAGAGCGCCCGAAGCACACCTAACCGGGAGACCGGCCTATTTTGCTTAATCCTTGACAGATCACTCCGGCGCAGAGAAAGCCTAAAAACAGATTTGAACGCTACAACCAATACACTGACTTTATACAACCGAACACCGTAGTCCACGGAGAAAAGGCTTTCTTTTTGCCGCGTTCAGTGACGTGGGCGCCTCTCACCTGTGGCTTATCGCGGGCGTCAGGCCGGGACGCACCTGTGCTGGAAGCGGGCCGCTCCGCGGGTGCTCCCTGGGCCTGGGGGACTTTGCCGGAGTTGTTGAAAACAGAGGCAGTTTTTGGTGTTAACGGCCTTAAATTTCCTTCAAGTTAAAACTATGGTGCTCGAGTATATAGATAAAACGTTAGAGCGTAATGTCTCTTCCAGAGATTAAAAATTCTGTTCCAAGAATCTTGGGTGTGTCCTTGTACACAGTGCAAAAGGCTTAAACTATACCGAGATCGCTTTTGGAGAAAAAAAAATTTCTCACGGACCCAGGGATGACCTAAGTCATTTTTATTAAAATGTATCTTAAATACATATACTCATTAAGACCAGTTCTAAACACTCAGGCGTTATAGTTTTATGTTACTAAAATGCCAAAAATTGGGGAATCCCTGGGTGGCGCAGCAGTTTAGCGCCGCCTTCGGCCCAGGGCGTGATCCTGGAGTCCCGGGATCGAGTCCCACATCGGGCTCCCTGCATGGAGCCTGCTTCTCCCTCTCCCTGTGTCTCTGCCTCTCTCTCTATGTCTCTCATGAATATTTAAAAAATAAGATATTTAAAAAAAAGAGAGAGAGAAGAAGAAACTGAGATCAGAGAGGTTGAGTAACTTGCCCAAGTTTCACAGCTAGCGAGTAGAAAAATGAATTTGAGGTCAGACAGCCTGGCTCCACTCAGTCATTACACCGAATTGTCTCATTGCCTTGGACACAAGGTAGTAATCGGGGGTTACTAAATCTACGTTAAATGTAGACCTAATCCAATTATTGCTGAAACCAGCAACAGCAAGTCTGTCATTGTGTTTTCACTACAACGCCTGCTGCTAAGTCGCTGCAACTCAGTGCATGTGACTGTGGGAACTAGCATGAGAGCATCCCTCCTTGCCAATATGGTGCTGATCCCAGGAATTGTTCTTTTGAGCCTGACAAGCCTGTGCCCTGTGTGGACTCAGCCTTCTTGCCAGGATGCTCTAATTAGACTCCTCTCTGCCTCATGACCTAAGCAACCAGACCTGCCCCTGGCTCACAGGGGAAGATACAGAGGCAGATATAGGCCCCACCCATTGGCTTTGGGGTTGCCATCAATTCAGAATAGGGGCGCCTGGGTGGCTCAGTGGGTTAAAGCATCTGCCTTTGGCTCAGGTCGTGGGATGGAGCCCCACGTTGGGCTCCCTGCTCAGCAGGGGAGTCTGCTTCTCCTTCCTCCCAGCTTGTGTGCACTCTCTCTCTCTCTCTGTCAAATAAATAAATAAAATCTTAAAAAAAAAAAAAAGGATAATCCAGGGGGATCCCTGGGTGGCTCAGCGGTGGAGTGTCTGCCTTCGGCCCAGGGCGTGATCCTGGAGACCCAGGATCGAGTCCCAGGTCAGGCTCCCTGCATGGAGCCTGCTTCTCCCTCTGCCTGTGTCTCTGCCTCTCTCTCTTTGTCTCTCATGAATACATGAAAAAATCTTAAAAAAAAAAAAAAAGATAATCGAGAACACAATTTTTTAAATAATAACTTAAGATTATCACTGAAGTAAAAACTGCTAACTTTAGAGAAGATACAGATCTCTCAAAATGTGTACGTCCTCAGCACCTCGGTGGTCTGAGAGACCCGTGGAGTGATGGAAGCTCACACTATAAAAACAGAGGCACGAAACCCTCCTTGCGTCTGACAAGGACGTGCCTGAAGACATCGGTCAAAACACTGTGGTATTTGCAGAGTTCCTTGCTGCTTTTAGAATCAGGAATTGTTGTGCTTCTCTTGAGATGTTTTTATTTTGTGTTTTATGTTCTGGACACGTGACGTTTTGCGTCTCATACTTTGCACAGCTCTCAACACTACCCGAAATTGTACCCTCACTTATGGGGTTTCCTGATGAATGTCGGCTTTTTGCATTCGTCTGTAAGGCTGTAGGGGCAGAGACCATGTCTGTCGCTGTACCCTTCACAGAACCCGGAGCATAGTAGGTCCTCACTGAGTGTTAAATGAACAAATGGGTGAGTGAGTCAATGAACAAATAAAATATATGAGCCATGGGTTGGTCAGTTCTTCTTTTTCCATGAGATGCTAGAAAGTTTAGAGCTGGATTTGTTTACCCTCATACCAACTATAGAGGGTCTCACACGTGTATTTTTGTATTAGCTTCAGTCTTTTTTTTTTTTTTAGCTTCAGTCTTAATGCCATTTTATAACTCTACCCTTAGTCTTTCTTTCTCATTGACTTCTAAGTTAGTCTCCCTTGCTATGTTCTATGAAGCCCGATAAACTGTCTCAGATTCCTTGTAGAACAAGGTTGGTGATAAAAATATCTATCAAAGGGTTTTAAAGATATATTTAAAACCTTAATGCTAAACTTTCTCCCATCAAACATATTTGATCACCTGTAAACTCTTAAGAATAGCTGTGATTTGCTAATTCCAGCACCGTCTTAACATTTCAAGCAAATTCAACCCAAGCCCAGAAACCACACATGCTGCATCATTTCAGGCAGTGGTGTATAGTTTGTGTGTAATAAGCAGATTTCTAATAAGGTTGGGCAACTGGACACGAAAGAACATACCGCTTGCCACAAAAATGTATGGACTTGGGATCAAAGAATGATTTATCTTTTGTGGTTCTGCAAAATATATTGAAATTACAATAATAATAATAAAAGGTTAGCTATTGGGGATGGGGAGAAAAAGTGGTGGGTCAGGGGACAAGCAGGGCTGGGCAAGATCCGGGCATTGACGGAAGTCTGATCACCTTACAGAATGAAGGGAGAGCACCATGAAGCAAAAAACGTTAAACGGTCTAAATCCCTCTGTAAAATCTCTACTGTATACTATCCATATGCCAGCGGCCAGAGTGACTTGCAAGTCTGAACCTCAGTTAACTGCTCTCATTCATTTCAAGCAATTTCATTTCAAACGTTTACCAATTCTCCTTTAAAATGAAACCCAGGGATCCCTGGGTGGCCCAGTGGTTTAGCACCTGCCTTGGGCCCAGAGCGTGATCCTGTGGTCCCGGGATTGAGTCCCATGTCAGGCTCCCTGCATGGAGCCTGCTTCTCCCTCTGCCTGTGTCTCTGCTTCTCTCTCCCTCTCTTTATCTCTCATGAATAAATAAATAAGATCTTTAAAAAAATAAAAATAAATAAAATGAAGCCCAATTTTAAATCCCTTTAAGGAGGCCACCCCTCACTGTACAAGTTAAAGATGCAGCTCATGCCCCTCGGCTAGACCCCCGGCTAGAGGGAAAGGAGCTGGGTCCACCCTCCCCTATCGCTGCTCCTGCCAGGATGTCAGACCAACCTCACCTTTGGGCTTAGAAAGCACAAAATGTCCATTTACCAAACCGAGAACTGGTTTCTATTATTTACAAGGCTCATTTGAGTCCGTGGAACCTTCGACAACAAACTGCGAGAGGCAAGAGTGGGTGTGAGGAAACAGATGGGTAATAATCATGTGTCACAGATAAATGACAATTTTTAAAAGAATCTGATAGGGTGTGGGCTGGTCCCCCCCCTTCCCTTCTGTCTTTCTCTCCGTCTTTCTCTCTCGCTCTCTCTGCCAAAGGGTGGAGATTACGGAGGAAAAGGAAGGGGGAGAGAAAACAAGACAATGGGCAGGCCCGCGCCTGAGCCTGAGCCTGAGCCGCATCCCAAAGCAGCCGCCCGCCCCCACCTGCGGGTGCAGGGGGGCCGCCCCGGCGGAGGGGGGAGGGGAGGGGAGGGGAGGGGAGAGGCAGGGAAGGGGGGGTGAAAGCCGAGGCAGCGGCGCTGGCCGGACCTCTGGGGGACACCGGCAGGTTTTCCCTCCAAAGTGGTGGCGGCGGAAAATCCAAATCCACTGGGGACTTGCTCACGTGCGGGCTCCGGGCTCCCGGCTGCAGCGGCGGGCCCTGCCCACGCCGCCCCCCTGCCCCGCAGCTGCTGCACTGCGCCCGCCTGGGCCGGGCCGCCGCGGGGACAGGGGACAGGAGGGGGACACGGAGCATCCCGCAGGGGGGAGAAGGCGGGGCACGGGAGGGGAGGGGGACACGGCGGGCAGGGGAGGGGAGGGGGGACACGGAGCATCCCGCAGGGGGGAGAAAGCGGGGCACGGGAGGGGAGGGGGACACGGCGGGCAGGGGGGACACGGCGGCAGGGGAGGGGAGGGGGGACACGGAGCATCCCGCAGGCGGAGGGGCACGGCGGGCAGGGGGGAGAAGGCGGGCAGGGGGCACACGGCGGGGCAGGGGGGAGAAGGCGGAGCACGGGAGGGGAGGGGGACAAGGCGGGGCAGGGGAGGGGGGACAAGGCGGGGCACGGGTGCCCACCCCACGCAGGGGAGGGGAGGGGAGGGCGGGGCAGGAGAGGACAGGGGAGGGGAGGATGGGGCACGGCAGGGGCGCCCACCCCCAGGCAGAGGAGGGGAGGCAAGGGGAGGGGAAGGAGGGACACGGCGGGCAGGGCCAGGGCGCCCCCCGTCAGGCAGGGAGGGGAGGGAGGATGCGGCGGGGCAGGGGCCCCCATCCCCAGGCAGCGGAGGGGAGGGGAGGAGAGAGGAGTGGTCGCGGCGGGCAGGGCGGGGCGGGGCAGGGCAGGGCAGGGACGCCCCCCGCTGCCCCCGCAGCCCTGAGAAGGAAGCGGCACCTGTCAGGCGTGGCGCCCGGAGCCAGCGCGCCCGCCCCTCGCCCCGCGCCCCGCGCCCCGCGCCTCGCCCCGCACCTCGCCCCGCGGAGGCCGCGCGTTGCATCATCCGCGGAAGCCCCGAGGCGGCGGGCGCGGGCCCCAGCGCGGACCTGCCTGCCGCGCGACTCTCCGATTCCGGGGAAACGACCCGAAGCCGCGGCGCCCGCGGGGCTCACCTGTGCGCGGCCGCTCGCCGGTCCCTGCTCCCCCGGGGCCGCCGCCCGGCTCCGCCGTCCCCCCTCGGGCTCTGCTAACGGGCGCCCCCGCCGGAGCGCAGGACGGCGCGTCCCTCCATCCCGCAGCCGCGCGCTGCCCGCCGCCGGGGCCGCGTCTCCGCTCCGCCAGCCCCACAAAGGGCGGCCGCTCCCGCTCGTCCTCGCCGCCCCGCCGTCGCGTCCAAATCCACTTCCCGCACCGGGCGGGGGCGAGCCAGAGCTCCCCTGGCGGCGCGCTGACAAAGGACGCTCCGCCGCGCCCACAGCGCCCCCTCCAGCGGGCACGGCCCCGCCGCCCCGACCCGCTGCCGCAGCGCCCCGCCCCGCCCCGCAGCGGCCCCGCCCACAGGCCCGGCCCCAGGCCCGCAGCGCCCCACGCAGACACCGCCCCAGGCCCGCACAGCCCCGCCCCGCCCCGCCCCGCAGCGGCCCCGCCCACAGGCCCGGCCCCAGGCCCGCAGCGCCCCACGCAGACCCCGCCCCCAGGCCCGCACAGCCCCGCCCCGCCCCCGCCCCCGCGCCGCAGGCCCCGGCCCCGCCCCCAGGCCCACAGTGGCCCCGCCCACAGGCCCGGCCCCTGGCCGGCAGCGCCCCACGCAGGCCCCGCCCCAGGCCCGCAGCGCCCCGCCCCGCGCCCGCACCCGCGCTGCAGGCCCCGCCCCGCCCCCGCCCACAGGCCCGGCCCCAGGCCCGCAGCGCCCCACGCAGGCCCCGCCCCCAGGCCCCGCCCCCAGGCCCGCAGCTCCCCGCCCCCGCGCCGCAGGCCCCGCCCCGGCCCCGCCCCCGCGCCGCCCACAGGCCCGGCCCCAGGCCCGCAGCGCCCCACGCAGACCCCGCCCCAGGCCCGCAGAGCCACGCCCCACCACGCCCCCAGGCCCGCAGCGCCCCACGCAGGCCCCGCCCACAGGCCCGGCCCCAGGCCCGCAGCGCCCCACGCAGACCCCGCCCCCAGGCCCGCAGCGCCCCATGCAGGCCCCGCCCCCAGGCCCGCAGTGGCCCCGCCCACAGGCCCGGCCCCAGGCCCGCAGCGCCCCACGCAGACCCCGCCCCCAGGCCCGCAGCGCCCCATGCAGGCCCCGCCCCCAGGCCCGCAGTGGCCCCGCCCACAGGCCCGGCCCCAGGCCCGCAGCGCCCCACGCAGGCCCCGCCCCCTCAGGCCCCGCCCACAGGCCCCCTCCCCCCTCCCCCTCCCCCCCAGGCCCGCAGCGCCCCCGCAGTCCCGCCGCCTGCCCCCCCCCCCCCTCCGTGGGTCCCGCAAGGGCCGGGAGCTACTAGGAGGATCCTGCTACTGGAACAAAGTCTGACACGTGAGCTTCCTTCACGGATAGATCCTCCCTGGGATTAACAAGGGGAGAAAGTCTCTGTGGTCTGCGAAGGAGATTTGCCTTTAGAAAATTAACTCTCGGGATTGCAATGGCGATTGTTGACCGTGTGAACTCTGCTCCGTCTTCAAGGACAGCAAGTGTCGGGCCCGGGCTCGCCGCCTCCGCGCTCCCCTCCCATCCCAGGAGGCAGGTGCTCAGGGACCAGGGAGCCGGATGGAGACCCGGACCGCCTGACTGCAGCCTTAGACCTGCCGCTAACTAGCTGTGTGGCCTCCACCAAGTCACTTAACCCTCCTGGGCCTTGTCGTCCTACTCCGTGAAAGCACGGTGTACCTGGTGCTTCCGGTGTACCTGGAAGGCCCAGCATCACCGGGCCCCAGGCCCCCCCCACAGGCTCCAGCGGCCCCCCCACATCAGCATGCCTTCTGTTTTCTTTCAACGTGGATTGCAGGGCAAGGATGGCTTCCAGGAAAGCTGTGGTCCCTTCCCACACCCGGATCAGGGCCCCGCTGCTCCTCTTAGGTTGTGGGCACCAAGGCCTTTAGATACTCGCATAAAATCACCAGGCCCCACCCAGTGCTGCTGCAGAGCCAGACTCTGAGTGGGCCAAGGAATTTTGTATTTAACAAGTGTCCCTAGTAAGTCCTTTGGGCTGACCTCCGAGACACGCCAGTGTGTGAGTCCTAGGGCTCCAGTCTCAGTCCTGGTGACTGTGTGGACTGAGGAAGAACGGACCCTGGGGTCTCACTTCCCAGCTGGAAAGTAAGGGTAACAGCCCTGGCCCTCTGCTATGGGCTGAACTGTGCTCCCCCGACCCACCTGCTGTCGCCAGTTGCTATGTTGAAGTCCTAACTTCCAGAACCTCAGAATGTGGCTATTTGGATATGGGATCTTCAAAGAGATAATGGAGATAATGAATGACATAATTAAAAGATTAAAAAAATTAGGTGGTAAGGGTAGGCCCTAATCCAATAGGACAAGTATCTTTATAAGAGGAAACGTAGACAGTCTGGCACAGAGGGAAGATCATGTGAAGACACGGGAAGAAGTGAACTGCCAACGACCAAGGAGAGAGGAAAACCAAACCTCTGGACACCCTGATTTCTGGTAAACTTCTCTGGTAAACTTCTGTTGCCCAAGCCACCCACTCTATGCTACTTTGATATGGCAACCGTACAAAACTAATAGTCTCCTACCACCCAGGGTTGTTGTGCAGACAAAATAGGACACCAGGTGTAAGTACTCACAGTCGTATTACTGATTAGAATGAGACAACCAGCAGCCATAACTCTGGCCACACAGGGTGGGGTGGCGAAGCAGCACCCGCAGCTGGTGGAGCGCCCCAGACTCCAGGGAAAGGCAGTCCTGGTTATAAAAGTGGCAGAGAACTTGGCCAAATTGTGTCCTACTGCTTTGTAGAAGGTAGAACTTACAAGTGATAAAATTAGATATGGAACAGAGGAGATATCTAAGCAAAATAGTGAAAGGGCAATGAGGGTCCTTCTTACTACTAATAGTAAAATACAAGAGGAACGAGGAATTAAAGGAAGAATCATGAAACACAAAGGAACCAGAGTTTGAAGACTAGGAAAAGTCTCAGCCCATCTACGCTGCAAAGGGTAAAAAAAAAAAAAAGCTTGTTTTGAAGGGAGCACGAAGGTTGTGGCTGAATAATGATTTTATAGAGAGGTCACGGGGGTGTAACTCGCGGACCTAGTCAGCCACCTTAGCAGAGGCTAGAATAGAAATGGGTTTTTCCAGCAAAGACAGCGCTGGTTTGACCTTAGGGGGCAGAAAAAGCAGGACAGGATGAAGGAAGACTGTCGAATTTCTTGGATCCTGCATGACAAAACCACAAAGCTATTCGGGTCCAGATGTGCCCTGCTCTTCCAGGAAGGGGAAGAACGACCCCAAGGATGATTCAGGGATCATCAGGGCTGCCATTCCAACCACAGGCCTAGGGGTCAAGTTGGCTTCCTCCTGGGCTTCAGAGGGCAGAGCCACCGCAGAGCTGCCTGGGGTGACGCTCCCAACGCGGCGGGCCTGGGAGGTAGGGTACTGAGCCAAAGAGGATTACTACAAAGGCTGACCATATAACGGAATTGGCCTTGCTGGGTCCGGGGCTTGCTTGGAACCCACCGCCCCTTTCTTCTGATTTCCTCCTGTGGAACGGGAAGGTCTGTCCTACGCCTGCTTGCCCTTGTATTTTGGAAGCACCTAACTTGTCCGGTCTCACAGGCTCATGGCTGGAAGAGCATTTCACCTCCAGATGAATCATACTCAGGTCTCCTCCGTATGTGATTTAGAGGATATTAGAGGAGACCTTGAACTTCAGACTTTAGAACTCACGCTAGAACAAGTTAAGACTTTGGGGGCTGTTGAGATGAAGCATATTTTGCATGTGTTAAGGTCATGAACTTTTGGAGTTGGGGGCCAAAGGCCAGGGATTGTGCCCTGCCCCCGAAATTCGTAGGTTGAAGCCCTAACCCCCAACTGCAACGTGACCGTACTTGGAGATAGGGCTTTTAGGTGGTTGTTAGGGTTAAATGAGGTCATAAGGTTGGGGCCCTTAATCTGACAGGATGGGTGTCCTTCTAAGAAGAAGGGGGATAAGGGTTTGCTCACTCACGCACACACTGCCTGTTCTCTCCTTATGCCCACAGCCCCCTGCCATGCGAGGCCGTGGAGAGAAGCCTGCAAGCCGGAAGAGCAACCTCGCCAGAAACCAAAACCCTTCTGGCCTTGACCTTGGACTTCTCCAGAACTTCGAGAAATAAATTTCTGTTGTGTAAGGCACCCAGTACAGGATTTAGATTGTGGCTGCCCACGCAGATACGCAACCTCTGCACCTTGGTTTCTCCACCTGTACAGCAGGGAGGGACCCTGATGCCTATTTCACAGGATTGTTGTGAGAACAAGGTAACCTGTGAAGCGTAGGAGCAGATACAGCATATAGAAGTGCTGCGTCTTTGTGAGCAGTTGTTATAAAGATGAAGACTGTCCCCATGCTGAAGGTGCCTTTGGCCTGAGCTGGGTACCTAGACAGCCTTGAAAATTGTCACCACCAGTGGCCGATGATTACCACTCCTTACTCTTCTAGTTTAAGTTTATATTCCAGGCAGCCCCAGTGGTGCAGGGGTTTGGTGTCTGCCTTTGGCCCAGGGTGTGATCCTGGAGTCCCGGGATCGAGTCCCATGTCAGGCTCCCTGCATGGAGACTGCTGCTTCTCCCTTTGCCTGTGTCTCTGCCTCTCTCTCTCTCTCTCTCTCTCTCTCCCCTCTGTCTCTCATGAATAAATAAAAAAAATCATTTAAAAAAGTTTATATTCCTATTAAAGGTTAATTTCCCCCAGGAAGGGGAATAGGCACTTATTCGTCAAGTGATGGAAACAGAGTGAAGGATATTATACAGACGTCCTGAAAGGATGAGGATGGGAGCTGCATAGGGGTTGAGGGGTAAGCAAAAAGGCTGAAGACCCTGAAGCCTACTTCTTCAAAGCATGAGTTTAAGGAAAAGGAGTTGAGTAGATGTGTGACAAGTAAGGCCATTTAAAGAGTAATTGTTAAACTTTGAAATATCACAATTTTTAACGAGACTCCAAAACTTTCAAGAGTGCATTTATTTGTCTCTAGAAGATCGCCCTGGGTGGGGCCTGTTCATTTTTCATACTTGGGGGAGCCTGTAACAGAGAAGAAAGTCCCTTATAAATGGCTAAATGCCAAGAACAGACCGTTCCCAAAACAACTATATAAAAAATGTTTCATTAGTCATCAAAGCTTTATAAGTTGAAAGATAGCATTTTTTTTAACCTTTTGAAATTTCATTATTTTAATACATCCCACTGTTAGCAAGGATATGGTGAAATCGGCACCCAGAGCTGGACGGATTATAAAGTGACCCCATGCGTCAAGCCATAGATTGTACCTACCTGTGACTCAGGACTTCCACTTCTAGGAACCTACCCTAAAAGACAGAAAGACATAAACACATCAGGCTGTTTGCCATATTTATGACAACGAAAGCCTGAAAACAACTTAAATGTCCAAAATTAGAAAACCATTCCATTTAATGGACCATTAAAACTTGTAGTAGCCTCTAAATGTGTCAGTGATAGAATAAGAAGAAACAGAAACACGGTGTTGTATACGCTGTGATAGTTTCTTAATTCTGTTGTATAAGAAAAATTTCGGAAGCACTTTAGTATATTTTCATCAGTAATTTCACTAAGATGGTAAGATCATTTTGGGTCTTAATATTCTGAAATCTCAACTTGAAGAAAAAAAACTCATGATGAAAAATAAAGTCACTGCAGTCAATCACTGTGGATAATGAGGTATTATAGTCACATGCCCTGATTCCATCCTTCACTGACCCATCTGGATATTGGGCAAGTTCCTTAACTTCTGTTTTCTAGTTTCCTGATACGTAAAGTGGATATAATTATACAGCACAGGGTGGTCATGAAAATTAAATAATACATATACACCACCAGGAATGGCGCCCAGCACAAAGTAAGTATCAATAACTTCTGATCTTGATCAAGTCTTTCCACTACACATGTGATTAAGTGAACATTAATAGTTCAAATTTAGGTTTGAACATATCCAGAGTGTGCTAAAACCTAAAAGGCAAACTCCAGTATAACTGGGTTTACCCAAAGAGTTAAAGGATAATTTAACCCTGTAGCCTAGAGTTGTACCATCACCCAACTAAGATCATCACCTTAGTTTGATTTTAAGCATTAGCTACAAAATTCCAGAAATGTAAGTATTTAAGTATCAGAATATGGAAACTTGCTGAAGATTATTGATGTTGCTATAGTTCTTTTTTTTTTTTGAAATGCGTGTTGGCCTCATTTGAATAGTTGAGGGTCTAGGAAGAGGGTGGTCTCAGAAACAGACTAGCTTGCTGCTCAGTCCCCCTAATTAGGTGGGTATGTGACTGTTGTTGGCTGTATAACCGTATGGTTTGACATATCGTTCAATGTGCCTTTCCCTCCCCCGCTGAGCCAAGGCTTGGGGTGGGGGCAAGGAAAGACGTAGCTAGATACCACCCAGAAGCCCTCGCTCAGCTTCAGATTTCAGTTCTCGGCAACAATAGTCTGAAAAAGCAAGGCTCTCATTTGAAAGAAGCTGACTTTGTTGGAAGGGAGAATAAGCGTGTGCGTTCTGGTGGGCCGGCGCTCACCTGGCAGCTCAGGTGGTCACCAAGCGGGGAGGAGGCAAGCGTGCTATGGGGAAGACTTCCTACATCCAAAATGGAGATGACGGTTGAAACAGCAGGAAGTAGTTATTCAGAGGGGACAGAGCTGGTTTGTAGAAGCTGCCGCATCCCTGGGAGGAGCCCTGTACCACGTCATCCTGGGCCTCGACCCGAGGATGGGGAGGAGTTACATGAGGGAACAGAACCCAAGAAAAGTAAAGAAGGATCTAAGGAAAGCAAGGATTTGTACCCACTTCTTGGGAATTTATGACCGCATGGCTGAGGGACATCATCAAGTAGGTGCCTGAGGGCAGCGGCATGGCCCGTCTGGAAGCGGGAAAGTCAAGGGGACCAGAAGATGCCTGCGTTCTGCAGGGAGAAGGCCCAGAAAGCCTGGCCTGGAGAAGAGAAGCCACAGTGGGGCCATGGACATCCAAGCAGATGTCAGCTCAACAGGATGGGGCCCAGGAATAGCTGGGGAAGCGCACATGAGCACTCCCGCTCCAGCCCCGTAGTACGGACAACCCTGGCTGCACCTAGAGGAGGACAAGAGATCTCCTAGGGGAGATGGCATACGAGGCAAAGAGCCCCATAGGGAATCTGAGCATTGAACAGATACAGTATTTACCCTTAGTGGGGTAAGCCAGTCTTCCCACCACCTGAGCCATGGGTCTTACTGGGTTCTCGAAAACAAGTAGAAGCCAGTGTAGAAAGTTACATTCCTTTCCCTCTAAACTGTGCTCATTATTCGTCAATCCTGCTTTGGTGTGTGAAAGCCCAGCAAGGTCCCGGAGATCAGAACCCAGCATTGCGACCTTAGCCTTGTCATCGCACATCTCCAGGGGAGGCCGCACGGATGGTCTTCCAGCAAATGAGCTCCTTTATAACGAGCAGGGCTTTGGCCACCAAGTCCCATACGGCCTGTCTTTTCCCTTGGGGACCTGTTCCAAATTGTATGATGCAGGAAAACCCTATTCCTATGTTCTCCTCACCTCAGAGCACCCCAACGAGGCAGGTGCCCCAGGCCCATCTTCCTTACTGGTGTTGCAGAAGGATACATTCTTGGGGACAAACGTCTTCCAAAAAGGGAGTGACCCAAAGAGGACCGGAAGAATTCCCCAAAATAATCAAGTCGTACTTATAGCCCCTACCCTCCCACCAGAAGATCTACCGTTAACACTACGTTGCTAGAGTCCATCTTATTGCTAATCCATTCCGGATAACCCAGAGATTAGAACAGGCCGATAAGGTAGAGGGTGGGAGGACACACTGACCCCCCTCAGGGGCTAGCTTCTGTGGTTCTAGTACTCGATGGCTTTCTGCGAACCCAATGAGACATCTATAAGGGACGTCGGTAGCACGTCAGAGAAGTCCTGCCTCGACCTTTGAGGGGGGATTTTCCTCTGTATCCATGTGGAACCAACAAGATAGGCCTTCTGTAAAACTCCTATAAATATTCCCTCCAGAAGTCCACTAGAATAGATTAGGGCTCACTTCATTAACTTAACCACCCGGCCCATCATATGTCAGGGAAAGAGAGATTATTGGCTTTGTCCAGTTGTGCTCGGCTCACAGACAGAGTTAGGAGCACATGGTAGGTAGAGATCTTATTAAACGCACCCAACTTCACACACGTTCACCAAACCCACTTTTGTGATTAGTTTTTCTGTGGGGACGGAAGACCGAGAGTCACAACAAAGGAAATCTCCCTCTCTTATTTTCATGAAGAAATTCATCTCTCCTCTAACATTTTCTCCTCATCCCGCTCAGACTGAGCCTCAAGAGTCTTCCTTGAATGCCGCTCGCATCTCTTCCTGAGCAGCTGCAGCCCGAGGCACCCTCCGATAGAGGTGCTGTCACTCCCAGGTTGGATGGATCCTGTCCCGTCTGCTCTAGATCTCACCTTTCCGAAGTTCCAGGGAGAACAGCCGACATCCGTATCATCGCAGCACCAATCCCTGAACCCCCAGACTTTAGAAGACACAGCAACACCCTGAGCCAATGCAACCGCTAGAGTGGCCTGCACCGGGTCCTGGCTTGGAGAGTTTAATGCCAAAACCAGTACTGCAGCGCGGGGGGGGGGGGGGGGGGGGGGCTGATGAACCACACAGCACCCACTCCATCGAAAGAAAGTTCAAGTTTTGAAAATACTCTGCTGGGTGAACTCATCAGAACACGCCCGGTAGGGTACCAGCGACCTATGGTTCCCAGGGAGAAGCCTGAACCACCCCGCTCGCAAGGAGGTTTCCTACCACACACCAGCGCCCGGGGGAAATGGGAGATGGGAGGCAGGGCACAGGTGCTCAGCACCTTCCCAGGGGGCTGATGAACATCCCAGCTGGCTAGACCACCGCGTTTCAGAGCTTAAAGTGCTAGTAGAGGCAATGCCCCCGGGGAGTAGCATCACACACAGATAACCGCAACCTGGTAGTGGAAATCACCTTCCGCAGAGGCTTCCATCCCGCACCAGCCCTTCCAAGGTGCGCGCCCACGACAGGCCAGCACATCTGGGCCCTAACAGGTGCTCACATTCATCCACATACTCCCTTCCAGAGCCCTCTGACCCCAGCAGAGTTGGCGTCTCACCCCAACATGAGGACGGGCTTTGTCCAGGGAAACGGCCTCTGTGGGAACTCAAGCGACTCTGAATGTAAGTCAGAGCCTTGCAGGATATGAAATGCCCAAGCCACCAACACAGGTGTCAAAATAAGCAATGGCGGGTCAGTGAACGTCCTGTCACCCCAATCGATTCCAAGACAGCAAAATCCTATACCTTGAAAGCCCAAATCTTTTTTTTTTAATTTATTCATGAGAGACACACAGAGAGAGGCAGAGACACAGGCAGAGGGAGAAGCAGGCTCCATGCAGGGAGCCCGATGCGGGACTCGATCCCAGGACCCCGGGGTCACGGCCTGAGCTGAAGGCAGATGCTCAACCGCTGAGCCTCCCAGGTGTCCCGAAAATCCAATTCTTAATGAGCCTCACCAGGACCTTGACACTGACCCCTATTCCTGCCATGGCAGGTGCAGCGGCTTCACGCAGCTTGTGGCCCTCTCCATTTGCAGACACGCTTGCTGATTCAGTCCCCAAGTGAAGCTGCTCTGGCCCAAGAAGTTAATCTCCATGCCTGCCATCAGCAGATTCTTATGTACTTCATTTGGGATTTTTGCCTCTCAGGAATGTTGTTGATCTTGCACAGCCTGCTCTGACCCCATCCTCAAATCCCCAAAAATGCCCGTCTCTGCCAGCACCAGGATTCCACTCCTCAGGATCCTCTCCAAGGGCAGGAGGAAGGTTGCCGTGCCTGCAAACGGAAGCTGGAGGTGGCCTGCCTCCCAGACTCTAAGCCCCTCTGTACCTAAGCATTTCAGTCCAATGAGTCCCATCAGCTATCTCCAGGTTCCCAGTTAGGGTGTGTGGCCAGGACCCCGAAGCCCTGTAGAGTCGCCTCTTCAGGTAAGCTGCATACCCTTATGAATTGTTTGGCAAACAAAGGCCAGGCTGAGCTTTGTTTCTCTGGACCCCCTTACTCCATCCTGGTTCTTGATAGTAAAATGCAGGCCTTTTAAAATTCTTAACTATGATTTTGGATACCTGCTCAAGCCACCTGCTTAGCTCACAGTGAGGCAGGGGGACCCATGGTGGCCCTAAGTGCTGGAGGCTAAGCAGAGTGAGGATGGCCTCCACACACGGAGATGGCCGAGTCCAGGGTGTCAGAGACCAAGCAGGTACGGGACGTGCCCGCATGGGGGGCGGCCCAGTGCAAAGAGGTGAAGTCCAATCAGCAGGAGAGGGGCCTTGAAGGGCAGCTGGCATGGAGGGTCAGACCCAAGCCGGGTAAGAAGGGTAAGGGGCACGGGGAGAAGACACCCATGCCAAAGCCAGCAGGCCTGCGTGCGTTAGGTGACCTCACGTGGTGAGCCAGAGTCCAAGCAGGTGAGGAGGCGTCCCTGTGTGGGGAAGGGGTGGCCTGAGTTGAACGTCAGCACCAGGGAGAGGATCCTTACGGAGGGGCAGCTTGTCACGGGTGCTGTCACGGGCTGAATTATGTCCCCTCACAATTCACATGCTGAAGCCCGACCCCCCACACCTCAGAATGCAACTGTATTTGGAGACAGAGCCTTAAAAGGGGTGACTGAGTTAAAATGAAGGGTGAGGGAGGTGGGGCGGGTGGGTGGGATGGGTGATGGTCACTAACGAGGCCACTTGTGATGAGCACGGGGTGTTGAACGTAAATGATGAATCACTGAATCTACCCCTAAGACCAACATCGCACTGAATGTTAACTAAAATTTAAATTAAAAAAATAAAATGGGGCAGCCCAGGTGGCTCAGCGGTTTAGCGCCATCTTCAGCCCAGGGCGTGATCCTGGAGACCTGGGATCGAGTCCCACATCGGGCTCCCTGCATGGGGCCTGCTTCTCCCTCTGCCTGGGTCTCTGCCTCTCTCTCTCCATCTCCTCTCTGTGTATTCTCATGAATAAATAAAATCTTAAATAAAATAAAATAAAATAAAATGTAACAAAGGGTGGGCACCAATCCATGATGATTAGTGTCCTTATAAGAGAAAATTGAGGCACACATATGCAGAGGAAAGACTATTTGCAAGCCAAGGAGAGAAGCCTCCGAAGAAACCAAATTTACCACCATCTTGATCTTGGACCTCCAACCCCTAGAACTGCGAGAAATAAATTTCTGTTGCTTAAACCAAAATCCGTGTATTTTGTTATGGGAGCCCTCACAAACTCATCGGGGTGCTAAAGCCCAAAAGGGGTGAAGAGACGAGCCACCGCGCGGGAGACAGCGGAGAGAGGAGAGGTGAGTCACACGTGGGGTGTCCCTGATGAAAGAGCCGTTTCAGGGCCAGGGATGGGAAAGTGCATGACGCTCAAGCTCAGAGCATCTTCTGCCCGAAAGGAAGTGGTCGAAGAAGGAGAGTGACAGGTCAAGCAGAAAGGTGGCCCATCTGAGGGGCTTTCACTGGCCACAATGAGGACAACTTGAGTAACAAAATAAGTCATGAAACGCTGTGATATCATGATGATAAAAACTGTGACACATCCGTCCCATGGACTAACACTCAGCGGAGAGAAGGGGGCCTGGACTTTCAATACAATCCCTGGGATGATTTAAGGGCACTGCCCTACGTAAAAGTCCAGACCCTAAAGGGTACACGGGACTTCTCTGGATTACCTTTGTAACTTCCTGTGAATCTATAATTATTTCAAAATCGAAAGTTTCACAAATACAGAATGTTGGATGCAGAACGGGACGTAGAGATAGCTTCACCACGGGAAGCCAACGACTAAAGCGAATGTCCTTAGTAATAGAACAAATCAGAATGCACCCCACCCAGTAGGGGGTGATCTTCCCCCCCACCAAAGACTCATGTCTGAATCTAATCAGGAGGAAACAGACCCAAATCAAACACCTGACAAAACTGGGCTATGATCCTCCAACACGTCAAGGTCATAAAAGCCATGGAAGGACCAGCGGAGTGTTCCGGACGGATGGAGGCTAGAGGTGTGACAGCTAAATGAACTCATGCTTCCAGCTGGACCTTCTGCTAGAAAGGACAAAAAATTTAAGTGTGTTTCTCCCCTTTTCAAAGAAAGTTCCAGTTAGGACTTTTCTGCATCTTACTAGAAAGTGTTAGTCTCCACTTTCAATCTACTTACTAGCAATGGCCTATTTCCAGGATCAATAACCCTTGGAAGACGAGGCCGCCCTATAGATCTTTGCTGCTGGCGTCGCCAAACCTACGCCGGCTCCACTTCCATCAGTTCACGCCCAGCCCAGTTCACGCCCGTGCAGCCAGGCGGCTCGGCACAAGGATGACGTGCGGAGATCTCCCCGCCGAGGATCGGTGAGGACTACCCGCAAGGAGGGGTCTTGCCGTAACACCTGGAACCCATGAAGATGTCACTAACAGAGAGCCAGGTTCGAGGTTGAGCTTAGGTCATAGCTTCACCCTGGCTTTTGCTCTCGGCCATTCTCTGTGAGCTCCTGTGGTAGCAATAGGAATTCTGCTTCCCAAGCGTTGACTGGAAGGGAAGGCTTGGTTGTAGGGAGGTCAGGTGGCCGGAGCATGAACACCTGAAACAGCGCGTGTGCAAAAGTACAATCCTCAGGACACAGTAATCAAGTCAGAAGTGGCAGCCAAGGCCAGCCGGTCCGCAGGGAGCCTGCAGGACCCCACACCCGAGGAGAGCGCTATGGGGCCAAGGGAACAAACCAGAGCACTTGCTACAGGCAGAGCTAGGATGTTGATTGCGCAGGTGTACGTGCACGTGAGCACCGACGGGCCAGCCACTGCCCCAGACACCTCTGTGACACGATGCCACTGAGTCGCGCAACGGCCTGATATACAAGGTAGGTATGATCACCGTTCCCATTCCACAGACGGGAAAACTGGGGACTAGAGAGCTTCGGTAGCTCACTGGCTGTCGCATAGCTAGCAAGGGGGGACGCCGGCATTTGAACCCCACGCTCAGCTGCTATCTGAACGGCCCCCACCGGCGGGCATCACGCATGAGTCCCCGACTCACGCGGCCCCTCACGTCGCACCAGGCGCCTTCCTTGCTACGGCGGGCCTGGCTCCGGTTCCACGCGGTCGTGCTGCGGGGTGACGGGGGGCTCGTCAGAGTAGCACAGAACCTCACGGGGCGAGGAGTCCCCTCGAGGACTCGGGGAAGCAGCTGCTCCCCTGTCTCGCAGCTTCACCGGTTTGGCAAAGTAATAAGAGCTACTCTGATAAATTCTTGTTTTTACCTAGAAAATGCTGCCTTCCTATAGGAAACAAACTGAGGGGCGCTGAAGGGGAGGCGAGGGGCGATGGGGTGCCTGGGGGACGGGCATGAAGGAGGGCACGTGACGTCGTGGGCACCGGGTGTCACCTGCAACTGGGGAATCACGGACCTGTGCCTCCGAAACTAATAATACACTATATGTTAATTAACTGAATTTAAATGAAATAAAATTTTAAAAAGAGAAAATGCTACTTTCCAACAAAGCTGACTCAAAAAAAAACAAAAAACAAAAGAAACCGTGCGTGCACGCGTATTTGGTATCTGCAGGCGCCTGCACGTACGGCTAGCTGCTTCTTTTCCTGGAGACCTCAGAGTCAAACTTTTGAGAAATAATTAGGGTCATAAGAAAGCAAACTCAGGTCTGTCCTGAGTCATTCCGGGGGGGGGGGGGGGTGCCTTCTCCTTGAGTTGCTGAGACTTAATAGATTTTTTCCAAACGACCAGCCTTCACTTTCCCACCGAGGCACTTCCACAAAACGGTCTTATTTCCGGCCCTTTTTAGCACGGGAAATTGCACACACCTCAGGGAAAGTACTTTGAGGTCTTGACACCTATGCGGCTACTTAGGAAGAAACACTTCACCGGACTCCCTGTTGGGGAGAGAACTGCGGTCGCAGACGCCAGGCTCGGGGACAAGTGCGCGACTCACCGCTGCCGCCGTCCGCCCAGGGCCTCTCCTCCTCGCTCTTCAAGCCCACAGGGCGGCCGGCGTGCTGCCCGGGGTTCCTCGGCACATCTCCAGCCAGCGCTACCGGTGGTTCGGGAGGGCGGTTGCTATAGTTCTGGTGACCTGGACCCTGTCTCTAGAAACCATATTTAGCAGTCAAACAGTGCAATACGACAATCAGACTTCGAAGACTTAATATATTCCCCAAATTTTAATCAATGTGGCTTAAGCGACAAAGGCAATCTTAATTGTGGAGAGAAAATCATTGCTCAATGGGCTGTATCCATTCGTCTATGACCTTAACGTGTTGTGCACTTGGCAGCTGCATTAAAACTATTATCCCCTGGAGCATATCCCGTGTCTTATAATGAATGTAGCACAAACAGAGCACGTCTGCTATGCGTGCAAGGAAAGGCCAAGGCAGCCGCCTGTGTGTGTGCAAACCCCGTGGTCGCGCCACGAGCCAAGCATCCAATTAGCTAACAGGACAATCCGTTCCTGACTGCAGAATGCTTCCCCTCAGCAGTCACCCAAGTAGGACGAGGGCACAAGGGGAAAAAAATTAAGTACCATCAGATGCCTGGCAATTCCTGCCCTAAGTCTCTAAAACGATTGGGTTCCTCTACTCTCCAGGGCCTGTCCTCTTCTGTTCCTAAACACAGTCACTCTGCTACTTAGGAAAGACTTTCACTGATCTAACCACTTTTCTTCTTTCATCCTTTTGCTCTTCTTTCCGACCTCAGATTTCCAAGTTTGATGGACTTTGCCATCATGCTCTGCCTGGACTTTGGACACTCACACACACACAACCCCCTGTAAGTGGCTTCTAGCCCACATCTCACATGTTGGGCCTTTCTATAGCTTCCTGCACTGCTTCCCACCCTCAGATTCCCGAAAGTCTCCCCCGCCTGCCTTTAGGTCCCATCTTGCTTCTCCACCTTTCCTTCTCTCATGGTTCCTTCTCCCCTCAGGCCAATGGTGCCACTTAGGGTGCATTTCTAAGGCCTTTCTCTCTTCCTATCTTACCTCCTCCGGTGACCAACCCACTTGCAAGTCTTCACAGCCTGCCTGACCATGCAGCAAGCCCATATAACCAGCCCACAGCTTCTACTGCCCAAGGGACACTTCTCAGCTGTGCACCTGGATAACGGTGGTGACAACTATATGCTCACAGTTTGCCAATTCATTTGGAAACTTAATATATTTTCTATTAAGTTCAGTGATTTCATCCAATGGCTTGCATCGAATCATTGCAAACCCCATGAGACGGGCATCACAACCACTGCTGAGCATTCCAGTGTGGTCTATCCGGGGCAGGGGGTGCTCTCCAAGGAAAATGCCTCTTCCTTCCTGAGTCCTGTCCAGTGGAAAACCACACTGCAGGGTGGGCTTCCAGAAGCCTCCTCTCACTCCCTAGCTATCAAGAAGCTAGGTGCCCTGGACGGTGACAAGAAGTAGAGAGATGAGCAGCCCGGGTGGCTCAGTGGTTTAGCGCCTCCCTTCGGCCCGGGGCATGATCCTGGAGACCCGGGATCGAGTCCCGCATTGGGCTCCCTGTGTGGAGCCTGCTTCTCCCTCTGCCTGTGTCTCTGCCTCTCTCTCTTTCTCTGTGTCTCTCATGAATAAATAAATAAAATCTTAAAAAAGAAAAAAGAAGTAGAGAGATAGATAATCAGGAACTCTGTGCCAAAGCTCACACAGATCTGGGTTCAAAGCCCAGTCCTGAAATTTCTTAGCTGTGTGGCCTTTACCTGTATCTTGGTTTCCTCTTCCCTAAGACATGGATCATAAACAACCCACAGGATTGTAAGAAACAGCTAGAACACAGAAATTGCCTGGCGGTTACCTCAGAGACTTTGGCTCCTTCCAAGACATCACTGAGAACTTGTATGTATTCGGTTGCACCTTTAAGGATGTCAACTTTGCTAGGCTTCCTGCTTTGGGGGAGAAAGGGCACAAGTGCCTTCAGTTTGGCAAAACCACGGTTGAGATTTTTTATCTGGAAAACAAAAAAGCACAGTGACAGGCAGAGAAGCTAACTGATACAATATCTCCCCCCAAACCCCAGAAGAGGGTTGTGAGGGCTTGTCTGGGGGGTGAACCTAAGCCGGCCTGGGCCGGGGCCACTGCTGCACCAGCAGCACAGTTCCTGGTGACCGGGAAGGGGTGGCATGAGCTCAGCTGTGTGGGTGCATGGGCTGGAAGCGGGGAGGGGGGGTCTGTGTGCTTGCTGAACCCCCTCCTCTTCCTTTCACCGTAAGCCAATATATTCCATTGAGTGAGAGTCCCCTTCCACTCCAGATCAAAGTGAACAATGGACACAGTTCTCCCATTACAGCAGGGCAAAAGACCAATAAATATATGAAAATTTGGAACTTGGACAAAAGAACCACAAAATAGAAATTAGATATCAGTTTTCATGCGCCAAGCTGGTAATATTGCTTAATTATACCTAGCACTGGAGCCGGACAAAGGAAAGAGTTCTATATGCAGTAAGAAGGGATGAAAATTAGTAAACTTCTCTAGAAAGCAGTTGGGCAACTGGTATCGAACGTTGTGAGGTTGCGCACATCCTCTGTCCCCGTAATTCCATCTCTAGCGTTCTATTTGAGATCAATTATCAGACATGCACATAAAGACCAGTAAAAAGCTGCAAAAAGCACAAAGACTGGATATTTTTGGTCCATTTATACAACAAGACTATGCAGTAAAAAGCCGTTCTTAGAAAGAATGAGGAAATCCCAAATCAAAACCACAATGAGATCCCACCTCACAGCAGTGAGAACAGTGAAAATGAACAAGTCAGGAAACGACAGATGTTGGGGAGGATGTGGAGAAAGGGGAACCTCTTACCCTGTGGGCGGGAACGCGAGCTGGTGCAGCCACTCTGGACAACAGTGTGGAGGGGCCTCGAAGAGTTGAAAATAGAGCTGCCCTACGACCCAGCAATGGTACTGCTGGGGATTTGCCCAAAAGATACAGATGCAGTGACCCAAAGGGGCACCTGCACCCCAATGTTCATGGCAGCAACGTCCACAAGAGCCAGACTATGGAAAGGGCCCACATGGCCATCAACAGACCAATGGATAAAGAAGAGGTGACATACACGTAATGGAACATTACTCGGTCATCAAAAAGAATGAAATCTTGCCATTTGCAACGGCACAGATGGAACTAGAGGGGATCATGTTAACTTAAACAGGTCAGGGAAAGGCAATTATCATATGATGTTGCTAATATGTGGAATTTAAGAAACAAAACAGAGGAGGGAGGAATAAAATGACAGCATCAGAGAAGGAGACGAACCATAAGAGACTCTTAATCACAGGAAACAAACTGAGGGTCGCTGGGGGTGGGGGGCAGGGGGATGGGGTCACCGGGGGACGGGCATTAAGGAGGGCAGGTGGTGTGACGAGCCCTGTAATGAGCGATTATGTAAGACTGATGAATCGCTCATCTCTACCTCTAAAACTAATGGTATGCTATATGTCCACCTTTTAAAAAATGAGAAAATGCTTTCGATACTGTTAAGTAAAAAACCTAGAAGACTATGTACCCCCTCACAATTTCATTATATAAATATAACACGCACACACAGAACTAGGAAAAGAGGCTGCGAGGTTCTACGCAGGACTTCAGGGTCGTTAGGTCTGTGCTCTGTTCCCTCTGTTCCCTGTCGCTTCTCCGTTTTTCGGGTGTTTTAATTCTATCCTTGTCAAGAAGAATGAAGGTCATTAGCTCGGCCCCTCCCGCCTCCCACCCAGGGACCCTGCGCCCAGGCCGGTGGGGGTGGACCTGGGGGCCCGGCTGCCCTGGGAAGCACTGAAACCCCCAGTACATGCCCCGGGGGCTCCGGCCTCAGGACCTTGGGGCCTTGTCGCCGCCCCTGGGACGCGGGACACGGGCCGGAGCGGGAGCCGCGCGCAGGGGCGCCGTGTTTCCTTCCTCCAGATAAGAGAAAAGAGCTTCGTCTAGGCCGCCTCGCCCCACCCCTGCGTCCAGGCACAGGTGCCGAGGGGAGGGAAGGCACCAGAGCCCCGTGCGCCCCAGCGCTTCAGCCTGCGGAGCAGCCGGGAGGGAGGTCGAGGCACAACTTGGAGGGGAGACGTCGTGGGCGTGGTCGCAGGTGGCGCGGGGGGGGGGCAGGTGGCGCGGGGGGGGGGCAGGTGGCGCGAGAGGCACAGGTGGCGCGGGTGGGGCAGGTGGCGCGGGGGTCGCAGGTGGCTCAGGTGGCGCAGGTGGCGCGGGGGGTGCAGGGGATGCGGGGGGCGCAGGTGGCGCGGGGGGCGCAGGTGGCGCGGGTGGCATAGGTGGGGTGGGTGGCGCGGGGGGCGCAGGTGGCTCAGGTGGCACAGGTGGCACAGGTGGCGCGGGTGGCCGCCGCGGAGCCCGTCCCAGGGCCCGGGCGCGAGGCAGGGGGGCGGGCGCTGCGTGTCCCCGCGGGCCTCCGAGGTCGCGGCCGGGGGCGGGGGCGGGGGCGGGGGCGGCGGGGGCAGGACGCTCACCCGCTCGCGCTCCTTGGCGTTGGCCACGCGCCGCCGCTCGAGCACCAGCTGCAGGTCCTCGGTGGACGAGTAGCCGCCCGACGGCAGCCGCTTGAGCCGGCAGATGGCAGCCAGCTGGGGCAGCGGCCCGAACTGCTCCCGCAGCACGTCCTCCAGCACCTCGGCCGGCGCGACGCCCAGGACCGGCTCCGGCTCCATGGCGGGGGCGGGGGGGGCGGGGCCTGGCGGCGGCACCTGCTCCACGTGGGGAGGGAGGGGCCTGGAGGCACCTGCGCCACGTGAGGTGGGGGAGGGGCGGGTGTGGGGCCTGACGAGGGCACCTGCTCCGCACAGGGCGGGGCAGGGGGGAGGGGCCTGGCGTGGGCACCTGGGCCACGTGGGGCGGGGCCTGGCGTGGGCACCTGGGCACGCGGGGGGCGGGGCCTGGACCACCTGCGCCTCCCCTTGCCCCCCCAGGGCGGGAGGCTGGGCCGCCCTCCAGAAGCCAGGCCCTGGGGGCCGTGGGGGGGGCAGCAGCCCCGCAGGTGACGTTGGTGAAGGGGCTTGCGGACGTCACCTGCTCTCACATTGGGCCGCACCCTGGATTCACCCGCCCACCTGGTAGAACCAATCCCCCCAATTCCGTCGGTCAATGCAGGTTGCGGGCTGCGCCCCTGGCTACAGGGAGACACCTGTAGGCAAATACAGCACGTGCGCATGTACACGGACCAGATTCGATGGCTACACAGAGAACTTTTAAAGTTCATTTTGAAACAAAGTTGCAAGAACAGTAGCAAAGAGGTCCCGTAGCCCCTTCACCTACACCCCCTGCCTGTTAACTTCCCCTTTACCCCGTTGACCTTTTTCTCTATGAATATTCACATTTTCATGATTCTTTCTCTAAAAGAAAGAATGTCCTAAGTCCTGTCCTGTCTTCATGGCCTTGACGGTTTCAAGGCCTTGACGTGTTTCATTCTAAGGCCACCCTGCCCCTGGGGGCTGCCCACTGTTCCCTCCTGCCCCCCTGGGCAATCCCTTGGGGCCGGGCCTGTCTCAGCGCCTCCTCGCAGGACCTGTGTGAGGCTGCCCATCCCCGTCCCTGTCCTCGTCCCACCACTGAGGAGTTAACCTTGACCCCATCGAGGTGGTGGCTGCCCGGTTCCTTCACCATAAATGGACTCATTTTCCCTTTGATCGATGAATATCTTGTGAGGAAACCAGTATCTTTAGCATCTTTGCCGACTCCTGCCTCGACTGGCACTTTGTGGCCAAATGGTCACATCCTGTCATGGGGAAGAGCTTTTCCTTCTCCCTGATTAATTTATTCATTTTGTGTTCATGTCACTATGAGCTCGTGACTTTCTATTTTATTTAATAAGATGTAATTTATTCATATCACTATTCAATGATCAAATGTTCCCAGATTTGGCCCATAGGAGTCCTTTCACGCTGGCTTCTCCGTTCTTGACGTGACCCCGTCGCTCTTGGTGCGCTTTCTCAGTTGTGCCAAAAAGGAACAACATGTTCCAGGCTCATCTTGAATTTTCCCAGCCCAGCCGTGGAATCAGTCAATTCCTTTAGTAGAAGATGGAATTTAGAAACAAAGATTTGGATGCTTGACGGTTCATCCCTTTTGGGATATGATCCTTCTAAGCCCTTTTAGCAGGTAGGAAACATACGTATGGACACACACGAGCACGCACACACACCACCATATATATATATATTTCTGCATAAATGGAGACTTAAAAAGCATGAGTTCACACTAAAACCTCCAACTCCAATCCAATAGCTCAAATTTCTCTCTTGTCTCTTGTTGCTCCTTAATTTCCAACTCCCGTCTCCAACAGCGAGAAACCTGACTTCTGTTTTCCTCAATGTATTTACTTAGTTATTCACTTAACTCCCAGGGAGAGCCAGTTTCCTAGCCTCACCGGCCACCTCCTCGGCCTCACCTGTGCTCTGCTCCGCTCCGCCGTGGCACTGCCTGCAAGGGAGGGGCAAGGGAAGGGGAGAGGGCGCACCAAATGCGTTACTGGGGTTGCTTGGGCAGGGGGCCTGGGGATGAGGTAAGATCTGCGCCTCTTACCTTCTCTGTGTCTTACGTTTTTCACAATAAGCAGGGGTCACATATGTATACATGTATTTAAGAAGGAAAATAATTTTGCTTGCTCTAAGTTTATTTGGTGTTGTCTGCTGGCAAACAGAAGGCAAAAGAGCCAAATGTGTGGAAATAGAGCTTAAAATGGGGCTCACTTACCCATTTATTTAAATTTCCCTGAGCATCAGAAAGGACACTATTGACATTTTCTATTTTATTCTAAACCCTTGAGTGGACAAGCTGGTGTGTAGCAGGAACCCAGTGTGAGGCCCCAGAAGTTACTCCTTCCTACTTGCTCCTGTCAGTCAGCTCCAACCATAGCTTTCTAGCATCTTCTCCGTTAGACTCCTACCTTGAGCCAGGTGTTCTGAAGGAGAGCAATCACGTGGACTCACCTGAGCTAAGATGTTACACCCGACAGCGACTTGGTGCCGCTGCCTCGCCATTACCCGGAGGTGCAATGGCCTCGTGAGCAGAAACAGTGAGTGTTTCTCTCCTCCCACGGTGAGAGGGGTAGCTCAGCGAGGCACCTCTGCTCTCGTGGTCACCCGGGGACTTGAGCTCCTTCCAGATCATTGCCCCCCCACCCCATCGTCGCTCCTGAGTATCATTTTCAAAAATGCAGCTGTGCTGTCAGAGGCCTGTGTCATCACTGGTGCCCCGAGCAGCAAAGGCCCCAGACCATTCACCCCAGTCATGATTCCGAGCAGGATCAGAAGCGCTTCCAGGTATTCCAAGCAAATGCCGGGTGATTTGATTTGGGGATCCAGTTGCTTCACACAATGGCCGGGAGGTCCAGCAGAGCAGGAGGGGCTCAGTGTGAGAACACAGCCCCGAAGCTGCCGCTCAGCCCCCGCAGCTAAGGGGGGGCCCGGACGCTGGTGCAGAGAAACGCCCAGGCCCCACTCCCGGGCTTGTCCACAATGGAAGGACAGGGACCTGAGCTCTGCCCGATGTCCATGCTCACCATCTGACATGCCTGTTTCTTTTCTTTTTTTTTTTTTTTTTTTACGATTTTATTTATTTATTCATGAGAGACAGAGACACAGGCAGAGGGAGAAGCAGGCTCCATGTAGGGAGCCCGACGTGGGACTCGATCCCGGGTCTCCAGGATCACACCCCGGGCCGGAGGCAGTGCTAAACCGCCGAGCCCCCCAGGCTGCCCCATACACCTGTTTCTAAGGAGGTCATTTGGCATCTGGAATCCTGGGGATATGGGGTTCTGGAAAATGGAATTTCAGCCACCCCCCCCCCCGCCCCAACCTGTGCGATGCCGAGAGGCACCCGAGGAAGGGAAGCAGGCGGGAAGCGCAGGTGGAGGGGGTGGGAGCAGAGGATGCCATCCAAGCTGGCTCTTGCTCCATCTTTGGCTCCAGCACATTCACCTCATCAGCCTTTCCTGCTTCCTACCCGGGGGCCCAGCTAAGAGGAACATTCCCCACGTCTGCCCGGGGCCTGGACAGCCCTTCGTCACACTCCCTGGCTTGTGGCTCACAGTCCCTGTCATCTCTGTTTGCTCAGAACATGAGAGAGCTGCTAAAAACCAGCTTAATAAGGGAAGGCAAAGAGGGACATCTGAAAAAGGGGTCAAAACCTATAAAGCGGGGATCCCTGGGTGGCGCAGCGGTTTGGCGCCTGCCTTTGGCCCAAGGCGCGATCCTGGAGACCCGGGATCGAATCCCGCATCGGGCTCCCGGTGCATGGAGCCTGCTTCTCCCTCTGCCTGTGTCTCTGCCTCTCTCTCTCTCTCTCTCTCTCTCTCTGTATGTGACTATCATAAATAAATAAACATTTAAAAAACAAACAAACAAACAAACAAAAAAAAAAAAAAAACCTATAAAGCGGATCCCTGGGTGGCGCAGCGGTTTGGCGCCTGCCTTTGGCCCAGGGCGCGATCCTGGAGACCCGGGATCGAGTCCCACATTGGGCTCCCGGTGCATGGAGCCTGCTTCTCCCTCTGCCTGTGTCTCTGCCTCTCTCTCTCTCTCTCTCTCTCTGTGACTATCATAAAAAAAAAAAAAAAAAAAAACCTGTAAAGCGACACATCTACATGGCCCACAAGTCCTATCTAAATCAATTTGGCAATTTCCTCTTATTAACTCATATTCATATAAATTCATATTATTACATACTATGTATTATCTTAATTTTTTAAATAATTTATTTTTATTGGTGTTCAATTTGCCAACATACAGAATAAACTATGTATTATCTTATTTCACCATATTCCTGGGAGCTGGACCTTACCCTCCGGTACAGAGGAGAAAACGAGCGCCGGGGACGTTGAGAGACTAGGCAAGGCTGCACGGACGGTCGGGTTCTCCTCGAGATCTGAACGCCCTCTATCCCAGGGTCACCTCCAGCTGGCCTGTCCGCGGACACACGGGCCCTGTCTGCTTGCCACGCCCTGGACTTCCCTTCCCTTGAGGCTCCTGCTCCACTCCCACTGGGCACGAGCTGGGGTTACTGTCTTGGCCACATCACCAGCAGAGTTCACCATGGGTCAGATGTGCTTCTCCACCAAGAACAGAGAAGGGGAACAGACTCACAGGCTTTGTCCCCAAGAAGCTGGTGAAAGCTCATTTTATGGATTGACTTTCTTAATCTGCACACAAGCCTCAAGAGAGGGGCCCTGTACTTTTTTCACAGAAGAGGAAATTGAGAGACAAAAATCAAGCAACCAGCTTTCCCACCAAGGCAGGGGCAGAGCTAGGACTGGACCCAGGCAGTCTGGCCATGGAGCCTGGGTCTCTAAGCACCAATCTCTCCTGCCTCCCATGATGCCCACCCCACTGTGAGTGATGGCTGCAAGAGCAGTCATGATGTACGAACCAGATGCAATGTCCACAAACTTGGCGATTACGCAGACAGGTCATGGGTGATCCAGGCAGAGGGTGTCGTGAGCAAAAGTGCAGAAGCCGCAATCAGAACTGGTTGGGGAGACACTGAGGTCCAGGGCCGGGTTCTGATGATGCTGTAGCAGGGATGTCATGAAAGGTTCATTGGGGCCCCCTTGAAGAGGGCCTGGAATCCCAGTCCTGGGACCAGCTGCAGCAAGAAATGCTTGTCAGGTCTAAGAAGGATAAGATTGCAACAGAAGCAGGGCTTTGAGGAGATTCGAGGGGAAGTAGGCTCCAGGCTGCGTTGGGGAGGGGAGGGGCACTGAGGCACAGCTGTGTGGTGGCCCCCCTGCTGCACCGGGCCTGTCCCGCAGGGCAAAGCCTTCTTGGGGCCCAGCCAGCAGACCCTCTGCTCTCCTAAGCCACCCCTCCTGAGAGCAGCCCAGGCCCCCTCACTCTCCCGTAACTCTCACTGGGGCCTGGGGCTATGCTGGTACTGGGGTCCCTGGTCTTGGTTGGCTTTGAGCTGTAGGAATTGGTAGCGGCAGATGGAGGTAGAGTCACTTATAACTGGTCCTTAAATGTGAGAGCAACACAAAGGGAGAGGCTCTTTCCGGTAGGTGAGGCGTAGGCAGGTCAGGAGGCCCAGGCGCAAATCTGGGCTGTAAGACCTGCAGAGTTTCGGGGGCATCAGCTGGCGGAGGACGCTCAGAGTCGCTGACTACAGCACAGGTAGTGATCCCCAAAAGGCTGTGGCATCTGCTTCCACAATGTGCCTTCCCCTGACTGAGAAATCGTCCCCTGGGCCTAGAAAACCGAGTCTGGAAGGTCGTCGCATGACAGCCAGAGGGTCTGTGCCTTCTCCGTGTGCCGGAGTTGGGCTTTCCCCCAACCACCCCGCGCAGACTCCGCCTCCACCGGGCCGGGTCCTCGCACGCCAAGCGCTGGAAAGCACGGCGCTGGGAGGAAAGGTTGTGGGCATCCGGGCGCCAAGCGCACGCCCCACGTGGCGCCAACTGTCACGGCCTAGGTCTCTCACCAGTGTGATCCCCGGTCACCCGCGGTGGCGGCTCTACAGCGTCCCCACAGCAGAGGCGGGGTGGGGCAGGGACTCCAGGACGACGAGCTGACCGCTTCCCCCAGGACAGCGGAGCACTTCAGTCTGTCTCCCCAGATGGCTCCGCTCAGTCTGCAGAGAACTCCATCGCCCTGCCTTTCTGGCTCTCTCTTGCGGAACCTGCAGCTTTCAGTACCTTCTCTGCAGAGAGAACGGGCCAGCCCGGACGTGAGAATTGACCCCGGAGTGTGAGGATGTTTACCGGTCCCTGTTCCATTAGCTCCAGGCCACAGACCAGTTTGGTTAGACGGATAGCAAGCAGCTGGCCGCTACTCCGGGGTGGAGCCACTGCCAGGCTTCAGGCCCCAGGGGACCCTTCCTGGGGCTGTGAGCAGGGACTGGGTGTCCCAACCACCTGTCCTCCCTACTGGAGTGCTGGCTTGGAGCGGGGAGGGGCTTTTATCTGTTGTTCACTTTGGGAGGGTTTATTTTTTAAGATCTTATTATTTTTATTAGAGAGAGAGAGAGTGGGGTTGGTCAGAGGGCAGAGGAGAGAATCTCAAGCAGACTCGCTGCCGAGCACAGAGCCCAGCGTGGAGCTCAGTCTCACGATGCTGAGATCGCGACCTGAGCTGAAAGCAAGAGACGGACGCCCCACCTCCTGAGCCACCCAGGCGCCCCTGTTTCCTTCACTTTCAAATCTTGAAAACCTGGAAAAGTGCCTGGGCCATGGGAGAGGCATAGGAAATGATCCTGGATTGCATGGATATTGGTAAAAAGTAAAAATCTTCAAGGAGGCTTCATGGTTATGAAGCTTTAGACGTTAAAGTAACACGGAAATACATAAGTTAAAAGCTATTAGAAATACGACATGAGAGCAGCCCGGGTGGTTCAGTGGTTTAGCACCACCTTCCACCTAGGGCGTGAGCCTGGAGACCCGGGATCGAGTCCCACGTCGGGCTCCCTGCAGGGAGCCTGCTTCTGTCTCTGCCTCTCTCTCTCTCTCTGTGCCTCTCGTGAATGAATAAATAAAATCTTAAAAAAAAAAAAAAGGAAAACCCTAAGACAAAGAATAGAAATACATAAAAAGAAAACAATAAGCCTATCCGTAAATACCTACATTGCCACAGCTAAAAAATACCAAGGAGATTCAGGAAATCAGATCCAGTAACATATGTAAGTCTAAGAAAAAAACAAAACTGTAAACGTACTAGAATACAGCGAAATGTTATCTCAGTCCTGCGGTAGGGGAGGAGTTTCTAAGACTGAAGAAAAGCTAAGAAGCCATAAAATAAAATGCCAAAGAAGAGCCAAAAGGGAAACAAACGAGTTAAAGTCCTGTTCAGCCACAGGTACCACAGCAGGTAGGACCGGTGGCCACTTCTGGTCCCGGTGGAGCAACGGGACTAGTCCTTTTGCCGTCAGCAATGGGAACACTGGACAAAATTCATGAAACCTTTGATGAAACAATTGCTTTCAGACATCGAACAACTGAAATCCGAGTTCCCGAGTGGGGAAGCAGACAGCTTGAGCCTCCAGCTGCCTGGGATTCTTCGTGGAGGCCCTTTCCATATCCCAGTGCAGGAGGAGCCGCCACGCGGGCTGAGCTCCCCAGGATCCGGAGCTGCCAGGGTTTGGGGAGGAGCACGGAGGGGAGGGAGTCATGCAGGCCGGGGGCCCCAGAAGCCTGCCCTGGGCTCCTAGGCTGTGAGTCTGTGGGGCTCCGGGGATTCTCATCCTACACTCCAGTCCCTGGAAGGGGGAGGGGCCCCAAGAAGACGCCAAAGCCAGAGAGAGAGAGCACCCGAGGTTTGCAGCCGGGAAATGAGGGGGGCTACCACAGGACGAAGCTGCGCGGAGTGGCTCCAGGGCCTTATCGGGTACCCGGGATGCCCTCACCCCTGCAGCCAGGGAGCCTCCGCGGCTCTTCCCTGGGCAGCCAGACCCAGAAACCCGGTTCACGCTCAGGAGGGACATCGAGGGAGGAGAAGCGCGCCTGAGGGGAGAGGGTGCGGCGGCCCTCGCCAGACGAGCCGGAGCCCTCGTGCACTACTCAGTGTTTATTGGGGAGCCGCCGTCTCAGGCCCACGCTGGCAGCTGAGGGGGACGCGGGGGCACAGCAAGCCCTTGGCCTGGAGGAGCCCTGGGGCCCCCCAGGTCACGCGACGTTAGCGGGTGTGCAGGGCTAAATGAAAGGGCGAGCAGGGGACACAGAGGGCCGAACGGGGAGCCCCGGGGAGCGGGCTGGGCGCAGCGGTCTCCACAGGGCATGGGGGGGGTTGGCGCCCAGGGCTGGCAGTGGCCGCGGCTCTCCCTCCTGGCCCGTCTCAGGCCACGCGTTGGCCGGTGGGCTTCTTGCACACCCAGTGATAGGGGGTGTCGCAGAGCATGTCGTTCCACTTGTGCTGCATGTGGACGCAGTCCTCCGTCCGGCCGTCCTCGTGCTGCCAGTTGTCTGGCTGATGGCTGCCCCAAAACCTGGAAGTAAGAGGGCTTGGCTCGGCCAGACGAAGAAAGGGCCCCTTTCCCCGACCATAGCATAAGGAGCCGGGGTGATACGGGTCCCTCGTCTCGTGGAAGCCCTGGGTGGGGATGCAGCCGGGCCAAGGGAGCCCAAGGGTGGCCCCGCCGAGGTGGTCTGTGGTTACCGGGGATCAAGGGATGGGAGGGTGTCTGAAGCTGAGTCACCCCCCACCCCGAGGCAGGGCCTTCGAAGGGCTTAGGAGGGAAAGAGCAGGGGGCCGGGGGCTCAGGGCAGCGAAGCGTCCGCCTTCGGCTCAGGTCATGATCTCAGGGTCCCGGGATCGAGTCCCACATCGGGCTCCTGCTCAGCGGAGGGTCTGCTTCGCCCTCCGCCTCCGCCCCCTCCCCGCTCGTGCTCACTCTCTGTATCTCCCTCAAGTGAATAAATAAAATCTTAAAAAAAAAAAAAGGACAGGCAAACAACAAAACAGCAATGAAAACACAGGAAGACCCGCTGATAGGCTGCCTGCCGGCCCCAGGCTCATCCCGCCCTGAGGCCCCTCCGTGGAGGCGTCCACGCGAGGACCACGATCACGCCGCCGCACACGCACGGCCGCCCGCGCGGACCCACGGTGTGCCCCCAGCACAGCGCAGCGGCGTGTAGACGGCCGGGCCCGAGTCCTGGGTCGCTGCCAGACTCACGCCCGGCTCCGGCCAGCACTGAACGGTGTCCCGTCTGCCCAGCGCCAGACGCCCTCGTGGCCCCCGTCCGTGAGGCCGATCCAGTGGTGGGACGTGCTTGTGAACCGCGTCAGAAAGGCCTGTGATAAAGGGCGAGGCCGTGAGACACGGGCCAGGAGCCGATCCCCAGCCCCGTGGAGGGGAGCTCGCTGTCCCCTCCCTGGCGCAGCGTGAGGCCCGCCACCCTGCAGGCCCTGGGGTCCGTCCCCTCAGCCAGGCCCAGCCTCCCCACGGGGCCCTGAGGACGGCTTCACTGGACAGCACTGACCCGGCCGCGGCCCAGAAGCACTTTATTTGAAAAAACATCGCATGTCCTTCGACAGACGTACGAGGAGGGTCTCCGGAGAACCACAGCGGGGGCAGCTCCAGAGATGGACCAAACAGCTTAGGGCCTAGAGAACTCTGGCAGGGCCGTCGGCAGAGGGCCCCGGGGCCCACAGCTACGCTGCCTTTGCTGGTCCTCAAACTCTGTGTCTGGCTGTCCCAAGGGGCTGGGTCCCCTGCTCCTGGGCCTTCCACGGCCACTGCCTTAACGGATATCACATCAGGACTGACACCCGAGCAGAAGCTAAAGGGAGAGGGGGGAAGGGAGGGAAGGATGCTCCCAACACACCAAGGACAGTCCCCAGTGCCCTCCCTCCCTGTGGGCACCTACGGGCCTCTGGGTGCCTCCCTCATTCTCGAGGACAGCAAGGTCGGCTGTCAGTCCTTGTACCTCTAGAGCAAGATGCCCCTGGGACCTGAGTCACCGGGAGTCCCCTGAGTGAAGTGAGGCACGCAGGCCTTGCCCCACCCACCAGGAGGGGAGGAAAGCCAAGCCCCAAAGCCCCCCCCCACCTGCCTGCCGCACCCCGAAGCTGCATGCTGACCTGCTCCTCCTCTGACGTCACTGAGGCCAGGTGGGCTCCCTGCGACACACAGAAGCGCTCTGCCTCGTGCCAGGACTTCTTGACGTGAGAGAAGTAGTACAAGCTGGCGCCATGGGCCTCCCAGCCTTGCAGGATCAGGTGAAGAAGCTGATCTGGAGCGGACATGACGCCAGTCGGTCGGTCGGTCGGGGAAGCCAGGAGCTCCGCCACCTCTCCCCGGACAGGCGCCGGCACGGTGCTTAGGCCCAGGGCCTCAGAGGTGCCGCGGGGAGGCTGCACCCCCAGCCCCAGCCCAGTACCTCCGTCCCCAGCCAGACACCGGGCTGCACCCCGGGGTGCCCCGATGGCCTCGCTGCCATCACTGCGCAGCCCCCTGCACCTCACACCCCCTCCTTGCCCCTCCCTAAGAGGCAGTACCCCCCCTGCTGCACCCTCACCCCTGCACCTCCCCTCCTCTCCCTTATCTAAGAGGCGGCACCGCCCTCCCGCTGCACCCCCACTCCCTTCACTCAACTCCATCCCCCGCAGCTGCCCACACCAGCACCGACTCCGGCCTGCTCTATCTGACCCCCCAATTTCAAGCTCTGAAAGCTCATCCCGTGAGCACAAGCCTCTATCACTCTCAGCTCGTCCCTCCCTCCCCACTACAATACCCTGTTTAAAACATTTTTTATTTAAACTCACTTAATTGACATATAATGTATTACTCATTTCAGAGGTGGACTCATGCAGGAAGTGTAGACGGGCACCTGGTGGCTCAGTTGGTTGAGCCTCCAACTCCTGGTTTCAGCTCTGATCTCAGGAGCATGAGATCGAGCCCCACCTCGGGCCCTGTGCTCAGTCTCTCCCTGTCCCTCTGCCCCACCCCTGCTCCCTCTCTCTCTCTCAAATAAAGAAGTCTTCTTAAAAATGTAGAAATGTTCATGGATATACAAGTGGTTATTTTCTCATCATTTTCTTTTTCAATCTCTGCACATTGTCTATTGTTAATATGGAGTTTTTACGATGTAAATAACAATGATATGTGTATTTTAATCCCTCCCTCTGCCATGCCATGCCCCACCTCAGCCTCATCACGCTCCTCTCATTCACACCCTGCTGAGGGTGCTCTGCCCCCAGGGCCCACCCTACTCCCCACAGGAACTTCATTCCCAATGACTTATTAATTGCCCAGAGTTAGTGGGCGCATATGGGTTATTTTACGTGAGCTCATTCACCAGCACTAGCCACCTCCTTCTCAAAATTCTCTCCTTCCATAGCCTCCCCAACTGCACACCCCCTGGTTCTCCTTCTGCCTCTAAGACTGCCTACCTGGATAGTGTCCTCAAAAAACACCGCTTTCCCTTCTTGCCACCTGAAGGTTGACTTCCTGTTTCTGCCCTCAGCTTTCTTCCCATAAAGCAATATGTCTCCTGCACAACCCCCCACTCCCACTGCCACAACCAGAACCAATGAACCCAGGGCTCCCCCAGCTGTGTCTGTAGCCAGCGCCCATCCCCTACACCCCAAACAGCCTCCAGATGATGGCCACTTGAATATCCCCAAAGCACCTCAGGCTCCGCATGTCCAAATCTCACTGTTCTCCCTTCTTTTCTCCCCTCTCAGTATGGAGACCCATCTGGTCAGCCTTCTTGAAGCCCTCCAATAGACCCTCATCTCCTAAAGGATAAAACCCAAACTCAGAGGCCTTCCACATCCATCTGGTGTCTCTCCAAGTCTACCTAGCTTTCTAGCATAGTGATTTTCAAAATACAATCATGAACCCATTCATGGGAAGTATCAAGGTGTGGTGTTTTTTATTAAAGAATAGATTATAAAATATCAGAGTGGTAAAAACTTTGGCTTTTGAAATGTGTGTGTGCGTGTGTGTGAGACACGTAATCATATCGGGTCACAATATAAATGAGTTGTGGGTTTCTATTCAAAACAGTTTGAAAGCCACCATTCTGGCCCCTGCCTGCTATCCTCTCAGCCTGCACCTCATCATCACCTGCCCTCTTGGCCACAGTCCAGTCACACTGAACAGCTGGAAGTTTCCTGAACCTCATGGTTTCATATCTTCATGCCTGTGTACCTGCCACCCTCTTACCCTACTTGTTTGGCAAACACCTACTAGTCCTTCAGGACTCAGTTCTTCTCCACAAAGCATCTTTTGATCCTGCCTCCCCCAAAACCTTTCTCCCCCACTCCAAAGATCCCTTTTCTCTGTCAGAGGACGTCTACCTCGGAAGGTCCTTTCTCTCCCTTCTTTTTGCTTCCCCCCCCCGCCCCGCCCCGAGTTCTTAGACCTGCCCCTTATAGAACATGTCTTACGCCTCCCTGCATGCCTCCCACACATCATTTGTTTCTCGAGTGCTGTTTTGTCACTCTGGCTAAATGACAAGCCATTTGAGAGCAGGGGTGACTGCCTTATGCCACTTCCACCACTGCCTAGGCACGCTGAGCCTATTCGGGCGACTTCAGCCCTTCTCCAAAACCCACCCTCCTTCCCGGGGGGGATGCATGAAGTAAGTGAAAGGCTGAAGGGACAGAAGACTGTGCCCACCCAGAGGCCACCTCCCCGGCCATGCTCTCCCATCCCACTTACTTTGGGTCCTCTGTAGCTGCTCCTGGGAACCAAAGGCCTCACGGATTGTCTCCAGGCCGTTCTGCTTCTCCTGGATTTTCTTAATTAGCGTTTTGGTGTTCTCTAAATCCCACTTTAACTGCTGGTTCTCGGCATTGGCCTTCTGCAGATTGCTCTCTAACATCTGGGTCTTGGAAACTAACGATGCAGCAGCTTCCACTCTTTGTTTTAGGGTCTGTATCTCACTGCTGGCATTTTTCAGATAACTGCTTAACACCTGAATCTTGGGATCTAAGGCATTGGCATTTTCAAGCTCTGTTTTTAATAATTGGATCTGAGCATCTGTCCGCTCCAGATGGTTGCTTGTTACCTGGGTCTGGGCAGTGACTGTTTCCAAATCTCTTTTTAACAAGAGAATCTCATCCCCATTCCTTTTGAAATGACCTCTTAATAACTGAATCTCCAAGCTGGTGTTGTCTAAACTGCCTCTTAGAAAAGTCTGGGTCTGGGAGTTTAAAGCATTGGCATTTTGCACGCTTCCCTTGACCCTCTGGATCTCAGCATTGGCTCCTTCCAAACTACTTCTTAAAACCCGGTTTTCAGCCCTTAAATCATCAACACTAGCAAGTTGGCCTCTCAAAACATGGATCTGAGCATTAGCATCCTTTAAACTACTGTTTGCCCACTGGGCCTGGGCATTTGCCATTTTCAGCCCTGCCTTCAATATTGCAATTTCAGTGTTGGCATTTCCTAAGCCTCCACTCAGCATGTGGAGACCAATGCTGGCATTTTCTAAACTGTTTTTTAAGAAACTATGGGTCTGGGAATTTAAAGCATTTGCATTTTCCAGATCTCCTTTTAGCTTCTGGATCTCCGCACTGGCCCCCTCCATTGAACTCCTCAACATCTGGGTCTGGAAACTCAAGGTATTGGCATCCTGTAGAATGCCTTTTACCATCTGGATGTCAGCGCTGGCATCTTCCAGATGCCCACTGAGCACCTGGATCTGAGAACTGACATTGTCCACTCTGCAAGTCAACATCCAGATCTCCGTGCTCCAGGTGTTGGAATTCTCCACATGGCTTTTAAACATCTGGATAGTCTCTTGCAACTCTGCCAGCCCGTCAGAGCAGTGGGGATCTGGAGGGAGGAAACGGAGAAGGCAGCCACAGAGGCCTATTACACGGGTAAGCATTCGTTATATGGGCCAACTATAGTGTTGTTACATTTTCTAAGGGAAACGTCTAAGGCACAGCCCTGAGTGCTCAAGCAGCCTCCTGCTCACTGCAGCCACCCAGACCCTGGAAATGGCCACCGGAGATTTTGAGCCAAAAAATAAAATAAATAAAGGTTTACTTAACTGTCATGAACTGAGGGATGGAAGGATTGAAATACCTGCCTCCTATAAACTAGCTCCCACTAGAGTCATGCTGGTCAGGCTTGTTATTTTGCCATAGTAATTGAACTTGAAGGTAATTTATTACATCATTGAAAGCGACTGGAGTAGAACTCCACTGACATTTCACCATTAAATAGGCCATTGTGAAAAAAAAATCAGGTGTGAATAAAGCCCACATTTAGTGCTCCCCTATAGTCGTACACCAAGCACGAGGCCTCTTGATTCACCACCGTCACTTCCTGAGGACCGTGTAGACCACAAACGGAGTTTTCTGATCACAAAGTCCAGAAAGTAAACCAAATAGGTCCCTGCAGAGGAAGCACTGAGCTCAGTCCGCACCCAGGGCTGTGGTGGAGGCCCTCCAGGTGACCCCAGACCCTGGAGCGAAAGGGCCTTCTAAAGGGCTGGCACATCCTGTGTCACATAGAGCAAGGGGCCTGACACAGTCGCTTGAGGATGGAGACCTGAGTGAAAGCCCTGGTCACTAGGGTCGTTCAGGGAACTGGTAGCTCCTTTCACCTGCCTGACTGTCCCCCTGAGACCCACCGCAGCTGCTGCGGGTCCGCCTAGCACCCTTTGCTCACCTCACAAGCTGAGACCTTAACATGGACATTTATGGTCTAAGACTCTTGATTCCAGCCTTCCCTCAGGGATGGAGAGAAGAACCTAAGTAGGCAGGGACCCTTTCTGGAAGATTCCTGCCCCATTCCTCATGCCCTACCTAAGTAAACGTATGAGGTCTCAGCCCCTATGCTGAGGTAAGGCCAGGTGGGGCCAGGTGGCCCTTGAAGATAAATCCAAATACTCTGTCTTGTAGAGATAGACAAATACATCAGTGGAACAGAATAAAGAATCCAGAAATAGACTCACAGATAAATGGACAACTGATTTTCAACAAAGACACAAAAGTAATTCATGATAATCTTTTCAACAAATGGCGCTGCAACAACTGTTATATCCACAGGTGAAATAAAAATTAACTTTAGGCTTCACACCATCATATAAAGCTTAACTCAAAATTTAATTATAGACCGAAATGTAAAAACCAAGAAGTCTAAAACTTCCTGGAGGAAACGTAGGTAAAGTCTTTGTGACCTTGGGATAGGTTTCCAGTGTGGAACTAATAGTACAATCCATAAAAGAAAAAAAAAAAGATAAATTAGACTTTATTTAGATTTAAATCTTGTTCAGAGAAGGAAAAGACAAACCATTAACTGAGAGAAAATATTTGCAGATTACATGCTGATAAAGGGCCAAAAAGTGTACATAGCACGGGATCCCTTTTATATAAAACTCCAGAAAAAGCCTACTAATCTCTGTTACTGCAGGTAGATAGGTGGTGGGCTGGGGATGAAGAGAGGAGGGGAGAGGGAAGGAGGACAAAGGGCACGAGTAAACTCTACGGGGCGGGTGACGAATATGCTCCTATTTACCTTTTTTTTTTTTTTAAAGTTAATTTATTTTTTATTGGTGTTCAATTTACTAACATACAGAATAACCCCCAGTGCCCGTCACCCATTCACTCCCACCCCCCGCCCTCCTCCCCTTCTACCACCCCTAGTTCGTTTCCCAGAGTTAGCAGTCTTTACGCTCCTATTTACCTTGACTGCGTGAGGCTTTCACGTATACGCAGGAGTCAAAGCTCATCACAGTGTATTAAATACTGTACTTTATTAGGTACCGGGGACACCTCAATAAGGCTGTTTTTTATTTTTTATTTATTTATTTTTTTTAATAAGGCTGTTTTTTAAAAAAAGGTTGTATCTTCTTGTGAGAAAACTGGAACCCGTGCAGGGACAAAGGAGGCGCCAGGGAGAGGCTCCCGCCGCCCTCCCGGCCCTACCGCCCTTGCACTCACCGTGCGGCCCAGCGGGTAGCTGCTCGGCCGCGGCCTTGTCTCCCGGAGTCGGAGTCGAGGCTTGAAACTGCTGAAAGGGCACGGGCGGGGATCCTGGCTTCTGCAGGACTGAGACACCCATCGCTGGGTCAGCATCCCCGCACGAGGGCTGCGGAAGAAGCCGCCCCAGCCCGGGTCAGGGCTGCAGACGGGGCGATGGCCCCTTCAGACTTCACTCCCGGCTCTCTGCTCTTGGGAGACTCCCCTTGGACGGGGCCTTGGCGGAGTCCCAGGTAAGATCTGGGTCAGGCCTGGGGCCCCAGGGAGCCTGTATGCAGAGGGTATGCGACTAGCGCACGGGGGGCCCTTTGCAGGAAGACAGAGAGAGTCAGTGGGGTTCAGGTCACCTAGGAGCTTACCCACAACAACGAGAGCCACCAGCGAGGAGACAAGAGTCACAGCCATAACTGCCACGGTGGTCTGAGCGAGCCTTAGCTTCCTGGGGGCCACAGGAGCCCCCGCCGCCGAGTCCAGCCCTGTGAGAGAAGCCAGCGTCCGCCCCAGAGCGGGTGCACAGGGCCAGCCCTCGGGCTCAGTGCCCTGGCCTGTCTGGTGCGGATGAGAACTCCGGCCACGCTTACCGCGGAGATGGGGAGTAAAGCACGTGGCGTGGTGGCAGCACAAGGGCAGTGGAGGTCACAGAACCCAGAGGAGGGTGCGGAGGGTGAAGAGGGTGCGGGGACAGGGTGGCAAGGAGGGCAAGGGCAGGGAGTTTGCAATGAAGACGGAAGGGGGGACGCGGGAGGGACAGAGCAGGGGCCTGACCTCTGAGCCCCGGGCCTGGGCTTGCCCACGAACCGTGACCAGAGCAGGACTCCCGGCCCTTTGGCTGAGGGGGGTCCCGGGAGCCCCCAGGTTTGCAGTCGTCTGTGCAGAAGTGGGGCTTGCCTGCAGGTGCCACCTGAACGGGGGGCCACCTCGTGGGATGGAGCCCTTACCCTACGGGGTCCGTGCTGATCCCCAGGGAAAGGGTCTGGGGAGGCCTCACGCAGAGACTGGGGGTGCACCAGGCTCTCCGCCCCCACCGGATTCACCTTCAGCCCCTGCCTATGATTCTGGACGCTGGGCCGGGGAGGGGCCGAGCCCTGCCTGCCGGGGGCTGGCGGAGATGCAGAGGGCTGGGGGCCAAGCACGCCGCCCCGATGAGGATGCGCTGACTCCCTGGTTCTCTCACCTGGGGGGCGCAGGGACACCCTCTGGCTGCCTGTGCAGAAGTGCACCCTGTCACCACCCATCTCTCCCTTGGCCTCCGGCGCTGCTCCCCACCACGCACCCCCCATGGGCAGGCTGTGTGGTGCGCCCGGGGCAGGGAAGTGAGGCTGTGGCACCCCGGACTTATACGCCCCGGACTTAGGGCCTCCCCCGCGCTGACTCTGCAGAAGGGTCCTGTCCTTCCGGGTCCCCAGGCGCCGGTCAGCCCCGGTCCTGGCCCCACTCCCTCGTCATCAGCTCAGCACAGCCCGGAAGCCAGCCTCAGCCCCGGGGCACAAACACTTCAGCAGCCACTCGGGAGGCGGTGGGGTCCTCCTCAGCGCTGCAGAAAGACGTCTGTGTGACCCGTGCCCGACTCTTAACCACAGCCCCAGACGCTCTCAAGTTAACAGGAGGTCAGGTCGGGGGGAGCCAGGTCAGCGTAGCAGGAATCTGCAGACCAAAGGAAGGGCTTGCTAGGACCTAGCATCATCACCTGTAACAGTGAGCATAGTGTTTTCCTGGGTTCTTTGAGTCATTCTAGTGAATTTTCAAAGCCGAGGGGGGCTCATGGGAGCCCCCAGATTTGCGGTTGGCTGTGCAGAAGTGTGGGATGCCTGGAGACCCCACCCGCAGGTGCCATCTGCAGTGGGGGCGATCTCGTGGGCTTGGGCTCCTAACCTAGGGGGTCTGTGCTAACTCCAAAAGTCATTGTGAGATTTGACTTGACGCGTAGACCACACAGGTGATGTCAGAGAAGTGACTGACATCAGAAACCAGCAAACAGGCCCCAACTTGATACAGTTTAGCCCCCCTAGCTGCTTGGATCCACGCTCCCTTCCGTTGATCCACTTTGGGACTAACTAAAAAGAAACTGAGGGGTAAGCCACCGAGCTACTTTGCAGTGAGTAACTTCCCTGCTTCGGGGCGGTGGGGGGGAGGTCCGTGCTGCTTGTGGGCTTGGGCTTAGAAGACAGGGAAGTGAGGTGTCCTGGTGGAGCCATGTGAGCCCAGAGTCCCCAGCCCCCAAGGGGGTAAACAGATGAACGGAATCAATACTTCCCCGGTGGGGGGGGGCGTGCCTGGGGGCTCAGCGGTGGAGCATCTGCCTTGGCTCAGGTCATGACCCTGGAGCCCCGCATCAGGTGGATGCCACCGTCAACTCAGCCAGCAACCATCTGAGTGCACAGCTGACTGTGCAGGAAGGGGGTGGTTGCCTACACCCGGGCCATGACGCCACGGCAGTGGTGTGTGTGCGTGTGTGTGTGCGTGTGTGTGAGCGTACAGTGAGCACCCATTGGCCTGCTACCTCCTGTCCGTTGAAATCTGACCCGAGACGAAAGGACGCAGGAGGAACGTGAAGGCACCCATTTCTGGAGCAGTCAGCAGCCCTGCCGGACGCCCCAGGAAGTCCAGCGAGCCCCTTCGCCTCTGGGAAGAGGCCCTGGGGTAGCAGAAGGAAAGCAGGAGCCTGCCTTGGTTTCCATTTCCCCACACTGGGGAAGGGCAGAGGCCAGGCCCACCCAGGAACTGCCTCCTCCCGGGGCCTCAGAACTGAGGGAGCCTGTAAAGCAGAACTGGAAGGGCAGCCTGGGCCGGGCGAGGACACGGTCCCACAGAGGTGGTGGCCTCATGCGTGACCAGTGGGGCTCCCGATCCTGCCCTACTTCTCTGTCCTCGTCCTCCTCCCAGTCACAGGCTCTCTGCTCTTCTTTGTGCTGCAAGAACACCGTCTGCCGGCAGCAAACACCCGAGGTGGCCACAGCCTTGCCGAGAGGCTCCGTTCTCCGGACATGTTAGACGTGACTACCAGAGCCACCCGTCCGCTGGCACCTCTTGCACACTGGCTTCTCCTGACCTACGGAAGGGCTCAGGGCCACACCCCTAGAGGCTCAGACCCCTGGTGCAGAAGCTTCTCAGTCACCCATGTCAACCCTAATGGCACGGGGTGGCCAGCTGTCCTCCAGGACATAGCTAGATCCCGCAGTTTGGGTGGAAGGGGGAGGCCTGCAGCCTGCACGCTGGGCCTCAGCAGCTGAGAGCTCGGTCTCGGGTCAGCTCCCCGGCATCCCTCTCCGGGCCTTCGTCTTGAGAACCACCCTGCCCTCCTGCTCAGTCTGTCCAGTAGAGGGGAGGCCAAGCCATACCCAACCCCCAGCCCCGGGAAGGAGCTCACGGCTGGATCAGCGTAATCCAGCCCCCCGATGCCCATTCTTGCTTCAGGCCGGGGCACTTGAGCCAATGCTGGACTTCTGTGGGAACCGTCGGAAAAGGGACTTTGCTCCTCCAAAGCTGCAAAGCTGTGAGGTTGTAGGCCTGGAACTGCTGAGGTGGCTCTGGGGAGGGTGGTCCCGGCCCTCCCGCTGGACTCGATGGGCACGAGGGGCCGGAGACAGGCACCTTTGGGGCATGACGTGAGCGGCCAGCTGCACAAAGGGTCCCAACTCTGCGTCCCACAGCAGGTCCAACAACAGTGACAGTTCCTCCCGTCGCAGCCCCAGAGCCCTGTCTCACCCGCTTTCGCCCGGTTCGTCTCCTAACTGTTCCCCTGCCCCCAGTCTTGCCCCCATCAAGTCTTGTCACCACACGATGGGCGTAATGATCTTTAAAAACATCAGGGCAGCCCGGGGTCCTCCAGTGGTTAGTGCTGCCTTCAGCCCAGGGCATGACCCCGGGGTCCTGGGATCGAGTCCCACGTCGGGCTCCCTGCATGGAGCCTGCTTCTCCCTCTGCCTGTGTCTCTGCCTCTCTCTCTGGGTCTCTCATGAATAAATAAATAAAATTTAAATAAATAAATAAATAAATAAATAAATAAATAAAATTAAAACATCAGGTATCCACATACCTAGCTTACCTAGCTCCCCCAGCCAAGAGGAAGCAACAACACCCCAGCTGCAGTGGCCACACATAGTGCTCAGACCTTGGTTTCTAATATCATTATAAAAAAACTGGTCACAGGTCCGGGAAGGATGCACAAAAAATAAAGAAGAAAAAGAAAGAGAAAGAAAGAAAGAAAGAAAGAAAGAAAGAAAGAAAGAAAGAAAGAAAGAAAGAAAGAAAGAAAGAAGAAAGAAAGAAAGAAAGAAAGAAAGAAAGAAAGAAAGAAAGAAAGGAAAGAAAGAAAGAAAGAAAGAAAGAAAGAAAGAAAGAAAGAAAGAAAGAAAGAAAGAAAGAAAGATGAAACCGGGGCTTTTTGGAGAAACAGCTGATTCTAGGACCAGGGCAAGAAATACAGAAAATGAACCTGGAGCATCATGTTGTACCTGGAAGTAAAGAGACGCTTTTTATTTTATTTTTATTTTTTTTAAGATTTATTTATTTATGATAGACGTAGAGAGAGAGAGAAAGAGAGAGAGGCAGAGACACAGGCAGAGGGAGAAGCAGGTTCCATGCAGGGAGCCCAACGTTGGACTCGATCCCGGGACTCCAGGATCAGGCCCTGGGCCAAAGGCAGCGCTAAACCTCTGAGCCAACCAGGGATCCCCAAGAGATGCTTTTTAAAAAACTGATGAAGAAAAAATAAATTAATTAATTAATTAAAAACTGATGAAGGAACATCAAAAAACATGCAGGAGCCATCTGGAAGCGCTCCTATTGCCCAAAACTGGGACAATTTGAGCAAGAAAATGAATAAGGTTGTATTGCACTATAACCTAAAGTACAAAACCCCATGAATCCATACTGACAAAATAAATATTTGGATAAACAGACAACTACATATATCTCCCGTGCAGAAAAAATTCCAAATAATTCATGTAGATACTTGATCTTCAGGAAAGTGGAGCATAACTCCCCACTCCTGCCGTGCGCTGCCATGGGGATGGCGCGGTCTGCACGTCTGTGCGTTGAAGTAATAACATCTGTGTGTTGAAACACTAACCCCCAACCCGATGGTATTAGGAGGGGGGGCCTTTGGGAGGGATGAGGCTTCGAGGGTGGAGCCCTCATAAGCGGGATTAGTGCCCTTATGAGAGAGGCACTTGCTTGTCCCTCCTCCCATGTGGAAGGACACCACAGGACGGCGTGTCCAGGACCGTGCCTACTGATTCAGGAAGAAAAATCACCACGATCCAAGAAGTCTACAGGCTGGGGCAGCCCAGGGCGTGATCCTGGAGACCCGGGATCGAGTCCCACGTCGGGCTCCCTGAATGGAGCCTGCTTCTCCTTCTGCCTGTGTCTCTGCCTCTCTCTCTCTCTCTCTCTCTGCATCTCTATGAATAAATAAATAAATAAATCTGAAAAAAAGTCTACAGGCTGGATGTGACAAAGGTCTCACCTGTCCTTGGCTCCCAACTTTCCATCTGACAAAGGAAAATTCCTAGAATTTCATTAGGAGTACTATGGTGTCCGTGAGCCCAGGAGCCGGGTGCTGAGGACGCCCACCCACACCCGAGACAGACCCCGAAGTGCCACCCATGCCAGGATTTCTAGGGCGAGGCCCCACCGCCAGGAGAAGGGCAGGTACCCAGGAAGCGGCCTCACCGGAGCAGTGTGCCCGGTACCTGGGGGAAGTGAGCCAAGAACACACGACCCTATTCCGGCTGCCACGGGACGCGGCACAGACTCCCCATAAAAGTATATCCTCACCGACTCGGGCTCTTTCTGTTTGGAAAAACACGGGGGCGAGGGGGGCACCAGCTCCCACGTGCACAGGACCCCAGGGCCAGGAGGGCTGGGCTGCAGCTCAGGGGGACCGGCGGCGGCTCAGCTGCCCTACCCCTGCACCACTCCGGTCCCACGAGATGCACTCCCGTGTGCTCGGCCTTATCGCTCCCGCTTACCCCACAGTTGTGTGGGGCCTGGGGTGGCCCTATCAGCCCTTCTCCCTAACTCAGGACCTTGCAGCTGGACTCCCGTATTCCTGCCCCATCCCCTGGGCAGTACTTGAACATCCGAATTCTTCCCAGAGACGGGCCGGATGTCCTCCTCACCTGCTGGCAGCGGGACCAGCCTCGGTCAACCGCCGCCTCTCCTCTGTCCCAGTCCGTCGATTCGAGCACCTGCAAGGAGAGTACACGGACCCAGAGGCAGCCCCAAGGAATCTGTTTCTCACCGTTCAGGATGCCGGGACGAGGCTCTTGCTGAGAGCCCCCCTCCCGGTGCGCAGGCTGTGGCCTTCCCAGGGTGGATCCGCGGGGCGGAGAGGCCAGCTCTCCGGTCTGCCCTCACCAGGGCCTGAATCCCATTGTGAGCCCCCCCATCATCTAATTACCTCCTACAGGCCCCACCTGCTATACCATCATGTTGGAGGTTAGAATTTCAACATATGAATTTGGGGGGGACACAAGCGTTCAGCCCGTAGGATCGAGGGGGGTCTCCTGCCCTACACAGAGGAAGCTGATGAAACAGATGACGTCTCACACCGAACGGGGAGGCTGACAGTCGTCTCTTAGTTGTGATTCGCAGGTGGGAGGAGGAGGCAGGCGCGGTGGCGACAAGACAACACAGTGGCCCTGACTCCTGCAGGGGGATGTGCTTGGCCTGTTGGGGTGGTTTCCCGGGTGGGTGGGCAGGTGGGTTAGGGGAAGCCACTAAGCTGAAGGCTGGGTGGATGTCGCTGGCCCAGTAGCGAGGCAGGGTGACGTCGGGTGAGAACAGGGGGCTCTCGGTTAGTTAGGGGAAGGACGGGCACTACGGCGCAAGCTCCTGAGCCAGCAGCCCCGGGGACAGGTGCCACCTGGGGGGAGGGCGCAGTAGGGCCGCGTGCTTCTCACATGGCAGCCCAGGCCTCAGGACTAAGGCGTCAGAGGGCAGCGCGCCGTCGGAAACACAACGGGAAAGCTTCCTGGCAGCAGCTGCTGTTTGGCTTCCGCATCAGCTCGAGCTCCGGCCGCGGAGCCGACCCCGGGAGGGGGCTCGGTGCTCCCCGGACTGGCTACCTGGAATCACGAGTAGGAACGAGATCGTTCTTGGTGAACGCGTACAAGAGTTCTTTGTCGCCCGCAGCCGCCTCGGCTCGCCCGTCCTCCCTGGCGACAGGCCCGAGCCCTCAGACGCCAGCGGTCTCTGGAACCGCCCATAAAAGTTCCTGTGTGGACACGATCACGCCGCCCATCCCTTATCCATGGCTGGATCTTAGAAATCCCATTTAGCCCGTGTTTCTTCAAGCTTCCTCCGAATGCCTCTGCCCTGAGCCTGACCCCTTAGCAGCCAGGACACGGCCCGTTGGTCCCAGTAAAAGAAAAACGTCCTGACCCGGCCCTGCTGAGGGCTTGCCGAGGCCCTAGGGAGACGGGGGCGCCCTGCGGAGCCACCCCTGTGCTCACGCCCCGTCCTTCCTGCCCCCTCCGCTCCTGCCCTGGCGGCTACGGCCCCGCCTGCATCCCCGCCTCGGCCCGCAGAGCGGGTGTAGACCCGAAGCCCGGGAGCAGGGTCTTTGTGAGGAGGGCCACACTGCCGGGCCTTCCCTGGAGCAGAGCCAGGCCACGAACACAGTCCAGGGAGCTTTGCAGACGGAAGACCTCCGAGGGGGTCGAGACACTGCAGAGCTCGCGCTCCTTTATTTCAGTAAAAGCCACGGTACGCACCGTCATAGTGTGCGGCACTTCGCTGCTGCCTGTCCGCCTTGAGCTCCCAGCAAATCCTGGGGGTCCCCCAGAGCTTCGTGCCCGCAGAGCCGGTGGCCTTGCCCGCGCTTCCCCGGACAGCCAGGGACCCGCTCACGGGGACAACACGCTGGATTCTGATACGGCTCCCAGGCGAGCCCTCTGGGGACAGGGGACCTCTTCCTCCTCACCCGCGGGACGGAGACGAGATGCTGCGTGAAGGGGATGTCGGGAGCTGAGGCAGAGGAGTGCTTGGGGTGCACAGGGGCACGGGGGCACCGGGGGCGCAGAACACAGGGCTGGGCCACAGAGCTTGCCCAGTGAGCGGGAGCGAGAAGGAGTGTGGATACTGGTCCGGCTCCCAAGCCAGCCCCCGACCTGAACCAGGTGCCCCTGCTCAGAGAGGGGCTCACAGGTCAGGGGACGTGGATGCAGAGGCAACAGGGACAGGGCCTGGATGTGGTCACCGGGCGCACAGCTCTTCCCCCTGAGAACAGCACGGCCCCCACGCAGCTGGGAACTCTGTGGGACCAACTGGAAAAGTCCTAGACATTGTTTGCATGTTGTGAAGCCACTTTCACGTGATAAAACTGCGGCGTCTCTGAAGGGACCTGGAACCCAAGACCCTGATCACCGTCCTGGGCAGTGTGAACTTCTAAATCCTCTCCGCCCTCCTCGCCCTTTATGCCAGCTGCCTCAATGGCACCCACCGGAGAGCTCCCAGCCACAGCCGGTGACCTCCAGGGTGCCTCTGTGCACAATTCCAAAGCCAAAAAGATGAAGGTGCAAAGTTCCCCTGGGATTGGAAGAAAGAGGGGCGTTTTCTCGAGTTTGACAAGCATTGCAGCTGAACGCGTGAGCTTGGGGCCAGGCCCGTCATGGTTCTGATGGGCTGTAGGGCCGTTTACAGATGAAGAAGAGCGTGCTGTCACAGGAGACGTCATTCCATGACTGAAGCGAGGACACCTTTATATCAGCACAGTGTTCATTGTTGGGCTCACCTGGAATCCAGAACCTGCTAGAGGAAAAAAAAAAATTTTTGTTTCCGACAAAGAAATGAGGGACCTCAGTCCCAGCTCTGATCCTGGGGGGAAGCATCACGTTTTTGCACGCATGCCTGAGAGGAAGGGGGCTGGTGAGCTGTCAACCTCTAAATGTGTGGTCACTCCCCCGGGGGAGGCCCAAGCCGGCCCACTGCTCTCAAGGCCCAATGCAAACCCACGCTGTGACGCCCGAGACAGAGCAGGGGCCTCCCAAGGAGGCCACAGAGAGGCCACGGATTCGTCCCCAGTCCCACAGGCAACGAGTGGCACAGGTGCGCTGGATCTCAGCTTAGCGCTCCTGCCGCCCGAGGCCAGGGAAGGACCACAAGCCCCGGAGTCACCCCACCTGTGCGCCCAGGAAGGCCAGGCTGGGAAGGAGCCCCCAGGGCTTACTGTGCACTCTGGACCTTGTCAAATGGGGTATCATCTACCCAGGACCAGTCCCCCTCGCTCCCAGCTTTGGTCAGGCCGATCCAGTAGGAAAGTCCACCTGCCGTCCTGTACAGGAACTCCTGCAGGGGCAGAGGGGGAGGCGCCGCTCCGCTCAGCTGGCACGTCGGCCCCTCGGAGCGTCTGTCCTCGGGGACCGCCCCACACACCACACACTGACCCCTCTCAAGTCCCTTCCTAGCCCCAGCCAGAGCCCACCTTCCAAATTCTGCTTTGTTTTGGCCCCACAAGTAACAGACTCAGGCTCTTCTCAGGAAACAGGTGCCAGAGCACGAGAAGGACTCAGCAGAACCCCAGAGCAGGGGCCCCGGGAGAAGGGCCCAGATCACGACGCCTGAATGCTGTGAGCGCGTAGGCACCTACTCAGCGGTCCTCGGAAGCAGGGACGTGTCATGTGCGTCTCGCTGGTTAACAGGCGAAGCTCGAGAAGTCAGGTCACCGGCCCGGGGCTCTAGGACTAGCTATGGGCAGGGCTGGGCTCCAGATGCTGCCTCGAGAGCACACCTCTTTGCTGCTCTCCCAGCCCACCTCCCGATGAAGGGGCTGGTTCAGTGTCCCGCTGGCCACACAGGACACTTCCTGGCTGGCGTGGGGCTATTAGCCCCGTTCACAAACGCGTCTGTTTCCTGGGCATGTGGGAAGATTGCCCCTCCCCGCCCTCCTGAAGCTGGAACTACCGCATCATTCACTCTGGCCGATGAGCTGTGAGCAGACGCGTCTGTTGTTTGCAGGCGGAAGCTTAAGAGCCGACATAGGGCTCGCCGCGTTCTCTTTCCCTGCTTCGGAATTGTGGGGACACGCGCTGGGATGACGTCCCTTTCGGGATGCATAGGTCCGTGTGGAACCACATGGGAACAACCCCTTGCAGGCCTCTGCTGGACAAGCTGTGGAACTGAGAAGCAAGCCTCCACTGCTAGGTCGCTGACACTTGGGGATTTTTGCCACTGCACCCTAATCTTGCCGATCCTGCTTATACAGCTATTAAGGCGCCCCCTTCCCAGAGCCCATTGCAATAGCACTCACCTGTTCACTCTCTGAGGTCACTGAGGTCAGCTGTGAATCCCTGGACATACAGAACTGCTGGGCACTGTACCAGGTCTTTGAGACTTGAGAAAAGTAGTAGAAGTTCCCCCTGAAGTACTTCCAGCCTTGGGAAACCATCTGCAGAATGTCATCTGGAGAATAAGGGCGAGACGTGAACACGGGCATCCGTGTTGGGGGTGGCTCTCAAGTGGAGCAGGGAATAGGGCTGGGCCCTGGGACCCTGGGGTCCTGGGGTCCTGGGGTCCTGGGGTCCTGGGGTGCGGGCTCAGGGCCCCTGCCTCACCTGCTGAAGGCCTGGCTGAGAGCGGTCGAGTCTCTGGGCTCTGATAAGGGAGAGGTAGAGACATTGATGGAGAGTCTGTCTCTCCCCCGAGGGGAAGCCGTTCTCTGCGGGGCATCACACGTGGCTGAGCTTCTGGCTTCAGGGAAGGAACTTAACGGGAAAATGGCCAGTTTGGGGGCAGAACAGAGACTCCCTCCGGGCGTCAGCTAAGGCAGCACCCTTCCCACATCTGCCCACAGGCCCCTTGTGGCCACGATGGGGGCCAGCCATGTGGACTTCCAATCTGGAAGTGGCTTCTTCTCCAGTGAATATGGAAAAAGGGAATTAGGAAACCATTTCTTCCCTTCCCGTGTCCCATCCACCATCGTACTCTGCTAGGTCACAGGCTTGGGTGCCAGATAGGAGAGACCAACAACAACCCAAGAGGAAACTCTGCTCAGAGGCTCCAGGTCTGAGACCAAATACATCCCAAAGCCTTGAAGGGATAAGACAGATGTTCCCTCCCTCTGCTTTCTGGAGACCTGGTAGGAGGGAGCAGGCTCTGGGAGCAGAAAGCATGAGGGACTGGCAAAGCAGAAAAGGAGGAGAGAGAAGCCACACGTCCAGTGAATGAGCAGGAAGTCTCCCCTGAGGACCTCAGCAGGAATGGGAAGAAGGAAGAAGAGAGCGTGAGGGTGTCCTGGTGACATCGGTCAGCTCATTGGGAGATTCTCCACCTCGTCAGCTGAGGCTGAGGATGCAGGCAGAAGTCCTTTGATGGGGCCAGGAAACGGTTCACTCACTCTCAGCGGCTGCCCACAAGGCTCCAAATAAAAGGGGCACAGCTGGGGTCGGGCGGACACGTGAGATGAAGAAATGGGTGAATGTTTCCTGGGCACAAAAGAGCATTTCCTTGAGCACAAACATGCAGGTGCTGATCCCAATCAGGGTGTCCCCACAACCGGGAGGGAGAGAGCAGCAGCTCATCTCACTGGAGACAGGGGACCCTGTGACTGCACCTGGAAAGAGGAGACATGAGACCAATGGAAAAGCCAGAGGTGGGGGACACCTGGACAGCAGGCAGGAGAGGGTCGGGGTGTTGAGGGAGCTGGCTGGCTGTGGAGAAGGCCCCAGCTGGGACAGTGAACCCCAAGGACTCACAGAGAGCGGCCTGCAGCAGGACGGACGCGCTCAGGCCCAGCAGGAGGACGACGGCCGCGGCCTGGACCACCAACAGCTTCCTCGGGACGGGACACGGGCCTGTGTCGGGAGGAGGCTCTGCAGGAGAAGCAGCGTTTGTCGGGGCCGCTGACAGCAGGACAGAGCGGGAGGCAGATCCGGAGCAGAGGCTGCTCTTGCCTCGGGGCCTCAGGGAGATGCTCTGCTTGTCCACTGCGAAGTGCGCATCCGGGCCCTCGCTCTCGGCCGCCTTCATCCCGCGCGCTCACCCCCGGAGCACAAGGGCTCCCCCGGCTGCCCCCCTGAGGGCCTCTCATCCAGAAGAAATGGGAAGCGGGCCCCACAGAGGCGGTCGTGGCTTCCCAAAGTTCCCGTTTCTGGCTTACGCCCCTTGCCTGACCTCAGCCATAGCTCGTCCCCCTGCGACGTCCTGGGCTCTCAGGAAGAGGCCGCTGGTTCTCTCCTCCGGGGCCTGTTACGCGACACTTCAGCCACCTTGTCCCAGGGCTACCCTGTTTCTCCTGTAGGACTCCCATCACCCAGCATCACCCACGCGGGCATCCATCCCGCAAGTACCTGCCGAGGGCCTCTGGGGTGCCAGGAGACCCCCCCGCCCCGCGCATCCCTCCGGGGGGCCTTTGTGGCCACTGACCTGACAGCCTGGGAGCAGAACAGACCCAGACAGAGGCAGATGCCCCAGCCATACTTTCCTGCCAGGAAAATGGAAGGTTCTCCTGGCTGCTCAGGTGATCCCAGTTCTTCTGAACAGAGGAGGAACTTTGGGCCAGACTTAGAGTGACCAAAAATCACTGCAGTGATGAAGGGAAGTTGGTGCTCGTTTCTGTTTTCCCCCTCGCCATGCCCCTGGGGTTCTAAGGCCTTCTTTGGAGAAGAGTAGAGGAAGGAAACAGTTTGGCCACTGTTCCCCTTCTCTGGTTAGGACTCTCCTTCTGCTTGGGGGTGGGCTATGGGCACAACTGGGGAGTGGAGAAGAGGCCTGGGTTGCTTGAGATGCCCCCGCAGGGCTGAGAGTCATCTCCAAGAAGAGTAATCCAAGTCCCTCCAGTCAAGGCACAGAGGACACTAGAGTGGACAACACACAGGGAAAGGAGATGGGAGGAGGAGGGGATGCAGAGAGGAGAGATGGTGATGTGAGAAAAGGACACTGACCACTGCTCAGGCTGGTCCACAGCCTCAGAGCAGACTCCTGCCTATAATGCCAGGTTTGAGCAGCAGACCCCAGAGAATCAAGGGATCCCAGGCTACCCTCTGGGCACGTGCCCCGGCCTCAGGTGCGAGGGCAGAGAAGCCACCCATCCTCACATTCCTCTGGGACACCCACCCTGTGCCTTGGGAATAGGTTCTTCTTCTTCAGGACACTGTGTAGGAGCAGGTTCCTCTGGAACAATGACAATGGGCCAGACCTCGGTGAACAGGCCGTTATACCTGGTGGCATCATAAGCAGGTGGTGTGGATATGGGGCAACAGTCCGGCTATATGGAAGGGTTACCGTGTTTCAGGCGGAGGAAGCTGCTCTGAACCATCCAGGTCTAAGAGCTCTTGCCTGGGACCTTAGTAGGAAAGGGAGATTCATGTCGGGAAAGTAACAAAAGACTCCTGGGAAAGTATGCCTAATTGCTTTTTAAATCTTTAATTTCTTTATTACATCCCTAATGATGATACTCATTGTAGAAAAAAAAAAATCCAGGTGACCGGAAAGAGGAAAAATAACCTGCCATTAAAAATCTGTACACATAGTTCATTCTTCCTAAGCATCTACATGTATGTCTGCAAGCCTGTGTGTACATGTGTGTGGACACCCCCCACCGGGCTGGAGATACATGGATAGGTGTACCCACATCTATCTCCACAGCGACATCTAACCACGTGCATGTATTTACATAAGTTCCAACAGGATGGCTCGTGCTTATTTTCCCCATCATCCTTCCCATCCCGGTTTCTTTTTTTTTTTTAATAAATTTATTTTTTATTGGTGTTCAATTTGCCAACATACAGAATAACACCCAGTGCTCATCCTGTCAAGTGTCCCCCTCAGTGCCTGTCACCCATTCACCCCCACCCCCTGCCCTCCTCCCCTCCCACCACCCCTAGTTCGTTTCCCAGAGTTAGCAGTCTTTATGTTCTGTCTCCCTTTCTGATATTTCCCACACATTTCTTCTCCCTTCCCTTATATTCCCTTTCACTATTATTTATATTCCCCAAATGAATGAGAACATACACTGTTTGTCCTTCTCCGATTGACTTACTTCACTCAGCATAATACCCTCCAGTTCCATCCACGTCAAAGCAAATGGTGGGTGTTTGTCATTTCTAGTGGCTGAGGAATATTCCATAGTATACATAAACCACATCTTCTTTATCCATTCATCTTTCGATGGACACCGAGGCTCCTTCCACAGTGTGGCTATTGTGGACATTGCTGCTATAAACATCGGGGTGCAGGTGTCCCGGCGTTTCATTGCATCTGAATCTTTGGGGTAAATCCCCAGCAGTGCAATTGCTGGGTCATGGGGCAGGTCTATTTTTAACTGTTTGAGGAACCTCCACACAGTTTTCCAGAGTGGCTGCACCAGTTCCCATTCCCACCAACAATGTAAGAGGGTTCCCCTTGCTCCACATCCTCTCCAACATTTGTTGTTTCCTGCCTTGTTAATGTTCCCCATTCTCACTGGGGTGAGGTGGGATCTCATTGTGGTTTTGATTTGTATTTCCCTGAGGCAAGTGATGCAGAGCATTTTCTCATGTGCATGTTGGCCATGTCTATGTCTTCCTCTGTGAGATTTCTCTTCATGTCTTTTGCCCATTTCATGATTGGATTGTTTGTTTCTTTGGTGTTGAGTTTAAGAAGTTCTTTATAGATCTTGGAAACTAGTCCTTTATCTGATACGTCATTTGCAAATATCTTCTCCCATTCTGTAGGTTGTCTTTGAGTTTTGTTAACTGTTTCTTTTGCTGTGCAGAAGCTTCTTATCTTGATGAAATCCCAATAGTTCATTTTTGCTTTTGTTTCTCTTGCCTTCATGGATGTATCTTGCAAGAAGTTACTGCAGCCAAGTTCAAAAAGGGTGTTGCCTGTGTTCTCCTCTAGGATTTTGATGGAATCTTGTCTCACATTTAGATCTTTCATCCATTTTGAGTTTATCTTTGTGTATGGTGAAAGAGAGTGGTCTAGTTTCATTCTTCTGCATGTGGATGTCCAATTTTCCCAGCACCATTTATTGAAGAGACTGTCTTTCTTCCAGTGGATAGTCTTTCCTCCTTTATCGAATATTAGTTGACCATAAAGTTGAGGGTCCACTTCTGGATTCTCTATTCTGTTCCATTGATCTATGTGTCTGTTTTTGTGCCAGTACCACACAGTCTTGATGACCACAGCTTTGTAGTACAACCTGAAATCTGGCATTGTGATGCCCCCAGATATGGTTTTCTTTTTTAAAATTCCCCTGGCTATTCGGGGTCTTTCCTGATTCCACACAAATCTTAAAATAATTTGTTCTAACTCTCTGAAGAAAGTCCATGGTATTTTGATAGGGATTGCATTAAACGTGTACATTGCCCTGGGTAACATTGACATTTTCACAATATTAATTCTGCCAATCCATGAGCATGGAATATTTTTCCATCTCTTTGTGTCTTCCTCAATTTCTTTCAGAAGTGTTCTATAGTTTTTAGGGTATAGGTCCTTTACCTCTTTGGTTAGGTTTATTCCTAGGAATCTTATGCTTTTGGGTGCAATTGTAAATGGGATTGACTCCTTAATTTCTCTTTCTTCAGTCTCATTGTTAGTGTATAGAAATGCCACTGACTTCTGGGCATTGATTTTGTATCCTGCCACGCTACCAAATTGCTGTATGAGTTCTAGCAATCTTGGGGTGGAGGCTTTTGGGTTTTCTATGTAGAGTATCATGTCATCGGCAAAGAGGGAGAGTTTGACTTCTTCTTTGCCAATTTGAATGCCTTTAATGTCTTTTTGTTGCCTGATTGCTGAGGCTAGGACTTCCAGTACTATGTTGAATAGCAGTGGTGAGAGTGGGCATCCCTGTCTTGTTCCTGATCTTAGGGGAAGGGCTCCCAGTGCTTCCCCATTGAGAATGATATTTGCTGTGGGCTATTCGTAGATGGCTTTTAAGATGTCGAGGAATATTCCCTCTATCCCTACACTCTGAAGAGTTTTGATCAGGAATGGATGCTGTATTTTGTCAAATGCTTTCTCTGCATCTAATGAGAGGATCATATGGTTCTTGGTTTTTCTCTTGCTGATATGATGAACCACATTGATTGTTTTACGAGTGTTGAACCAGCCTTGTTGGCTGGATTATTATCCCGGGGATAAATCCTACTTGGTCATGGTGAATAATTTTCTTAATGTACTGTTGGATCCTATTGGCTAGTATCTTGTTGAGAATTTTTGCATCCATGTTCATCAGGGATATTGGTCTGTAATTCTCCTTTTTGGTGGGGTCTTTGTCTGGTTTTGGAATTAAGGTGATGCTGGCCTCATAGAACAAATTTGGAAGTACTCCATCTCTTTCTATCTTTCCAAACAGCTTTAGTAGGATAGGTGTGGTTTCTTCTTTAAACGTTTGATAGAATTCCCCTGGGAAGCCATCTGGCCCCGGACTCTTGTGTCTTAAGAGGTTTTTGATGACTGCTTCAATTTCCTCCCTGGTTATTGGCCTGTTTAGGTTTTCTATTTCTTCCTGTTCCAGTTTTGGTAGTTTGTGGCTTTCCAGGAATGCGTCCATTTCTTCTAGATTGCCTAATTTATTGGCGTAGAGCTGCTCATAATATGTTTTTAAAATCGTTTGTATTTCCTTGGTGTTGGTGGTGATCTCTCCTTTCTCATTCATGATTTTATTAATTTGAGTCTTCTCTCTCTTCTTTTTAATAAGGCTGGCTAATGGTTTATCTATCTTATTAATTCTTTCAAAGAACCAACTCCTGGTTTTGTTGATCTGTTCCACAGTTCTTCTGGTCTCGATTTTGTTGAGTTCTGCTCGAATTTTAATTAACTCTCTTCTTCTGCTGGTCGTAGGGTCCATCTGCTGTTTTTTCTCTAGCTCCTTTATGTGTAAGGTTAGCTTTTGTATTTGAGTTCTTTCCAGTTTTTGAATGGATGCTTGTATTGCGATGTATTTCCCCATCAGGACTGCTTTTGCTGCATCCCCATCCTGGTTTCTGATACCAAGAGTCTTCCTTTGAAAAATGACTCCCCCTTTTTATTTATTTTTTTAAAGATTTTATTTATTTATTCATGAGAGACACAGAGAGAGAGAGAGAGGGGCAGAGACACAGGCAGGAGAAGCAGGCTCCATGCAGGAGCCTGACGTGGGACTTGATCCCGGGACCCCAAGGTCACGCCCTGGGCCAAAGGCAGGTGCTAAACTGCTGAGCCCCCCCAGGGATCCCCTGGCTCCCTCTTTTTAATCCCAACATTGCTTGGTTTAGAGCATCAGCAGTCAGGTTCTTATCACATCCCGTCACTCTGACACAGTCTACTGGCTTCTCTTTCTACTTTTAAGGATGTTAATAGTGGGCCCAACTAGATAACCCAGGATAATCTCCCTGTCTTCCAATCTGAAAGCCAGCGGATTATCAGCCTATATTCCACTTTGCTGTGCTACGTAACATACTCTCGGGCCCTGGGGATTAATGCGGACCTCTTTGGGGCCGTGTCTCTGCCTACAATATTAAGTTAAGGTAGCCTATTCAGAAAGCGTGGTATGTATACCCCGAGAATTTGAGAGATATAGAGTCTGGCATTTGACACATGAAAGAAAAGTCTAAGGCCCTTCAGTAGGTAAATGGATAAATCAACTGTGGTGCACACCCAGTTACCATTCACAATATCATTCAGCACTAAAAAGAAATGAGCTATCAAGCCTGAAAGGACACAGAGAAACCTTAAATGCATATGAGTAAGTGGAAGAAGCAAATTTGAAAAGGCTACATGCCGCATGGTTCCAGCTATACAACGTTCTAGAAAAGGCAAACTATGGACTCAGTAGAAAGATGAGTGGTTGCTGGGATAAGAGGGGAAGGAGGGATTTTTAGGACAACAAAACTATTCTGTATGATGCTGTAATAGTGAGCACCCATCACTACACCCTTGTCCAAACCCACAGATTGTACAAGAGTGAACCCTGCAGTGAACTAGGGGAGTGATAATGGTGTGCTGGGATGGGTTCATCAGCTGTGACGAGCGTCCGGCCCTGGTGGGGTGATGTTGATAGTGGAGGAGGCTGGGGAAAGGCTGGGTGGGGACTGTATGGGAACTCTCTATACTTCCTGCTTAATTGTACTGTAAACCTAAAACTGCCCTAAAAAATACTCTATTTAAAGTGATACGGGTGGGGGGTGCACACCTGGGTGGCTCAGTGGGCTGCGCAGCTGCCTTCAGCTCAGGGCATGATCCCAGAGTCCTGGGATCAAGCCCCACATTGGGCTCCCTGCTCAGTGGGGAATCTGCTTCTCCCTCTCCCTCTGCCTCTGCCCACAGTCATGTTCTCTCTTGATCTCAAATAAATAAAATGTTAAAATAAAATAAACTGAATGGGGTGACAGATGAATGGATAAGATGTGATACACACACACACACACACACTGGAATACTACTCAGCCATCAAAAGGGATGAGATCTTGCCATTTGCAAGGACATGGATGGAACTAGAGGGTATTTACACTAAGCAAAATAAGTCAATCAGAGAAAGACAACTATCATATGATATCACTCATGTGGAATTTAAGAAACAAAACAGAGGAGCACAGGGGAAAGAAGGGAAAAATAAAACAAGACGAAATCAGAGAGGGGGACAAACCATAAGAGACTCCTAATTATAGGAACCAAAGAGGGTCGCTGGAGGGGAGAGGACGGGGGGGCCAGCGTCTCTGGATGATGGACATTAGGAGGGACATGATGTCGTGAGCACTGGGTGTCATATGAGCCTGATGAATCACTGATCTCTACCTCTGAAACTGTAATACATTATATGTTAATTAATTGAATTTCTTTTTTTTAAGATTTATTGATTTATTTATGAGAGAGAGAGAGGCAGAGACACAGGCGGAGGGAGAAGCAGGCTCCATGCAGGGAGCCCGACGTGGGATTCGATCCCGGGACTCCAGGATCATGACCTGGGCCAAAGGCAGGTGCTAAACCGCTGAGCCACCCAGGGATCCCCAATTAATTGAATTTCAATTAAGAAACTGAAGTGGGATCTATCAGCAAAAAAAAAAGAAAAGAAAAGAAAAGGAAAAGAAAAAGAAAGAAAGAAGAAGAAAGAAAGAAAGAAAGAAAGAAAGAAAGAAAGAAAGAAAGAAAGAAAGAAAGAAGAAGAAAGAAAGAAAGGAGAAAGGAGAAAAAAGAAAGAAAGAAAGAAAGAAAGAAAGAAAGAAAGAAAGAAAGAAAGAAAGAAAGAAAACAAAGTGAGTGCGGGAACCTAAGGACCTAAGGCAAGGAGCTTCAGCCAGCTACTGGCGTGGAGCAGCAGGGTGGGAAGGAAAGGCAAGTCTGCTCTTCCAGAGACTGGTGGGGAGAAAGGTGTGTGTTAATGGATGAGACTCGGGGTCCCCCCAGTAGGAAGTATTCTGCATCGACTCAGGGGGACTGCTGACGACAAGGACCACCTGCAGGAACACGTGCTGGGACCTCGGGAGAGCGGGGGCGGAGGTGAAGCCCAAGCAGCCAGGAGAACCATCGCCTGCGCCAGGGACGGCTCCTCAGCAGCGCAGGCCTCCCCCAAGCCCCAGAAGCACACGCGACAGTGAACGAAATTTAGGGAATGTCACCTAGGGGTGGCGAATACCAGATATCAGCTGTCCCCGGCAAGGAAGACCTTTCTGTCGCCTGGGGCAAAGTGCAGTCGGGTGGGCGGCGGGGGGTGAGGAGGAGAGAAGGCAGCGGAACACAAGTCAAGCCCTCCCGGCAGCATCTCTTGCTTCCATGGCTGAGCCTGGCTTGGGGAAGGGGAGGGACACAGTTGGATGAAAGTGTGCACTTTTGTGACTATCTGGCCAGATTTGGGGGTGAATTAATGTGACCAGGAAGGCTCCATGCAGGCATGAGGAGAACAAGAAAGGAGGCCGGGTTAGAAGAGGAAATGATGCGAAGCCGTAAGGATGCTTTGTACCCAGTCAGCCCATCCAGGAGCGGGGGTGCTGAAGGCTGGGAGCTCTTCGGGGTCCCCGAGCGCCAGGGACCACAGACCCGGCCTGGGGCAAGCATCACAGGCTCCCTGTCGCCCTGCAGCCCCAGCCACTTGGCTTGGGACCAGACAAAACTTGGGGAACAGTGGAGAGCTCCAGGCCTGGTCTGGAACAGAGGAAGGGACAAGAGGGAAAAGGAAGTGAGCCTAAGACTCGCCACGTCGCGCAGTGCCCGGAGGAGCAGGCCCAGAATCCAAACCGGCCCGGCCTGGAGTAGCGCGGGCTACTGACCGGGGGTTTGGGGGGGGAGCGAAGAACAGACCTGGACGACCGGGGCGGGCATGTATCTCACAATCCGTCCATCCACCCTGCAGGCTGTTCTCGGGGAGGGCGCCCCCCGAAGGCGCCAGGGGCAGACGGTGCACTGCGTGGCACAGGCCCCAGACCTGTAGCAGCACCACCAGGGCCTCAACCCTGTGCACCTGCTCGGCAGCAGATCCGCTCCCGGCGCCCAGAGCAAGTGAAGCCCCGCAGTGCCACGTCTTGGCGCGACTTCTGTGCCCCAAGTGGTACTCAGACCTGCGCCCAGACCCGAAAAAAGAACAGGAGCTCAGAACCTGCTGATGTCCCCAGTGCCGCGGCGGCCTCTCTGTCCTGCACAGTCGGAAGCCACTAAGCCTGTGCCTTCTGAGATGCCAGCGTGCGCCCGCGCCCCAGGACTTCACACCACCAGCCCGGCGACCCGAGGCTGCGCGGTCCCCTCCAACTTGCTTCTTCAGCTTTATCAACAGGGCTCTCTTTCTGAGTATTTTGATTCTGCCCTTTTTCAGCAAGTAACGAGATAGCTGCTCTCAGCCACAACGTTATGCTTTTAGTTTATTTTCCCATCGTACTACGTACTTCTGTACGTAGTGGTTTCTAGCCACGGAAACCTAGCAAGTGCTCCCCGTGTGCCAAGCTCTACGTCTAGATGTTGGGAGTTCCGCCTTTAACACAACAGCCCTGTCCCCGCCCAGAGGCAGAGGGCAATTCTCTCTGCATGATTCTTGGCATCCCACCTGTCTTCTTGCAAGGAAAATAAAGTGTACCTATGATTAAGCCTAAAGTAACAACAACAACAACAACAACAACAACAACAAAAAACCCTTGTCATTAAAATGGTATAAAATATGACATTTCCCCCAAAATACTGATTTTTGAAGCACAGTACAGAGGTACAGGGGTTCCTGGGTGACTCACTCGGTTGAGTGTCCGACTCTTCAATTGGCTCAGGTCATGATCTCATGGGTCATGGGATCAAGCCCCGTGTTAGGCTCTGTGCTCAGTGGAGAGTCTTCTTGAAGATTCTCTTCTTCTGCCCCTCCACTCATTTGCTGTCTCTCTCAAATAAACAAAAAAATAAAAATAAACACAGCACAGAAATATAGGTCCACGCTTTCATTCCCCGCAATAAACCTGTTTCTCCTGATATATCTGCCTCTCAACTACATGAGAACTCTATGCTCACAGAGCCCCCTTCTCTGGGTGGGGTGGTAGAGAAGGAGGGCCACATGTCTAGGACCCAGGGTAGTCATCCTCGACCCCTGGGACACATTGTTAAAATGCCAGTTTCATGCCCACCAAATTCTGACACTTGCTGTCAGTCGGGGCTCAGGCATCCGCATTTTTCATGAGTCTTGAGTGAGTCCTACATACAGTCAAGGTTGAAAACCATCGATCCAGTGGGAAAACCTGAGTTTTGGCAGGGAATCCCGGCTCTCCCACTGGTTGGGTAGACAAATTATTTAGAGGAATGTATGTCACCTGTGTAAGTTCAAGTGACATGAAATAACTTTATAGGGAAACACCTTAGTGCTGCATAAAAAGAGTTGCTCTGGGGCAGCCTGGGTAGCTCAGTGGTCTAGCACTGCCTTCAGCCCAGGGTGTGCTCCTGGAGTCCCGGGATCGAGTCCCACATCGGGCTCCCTGCATGGAGCCTGCTTCTCCCTCCTCCTGTGTCTCTGCCTCTCCCTCTCTCTCTCTCTCTCATGAATAAATAAATAAAATCTTAAAAAAAGAGTTGCTCTGTCTAGATGATTGGTGAATGAAAATGTCTGGCAGCGCTTGTCTTGAGTTGATGATCTTGAACGAGAAAGGGAAGAAAGGGGTGAGCCATCTTGTGGCCCAAAAACCCAAGCCTCAAGACCCCATAGCTTAACTGCTCTAGGCCTGCAAGCGTATATTCATGGGGCCTTGAAAGAGTAACCTACTGCCCTGTCAGTCACTCAAGTAAAACACAAACACATTCACAGAGAATCAAGAACACACCCGAAACCTCCCTGGCCAGAGTCACCCGGCAGGTGTTCATTGCATGCCTTCCGTGTGCAGGCCTGCGCCGGGTGGTGCGCGGTAAGTACTGGGCTGACGAGCGCTCAGGGGATGTGATGGAGAAGACCTGTCTGTGGGGATTAGAGAAGGCTTCCCTGGAAAGTGATACTTGAGCTGAAATCTGAAGGAAAAGTAGGAAGAAGTAGGCTGAGAAAAAGGCATCCCCGCAAGGGCACCCCCGAGGGAGGGGGTAACTGCAAGAAAGACCGAAGGTCTGAGAGCCTGCAATGAAGGGAGGCCACGGCCTGGTATTTCAGAAAAAATGTCTCAAGTACCAGGTCTCCAGAGACAGACCAGCCACATTCAAACCTGAGCAACCCCTTCAATGTGTGACCCCGGGCAAGTCACTTAACCTCTCTGTGCTGCAGCCACCTCACCTGTACACTGGGCATGACAGTGGCATCTGTCTCCCGGGGTTTTGATGGAGATTCAGTGAGTTCGTGCAAAAGCAAGTGAATAGTAAGCACTTAATACATGTTATTATTATAATCACTATTCATAACAACGATACTCCTGCTTCTATACACGCAGGGGTGGGGGCACTCGTGTACCTAGTAACGTATTGATTATGTTGGACCCTTTCCATCAGGAGTAGGATAGTAAATTGGTCCAAAGTGTGAGAATATTTTTGTCCACATCAATACTGCCATAGAGCCCCCAAAGGAAGACACTGTCAATAACCATAAACTAAATGACCCTGGAGTGTACGAGAGTCAGCCTCTTTGCCCGGCCTCTTCTGTGATTACTCCGTGGATCCATGTTCAAAGTATGTAGTTGTCTGTGCATGAGCTCAACAGCTTGGACTTCTCCTCACCAAGCTGTCGCTGCTGCATACCCAACCTTCCAGCACAGCAGCTAACTCTGAACCCTCAAAATGGTTGTCTTTCCCTGAGGAATCAGAGTGTTACCCAATAGCAGGTGGACTGCTATGGAGGGGACAGTGCTTTGTCTTCACAGCCAAAGAAACTTATTTTGCATTTAAGTTTGTTCTCACTGATTGCCATGCTTCTGCCTGCAACACCGTCTATAGCCCCTTATTGAATGCCATGGCATCCCATCCAACGTAGTCCTTCTAAGGAACTCACTTTAGAGTGAAAGAAGAAAGGTGATGGGCTGGTGCCCTGAGATTCGCTAGATTTGTCATGTAGTCCATCCCCCAGAAATAGCTGGCCTTCTAGAACAGTGGACTTGAGGGCTCAAGAGTCTGCTGTAGTACCAACCAGGACACATGCCTTGAAACACCGGGAGCTGCTCTGCAGCATGTGGCATCTGCTTTAAAATGGGGCTGTTTCTCCCTGCCCTCCCCAAATACAGGGACCTAGGGTATTTATACCAGGGAGCAAGGTCGGTAGTATCGCTCACATTGATATATAAGGATGCACCCTCAGTGGTCTTGCTCCACTTCTGAAAGTCTGGATCTGCTCTCTTACAGGATCCACGAGAGCAATATTTCCATCAGAGAACACAACAATGATTCTCCTGAATTAGGAGCTGAGATTGCTATCAGGCTCTTTCAAACATTTCATGCCACTGGAAAAACAGGTTTAAAAATAAATAAATAAATTCCCAATAATTTCTTTTAAAAAAATTAATTCCCAATAATTTCTTTAAAAAATAAATTCCCAATGATTTCTTTTATGCTTCCCAATAAATTTCTTTTATGCTTAAATTATGCCAATATCTCAGACTGGGTTTTCCAAAAGCAGACACTGAGATGGAGTTTGGTGTATAGGATTTTTCAGGAAGGACCAACATCTGTGGAAGGGAGTAGGAGGGGACAGGATTGGGCAGAGAGATAAGCGGAACTGTTGAACTTTAGTACAGGACCAAAAACTTCAGTCAGCCCCATGAGGAGCTCCGGAGCATAAATGACCTGCCAGACTTGTCCTGTGTTAGGCTAAAATGTCCATGCCTGATTGACCCTGCCTTAATCGTTTGTTGGGTGTAAGCCACCCAGGGAAGGACATGTCCTTGGGTGAGGGTATCTCTGTAACCGAGGCTCCCTGAAAGGAGTTGACAGCTGGACACCATCTGCTGACTGAGCAGCCCCCAACAGTTCAGGCAACAAGCTCTTCTTTGAAGGGGGACCTGGGAACTAAATCTCCATGTCTACCATGTAGGGATGGTTGATCCTGATAATCAAGGGAAGAGGATTCACTGACACACAAATGGGATGTGGTAGGTATCCTCCAAGATGGTCCCCAATGATCTCTGCCTCCTGGTATTCATGTCCTTGTGATCTTGAGAGAAGGAGCCTCCTCCACCAGTTGTGTCTTCGGATGAGACCACAACTGTAGCCAACAGCCTGAATGCAACCTCATGAGAGACACTGAGTCAGAGGAGCCCAGCTAAGCCTCACCTGGATTCCTGGCCCACAGACATTGAGGTAATTAAGGTCTGTTGTTAAAGCCACTGAGTTTGCAGGTAATTTGTTAGGCAGCAATAGATGAGTAGTGCAGAAATTATGAGTAGAACTGAAGCAATAGCTACTCTGGGATATCTTCTAGTTCAACCTGTAAAGTTTGGAATTCTTAATGAACAGGATGACCAAATCTTTTTTTAATTTTATGGTTTTTTATTTTATTTTTAAGTAATCTGCACACCCAACGTGAAGGCTCAAACTCACACACCCAAGATCGAGAGTTGCATGCTCTACCAAGTGAGCCAGCAAAGTGCCCCGTCTGTTTGTTTTTTTAAAATTTAATATAATTTTTCCTTCATTTTCCTCTCACTTAGCATTGGATGCAACCCAGATGGGGTCATGACAGAACAAAGAGGATGACCCATCACTCAGTGTTGCTGGCCGCGGGGCTGGCTGCAGTACCTCGGCAGCCCGTGGGCTGTCTACTCTTAGAAAGACACATCTGGAAAGCATGGAGCTACCCGAGGTCGGGGGATAGCAGCTTGGGGAAGCGTCAGGATGAGGAAAAGGGTGTATGTGGGTGTCGGGCTGTGGAGATACTTGGCTCCCTGTCCAAGATATCAGTTCCTTTCTTAATAACGAGAAATCTCAGTATCAGTGAGATTGGACCACAGCTCTGAGTCCAAAGACCAAAAGAGTTGGACATTTCTTTTTCCCAGTCCCCTGGCAGCTGAACCTCGGGCACATTACCCAGGCTCGGGCAATCAGATACCCCCATCTGCACGACTCAGACATCAATGCGCTGCCTCAGAGATATCTGAGAGTCTCCAAGGGACACCTTGGGAGTCCTCTCTGATGCCTTCCTTTCCTTGGTCCTGCCCCATTTCCCAAGCCTTCACATGGAGGCTGAGAACAAGTGGTTACCTTCCCAATAAATTTCTTTTGTGCTTAAATTATGCAGACATGGGCTTGTTGTTTCCATCAAGAACCCTAACTGATATACCCACGGGGTATCTCCTTTCCTATTGATCCAGTTTTCCCACGGGGTGTTAAATGGAACACTAGCCCAAGTATGCTCAGAATGGGCTCAAAAGTTAAATAAGTTTGGTAAACAGTCCATCCTGTATGCCTTTCTTGAAGATTGATGGCAACTGTGATTATATTAAAGGTCCTGAGAAGTCCTGTGTTGAGCAAATCTGTTTCACATTGTTTATAACAGGTTTCCATTACTATTTTTTCTTTCATGCTTAATGGATGACACTTCTCACTCTGAGAATCAGTGTCCTGACGCCAAAAAAAAGAGGAATATTCAGAGAGAGAGACTGCAGTTCCCTCAGATTTCTAAGTTCCAGTTTGTTTGCTGTGGGAGGTCTTGCCACTTCCCCAGTTGAATCACACGAGGAATCATCACCCTCTTCCAAGGAGGCCACGCTACCCACAGAACATCAGCCCCTTCTGTTGAGCAATAGGTACCTTCCCCATTAATTTCACTTACTTTCTTTGACGTGGTTTTCTTCTCAGTCTGTTAAAGGCCTCTCTTCTGTTCTGTTGACCTCAGAATTATTTTAATCTTACCAAATTAATAATTGCTTTACCAAACATCTTAAAATATGGCAGATCCTCCCTCTTAACCATTTGTTAAATTAAAATTTTCTTAGCCATTCTTGTTCTTTCGAGTTACCTTTTGTCAAGTTACAACAAAATCCTACTGCAACTTTACGTAAAGGTTAATTTTAGTGAATTTAGTAAGTTTTAGTAAAGCGATAAAATAATTTAGGAAGATCTGACATCCTTAGAAGAGTCTTTACATCTAGATCCACATGATGTCTATTTCTGTTTCATCTGTCAGTCCACATTTTTTAGTGTCCTTCATGCAGGTCCCAACCTTTTTCTTGTCAAAGGAAGAAGACGAGGTTATTGTTATTTGCAGATGGTATGATTTTTTTTTACCTATGAAATCTGAAAGAACCATCTGGAAGACTTATTTAAATTGATGAGAGTTCAATAATCATATGGACAAAGCAACCCACATGAATAACTTTCCTGTGTACACAAAACCCATGAAAACTATGAATATACGGAGACTTTTGGAAGATTCCAGATATATTAAGGAGCAGAATTAACAGGAGCTGGTCACCGGTTCTCCAGAAAGAACCATGTCGGGTTGTACAATCTCATTTCAGGTTTAGAGTCCAGATTTTCATGTCTAAAGGACACTGTTCAAAACTTCGGCATTCCTGGCTGTAGCACGGCCGGGAGGTCTTTGCTACGTTTATTCCTTTTGTTCTTTTCATTCCAGCCAGGTAGAAGCGGTTTGGTTAGCTGGTCAGCTCCCACCCCACCATTTTTCTCAGAAATCTGTCTGGAAGCTTCTCTGTGTCTATTTCCCTCTTGTTCCTTCCTGATTGTTTGACGAAGCAGGAGAGAAAGATCTGCTGGAGTGGTGCCAGGAAACCGAAGAGCGCAGATTTAGAATAGAAGCAGCGAGAGTGGGGGATCCCTGGGTGGTGCAGCGGTTTGGCACCTGCCTTTGGCCCAGGGCGGGATCCTGGAGACCCGGGATCATGTCCCACGTCAGGCTCCCTGCATGGAGCCTGCTTCTCCCTCTGCCTGTGTCTCTGCCTCTCTCTCTCTCTCTCTGTGTCCCTCATGAATAAATAAATAAAATCTTAAAGAGAAGAAGAAAGAAGAAAGAAGAAGAAGAAGAAGAAGAGAGAATGGGAGAGGAAACTCCCCCGGGCTAGGAAACGCCAGGCGACCCTGAGGGGCCACACACTCCCAGCGGCCCTGTCATTCAGAGTGGCCCTGCCCATTTCAGACATTCTCAGACCCTTTGAAAAAGCAATAATCTACCGTGCTTGGAGGTTGGCAAGGGACATGCCAGAGCCTCTTTTCTGGACTAACTCAAAATCTTGCAAGTTATACATTCGGGAAAAAAATATATCAATGTAAATATTGTTATCAGGGCATTGAAATATTGAGTGACATCCAATTGGAATTGTGGACTTTCAAGAATCAAAGGGCACATTTCACAGCACATAACCATCTCTGCCATCCAGACATCCTAAGAGATTCCTTTGTTATGTGAAAACAGAATAGGATTTTACCCTTTCAATGAGTCTTCCCACTGGCAAGAGAGTAAAACTGATGCGTGTTGTGGATTTTCTCTATATACCTCTTCATCAGAAGTCACTTTAAATAGGCCCATTTCCCTATAGTTTTGTGGGAGGGGATATTTTCTCCTACAGTTTCTAAGATCTTTTTCATGAGCATCATGCTCAAGGGTAAACCTGCTCTCAAGATTAAGTCCTTTAGTCCAGGAGAAAAGTCCTGAGAAACTTTTTTTAAAAATTTATTTATTTATTCCTGAGAGATACAGAGAGAGGCAGAGACCCAGGCAGAGGGAGGAGCAGGCTCCATGCAGGGAGCCCGATGCAGGACTCGATCCCAGGACCCTGGGATCACACCCTGAGCTGAAGGCAGACGTTCAACAGCTGAGCCACCCAGGTGCCCCCGAGAAACTTTAATATAGAAAAAAAGGTAAAAGAGAATTTAAAACAAATGGAATATGTGGTAGTATGCTCAGACTAACAACTGGCTCTCTCCTTCTAGAAGGGAAACCCTGATTTGTATTACGTGCCCATTGTCACTGTGTAAATATTTCCACAATGGCCATTAAGGAACCAACATAATGTCACTGAAAGCAGAGTTGAGGACAGAAGCACACGATAGGCCTACGAGGCTGTAGGGGCCGGTCCTGGCACGCCACTAAGGGCGGGTGGCCCCATCTGTCCAGGTATGTGGTGGTTTCCCGACCTTCCACGCTAAGAAGGAGAGGAGGTGACGCAGCTGTAGGGCTGCGAGACAGGACAGGACAGGGATACTGGTAAGTGCCATCAGGGAGACCCAGAGAGGGGAAAAGAGGCAAAGGCCAGCGTAAAATAGAAGGAATGAGCGCCCATCCCTCCTGGGATCCTCCATTCTGAGCATTTATTCATCCATTTCCCCCCACAACGTGCTTTTGCTTGCTTTAAGTTGTCTCTTGCTTTAAGTTGAACTGTTCCTCTTCCCTGGCCACAAGAGGCCTGGCTGCTCCCTGTGACCACAAGTCTCTGATGTGGGCTTGGCTCCCTTTCCGGGGTGTGGCTTATAGTCACCTTCTTGGGACTGGGCGACTCGACCAGGGAATCCCCTGGTTTCTGGGTACTTTCCCTGGAGTGAGAACCAGAAGGGACACAAAGGCCCAGTGTGTAGCCACCAGGGAAACGGATGCGGGAAAGGCTACGTGTCTACAAAGAACAGAAACACTTTGCGTGGACACAGTAGCTCCAGGCACCTGAGGGCATTTCCCAGGTATGGGAAGAAATGAGATCATACAGGGGCCAGGCGGTCCCGGGCTCCCTTGCTTCAAGGATCCTCATTGCCCTGGAAAGAGAATTAAAAATCTACCATCTTCGGGGGCCCCTGGGTGGCTCAGCGGTTGAGCGTCTGCCTTCAGCTCCGGGCGTGATCCCCAGGTCCTCGTCCCTGCAGGGAGCCTCCTTCTCCCTCCGCCTGTGTCTCTGCCTCTCTCTCTCTCTCTGTCTTTCATGAATATATAAATAAAATCTTTAAAAAAGAACAAACAAACAAGAGGCGGGACATCTGGCTGGCCAGGTGTTGGTAGAATGTGCAACTCTTCATCTCAGGGCCGTGGGTTCGAGCCCCACCTTGGGCACAGGGCCTACTAAAAGAGAAATAACAAACAAAGAGACAAAGAAAGAAACAAAGAAAGAAGCCAGGAAGCAACACCCAAAAGGCTTTGTCACAGAGGCCCCTGACAAGACTAAGAGGAAGCCCCCACCAAGCAGAAAGACTGTTTCCTGCGAGCCCCTGCACTCAGTGGGTATCCCGGGGCCCAGGACGCGCCACACACCTGGATTCCAGCCACACTCACCGGGGCGGGGAGGAAGGGTGTCGCTGAGACTCCGGCCTCCTCTAGTGGTGGCCCTGAAGCCATCGGTCACGGGGCTTGACGGAGCCCAAAACTAAGGTGGTTGAATGAAGACGTGTGCTTCTGGCCAAGACGGACTGACGGGAAGAAGACAACGCTCAGGAAACAAGGTTGTTAAGTCACCGCACGTGCGATGGCGCCTTGCAGCTCGAGCTCCGCCGCCCGGGAGCCTCGGGCCCAGCGCTGCCCACTCGCCGCCGACACGGAGGCCCCGGGGCCCGGGTAGCTCAGCGCACCGGACGGAGCAACCGGGGGGCCGCGCAGGGGCTCAGGCCGGGAGCTGCAGCGGGTCCCCTCGGGTGCCCACCAGGTCACCGTCCGCCCCACGCCTCCCTAATCAGCGGGAGCTCCGTTCCCAACTGCCGGCCTCTGGCTTTGTCCCCCACTGACCCCCAGGCTTTGTCCTCGGGCCCGCAGGTGGCGCCCCTACCCTTGGGGGGACACCGTTCCTCCGCCACTCCTGGGAGAAACGCTTCCACAGCTGCGTGAGTCTGGTGCTCCTGAAGATGCTGTGGACCTCAAGATAGTGAGAATCCCGGCCTTCCAGGGACCGCAGGCAAGGGCAGCGAGTGCTACGAGGAATCCCCCAACCCTCACTGCCCGGCCGGCCGGAGGCTGCAGGAAGTGGATCAAGGGGCCGATGGTTTGAGCAGAGACACGGTGACGCCTTTATGGAAAACACAGCTGCGGCCGAGGGGCAAGGCGGCCGCTCAGTCTTGGTCTTCAGGAGCAGGCGGACCGGAGCCGGGACCAGCCTCCCCCCGCTGGGACTGTGAAATGCAGCAAGGGTCCTGATGGAGTCAGTCCCAGGAGACCAGAACACTTAGAACTGCCAGGGTTCCTATCGTGAGGAGACCCCTTGCAAACAGGAGGCCAGTGGCCCGGGGACGCCGCACGCCTGCTCCACCAAAGCCGTGGTTGCCAAGGGCAGGAAGGCCTCCACCAGGGAAGAAAGACACCTGGGCAGCCAGTACCACCCCGAGGTTCTAGTGTCCAAAACAGGAAGGAAAAAAAAAAAGGAAAATCAAACCCGAATCTGATAAGGCCTCTAACCCTAACTACAGGGAACAGAGCAATGGTTAGAGACACCGGGGGGTGGGGGGGCAGGAAATCCAGAGCGAACAACTGTAAGGATATATGGTCTGGTTTTCCCACGCACCTGCCTTACAGAGCTTAAAGCCCGAAGAGTGTGTCAGACACACACGAGGTATACGGAGTTTGGACACTGACAAGTAAGCCACCCGTAAACGACACGTGACAGGAGACAGAAAGTGGAGAAAACGACCAGAGGTTTGGCAATGTAAGAGTTCGTAGTAATTTACAGGTGTGACTATTGTGGTTTTCTAAAGAGCTCTTCCTCTTTTTTGAGAGTTCTTACTTCTCAGGTATTCACAGTAAAAATGATAGAATATCTGGGATTTGCTTTAAGACAAGTTGGGGGAGAACAACAGGGATGTGGATCAAACAGTGCTGAAGCTGGACGACGGGTTTATGGCGATCATCAGACTAGCCTCGCGCTTGCTTCAAAACACACACCAACACGATGAGAGAGACAGAGACAGAGAGATAGAGACAGAGACAGAGAGACAGAGAGAGAAACAGAGACAGAGACAGAGACAGAGAAACAGAGAGACAGAGACAGAGAAACAGAGAGACAGAGAGAGAAACAGACAGACAGAGACAGAGAGAGACAGAGACAGAGACAGAGAGACAGAGACACACAGAGACAGAGACAGAGACATAGAGACAGAGACAGAGAAACAGAGAGACAGAGACAGAGAGACAGAGACAGAGAAAGACAGAGACAGAGAGAGACAGAGAGAGAGCTCCTTGGCAAAGCACATGGGGCAACCACAGTCCACTGATCAGAGCTGAGATTAGGGACCAGGCTTCTCTGCTCAACTCTGGGCGGGAGCGTGCTAATCCCAGACAGAGGCCGTGACTCGGGAAAGAACCACGGTCCCTTCTCAGAGGGGTGAAGCCTGGTCCCTAGAACCTGGCTGTTTTTACGGAATGCTTCTTGCTTGCTTGCTTTCCTTCTTTACGTGTATGTGTGTGTGTCTGTGTGTGTCTTTCTGTTGTTATTGTTCTCCCTCGATCTTTGATAAAATTATTTTAGAAAAATTTCAGCTTCCTTCAGATGTAATTAGAGGGACCGAGGGTCTCCCCACTGGGTCACCTGCCCAGCCCTCCTCTCCCACTCACCCCAACCCACTAGCAACCTGGCCTTTCCCTCCAAGCAGGGGACTGGGAGAAGCTTCTCCGGGGCGTCTGACCAGCCCAGGAGACGCATCTTCAGGGCCGTGAAATCGATAGAGGCCTGGCCAGAGCATCCTCCTCAGGTGAGACCTCCAACTACCAGCCCCATCAGAGGCCATACTTCTAGGGCAAACGACAGGGTTCGAAAGTAAGCATTTGTTGGCCTACGTGCAGTTTGGAGTGAGCTACATCTCCGTGTTATCATGTTTTTATACTTAAGGAGCCTGGGCTGTGCTGTTTGCCTCCTCTCCTGGATGCCCAGCCCGGCGCGGGAGCGGCTGTGAGGCAAGACTGTAGCTCTTGGCGTCCAGAAGACAGGGGCCACTTTGGGCCTGGGACTCGATCCCGGGACTCCAGGATCACGGCCTGAGCCGAGGGCAGACACTCAACGCTGAGCCACCCAGCCGTCCCTCCGCTTCCGTTTCTATTAGGTTTCTATAATAATAATAAAGTTTTCTTTCCTTGTCAAAACTGAAACACAGCTTTGTGAATCTTTTGTTCAGAACACTTCTTCTGCATATTTAATTTTCTCTTTCTAGGACTCCTGTAATATGGATCCTGGCACTTATCCTCCTACTGTCATACCTCTTAACTTTTGTTCTCAATTTCCTAATTATTTATTCTTCACGTCTTCCTTCTGTGAGACATTTGATCTTCCAACTCACTGTTTATTAAGTGTGCCCATTCTATTATTTATCCCATCTGTTGTGTTCTTTATTTCAAATATTATATTGATCGCATTTAATATTTCCTCTCACTTTTTATGATCCTTTGTTCTTGTGTTATATTATTAACACCTTCCCTGTCTCCTTAAGTATATTTATTGAATTTATTTTAAATTATTGGTCCATCTATTCTAATACTTCCAAAGATAAACATTGTCTCATTTGTTACTTTCTTTTGAGATACTTGTTCTCAGATGTCTAGTTATTTTAGTTTATGGGGTCATATTCCCCACAAAATTCCAACCATTCTTAAAATGGGTATGTTCTCTTGCAATATGCTGTCATTTGTGTAAAGAGGGTGGCACACGTGGGTGTGTATGCATGTACTTGTATATGTGCAGGACATCCTGGAAGGCCACAAAAGAAACACACTAGGGGCCCCTGGGGGGCTCAGGGGTTGAGCATCTGCCTTCGGCTCAGGGCGTGACCCCTGGGGTCCTGGGATCGAGTCCCGCATCGGGCTCCCCACATGGAGCCTGCTTCTCCCTCTGCCTGTGTCTCTGCCTCTCTCTGTGTGTCTCTTGTGAATAAATAAATAAAATCTTTAAAAAAAGAAAAAGAAATGAACACTATTGAAGGCCTCTGAGAACGGTACCTGAGCGATTAGAGCCTGGGGTAGGGAATTTAAGCTGTTAGGCCTTTTGTACCTCTTTATTAAATCAAGTTTATGGAGGTATATTTTTACAAACAAGAGAACACACCCATTTTAAGTGTACAGCTTGGTACACATTCATGCAACTACACCACAGTCAACACTCAACACATCCCATCACCCATCACCACCCCTTGTGGCCCTTGCAGTCAGCCCTCCTCTCCACCCCCACTGCCTTACACACCCCTGCTCTGCTCTCTGTCCCTATAGATAATTCTTCCTGCTGTTGAACATGGTTAATGGAATTGGATAGCAAGTCTTCTCTATGTCTGCCTTCCTTTCCTTTCCTGGCCACAGTGCCTTTGACATACTCAGAGAGTGCTGCATGCACAAATAGTTCTTCCTTTTTATTGCCAAATGCATGGAAATATACTCATTATATGGAAATACTATAATCTGTTGATCCACTCAACTGGTAATAGGCATTTGGGTTGTTTCCAGTTTGGGACTATTATGAATAAAATTGCTATACACATTTTTGCATGTATGCTTTTGTGTGTGTGTGTGTGTGTATACCCACGGGCACGCATATATTTTCATTTCTCTTGGTGAATACTTGGGAGTGGAATTTCTGGGTAATAGGGTAGATGTATATTTAATTTTATAGGGAGCCACCAAACTGTTTTTCAGAGTCACTTGTATCTCTATTTTTAAACATATTTTTTAAGTTAATAAATATCTCAAATACATACACAGTGTCCTATCTTCAGGTTCCAGGGTCCTCTCCCAGCCTGTGACCCTAATGTCTAGGTGGGCACATTGCTGCCCATGTCAGCCTGTTGAAATCCTTCCCACTTACACAACCCACCAAAAATGCCACTTCCGGGGCACCTGGGTGGCTCAGTGGGTTAAGCGTCTGCTTTCAGCTCAGGTCATGATCCCGGGTCCTGGGATCAAGCCCCGCATCAGACTCCTTGCTCAGCTGGGAGCCTGATTTTCCCTCTGTCTCTGCCTGCCACTGCCCCCGCTTATGCTCTCTTTCTGTCAAATATATAAAATCTTAAAAAAAAAAAAATGCCACGTCCTCCATTAAGCCTTCTCTGAACACCAGAGCAAGAAGGCCCTCTCTCCTCTGAACTCTCATCGCACATTGGCAAGAACCATTTTAAGGTCCTGGTCCCTTTCTACCACACACTTTCATTATTTGTGTATCTCTCGTATCTCCCCTGCTCAGTCACTGCCCTTGAGGAATGCTGCTTTGCTGAAATGGGTCCAGTATCCAAAGCACCACAAATTCCCAGCGGCATCCTCCAGGCTCATTTTATTTTTTTTTTAAGATTTATTTACTTATTTATTTATTTATTTATTCATTCATTCATTCATTCATGATAGACATAGAGAGAGAGAGGCAGAGACACAGAAGGAGAGAGAAGCAGGCTCCATGCCGGGAGTCCGACGTGGGACTCCAGGATCGCGCCCTGGGCCAAAGGCAGGCGCCAAACCGCTGAGCCACCCAGGGATCCCTTCCAGGCTCATTTTAGAGGATTCCCACTCACACAAGGCACACAACTGCCCCAATGATGTCCCCTGGCCACTGTCCTCCGTGAGGCTCCAGCACAGCCAAGGGCCAGTGACCTGGGGAGCACCAGGATCCCACATTCTGGTGGGTCAATGGATCAAAGGCCGTAGCCATTTCCTTCCACTTTACAAATAAGACGAAACTGAGCGGCAGAAACCAGCAGATTCAGGGATGAGAGCCACAGCCTCTGACTCTTCTGGGACCATTCTCCGGAGAACAGCGCTGGGTCAGGGAAGCCCTTCTCTTGGGTCAGGGGACGGGGCTAGGGAGGACCTGTGCTCCTCATCTCGGGAGGATCCATCTTCCCCAGCACACTGGGTGTTGTCTGCTTCACCTGTTGGGTCAGATAACGACTGTCCTCTTGCTTCGGTGGCAGACGCGGCTAACAACTCGCCCGCTGCTCTTGAACGATCCAATCTCCTGCAACCTGGGGAGATACGGGATTGAGGCTCAGGAAAGAGGCGGCGCGGCCGGCAACAAGGCGGACACGGAGGCACATGCAGAAGGGCCCCCAACCTCTCCTTCCAGGCCCTCTGCACAGGGACCTTCGCCCGGCGGGCTCCTACGGAGTCTCCCCTGCTTGCCCCGGGCGACCTCCTGGTGACCCGTGACTTCCCTGGTACTGGCTGCACCCTCACACCCACAGCCCCTGCACCCTGGTACCCGCTGCACCCACGCCCACAGCCCTGCCCCTGTCCCGGCTGCGCCCACGCCCCGGCGCTGCTCCTGCTGCCGCCCTGTGCCCTCTGCCCCTCGGCCCGACCCGGCCGGACACGGAGGCAGGAGGACGCGATGTCGAGCCCCAGGCACTGCGCTGGGTCCCACGGGCGCCGCTTCCATCGCCCGGGGCTGGATCTCGGCAAGGCCTCCAGGGCCCCAGGCGGGACCCCCGGACCCCCCCGCCCCCCGCCCGGGGAGGGACCCGCCACGGAGCCGCGGCCGCTCCCGCACAGACCGAGCCCGAGACCCGCCCCGCGCTGCAGCCGGTCTCCGCGGGAGACGCCCCGCCCACCGCCTCCGGGCCGCGTCCGCGGGAGGCAGGAGCAGCCGCGGCGCATGCGCAGCTTCCTCGGCGGCGGCACAGCCCGGCGGGCGCTGGAGCTCGCGACCAGCAGGGGGCGACTCGAGCCCGCCTCCCCGCTCGCCCGCAGCCGCGTCCGCCGCCGGCGGGAGGGGGGGAGGGGGGAGGAGGGACGGAGAGACGGAGGGGAGGAGCGGAGGAGGGAGGGGAGAGGGAGGGAGGGGAGGAGGGAGAGACGGAGGGGAGGAGGGAGGGGGAGGGAGGAGAGGGGAGAGACGGGGGAGGAGGGAGGGAGGGGAGGAGGGAGGGTGGGATGGAGGGAGGGGAGGGGAGGAGGGAGGGAGAGATGGAGGGAGGAAGGAGAGGAGGGAGGGTGAGATGGAGGGAGGGAGGGAGGGGAGGAGGAGGGAGAGATGGAGGGAGGGAGGGGAGGAGGGAGGGAGAGAGGAGGAGGGAGAGAGGGGGGGAGGGAGGGAGAGGAGGAGGGAGGAGGGAGGGGAGGAGGGAGGGCGGAGGGAGAGAGGGAAGGGAGGAGGGAGGGAGGGGAGGGAGGAGGGAGAGGAGGAGGGAGGAGGGAGGGTGAGATGGAGGGAGGGAGGGGAGGAGGGAGGGAGAGATGGAGGGAGAGTCAGAGGGAGGGAGGGAGGGAGGGAGGGGAGGTGGGAGGAGGGAGGGGAGGTGGGAGGAGGGAGGGGAGGAGGGAGGGCCGGCACCTGACCCAGCAGAAATGAGGGCGGCAGGGACGGTGGAGAAGCGCCAGGCTCCTGGAGAAAGCAGCGCAGACACGGACCCTGCGCTACTCCGGCCGCCCCCCTACCCCCACCCCCTCCCCGCCCCCCCGCCTCTCCGCCCCCCCCCCCCCCCCGTCCCCCCTCCGGCCCCAGGGCTTCCGCGCTCGCCCCGCGGTCCTAGCGGACGGTGGAGGGAGCAGCGCTGGGCTGTGTGACCCGGGGCGGGGTCCGGCCGGTCCGCGCCCCAGCCCCGCCCCCCCCCCCCCCCCGCGTATTAACGGGGCCGCAGCCCCCCCTTGGTCACCGGGTTGCTCGCAGCCCAAGGAAGGTGCGCCCCGCCGGCCCCCCTATTACGGGACGGACCCCGCCCCCCAGGCTGGCCCGCGCCCCCCCCCCCAGAAGGCAGCCGGGCGCTGGGAAGAACCGGGCCCCACGGGGATCCCGAGATGCCGAGGGCCCCCTCCCCCCGGGTCCCGGAGCCCTGCTCAGCCCTCAGGACGCCCCCAGCACCCCAAGCGCTCCGCCCCCTCGGAGCCCCAGTCCCTCGGCCCCTGGGGTGTGTAGGGCGCGAGTGCTGAGCCCCCAGCCAGCCTGCGCCTCCGGCTCTGCGGCCTCGGCCGGGCCTGCTGCTGAGGCTGCAGATCCCAAAGGGAGAAGAGGGAAGGCCGCCTCCGGGTTCTCCTGCCCCGACGGGTGGACCTTGGCACCTACCATCAGCCGCTCAGCTCTCTCCGCAGGAGCTCCCCGGAGGCGCAGCACTGACCTCCACCTGCAGCCTGCGGAAATCCTGCTCTTCTATTCACAGCACAGCCCCTGGGGCTCAGCCCAAAGGGACGTGGAGTGGGATCTTCCCAGAAGGCCTGCACCGCCCTCCCTGAGGGATCCCGGGGAGGAGGGGGCCGCTGCTGAGAGGTCCTGGGGACCCCCCATTGCACAGCTTCCCTCCTGCGCCTGAGGCCAGGGAGCCCTGGGCACTGTCTTCTCCCCTGTGGCCCAAAGGCAAGTCCGCCTCTAGCCCACCCAGCACCCTTGTGAGAATTAGCTCAGGCTGGGTTTCAGTCCCCATTGGCCTTCAGGGCCAGGGGGCCTGGTATAGGGCACAACCTGCCCAAACTGCATCCTGCTAGTCCCCATGGAGAGTAGAAACTCAGACTGTCTCTGATCAGTCAGTCCGCTTGTCCACCTCTACACTCCAGGACAGCGACTGTCCCTACAAGAACATAACACTTCTTACTCCATCAGGCGACCCACAACTCCTGTGCCTCCCTCTAAAGCCTCTGGCGCTGCAACTGATGGAGTGTACAGGGCAGCTTCAGAAAGCCGGGGGCCTTTCCCCCACTGTCTGGCACATCCCCCCAGGATGGTTGACCTCCCTGTGTTCAGCTCCTGGGGACAGTCCTCACTGCCTGACTACACCTACAATGCTCTTTTTATATCTCTAAAACCAGGAGCAGCTCTCAGGGATGCCTTCTTTCTTCCCAAACTCTTGCCTCTGGCTGAGCCCCTGGTCTTCATGACCTTTGACTTGCCAGTGGTTTCTTAGATATAATACTGAAAGTACAAGCAACCACAAAAATAAGGTAAATTGGACTTCATCAAAAGTAAATACTTTTGTGCTTCAAAGAACACTATCAGGAAAGTAACAAGACAACCCACAGAATGGGACAATATATTTGCAGATCATGTATCTGAACATTTTTTAAAATATGTATTTATTTATTTATTTAAGAGAGAGCAAGCACCAGTGGGAAGGAGGGGCAGAGGGAGAGGGAGAAGCAGACTCCCCACTAAGCAAGGAGCCCAACGATGTGGGAGTCAAGTCGATCCCAGGACCCCAGGATCATGATCTGAGCTGAAGGCAGACACTTAACTGACTGAGCCACCCAGGTGCCCCACAAATCATATATCTGATAAGGGACTTGTATCTAGAATATACAAATAACCCTTACAACTCAATAATATGAAGACAAATAACCCAATTAAAAATGGGCAAAGGATCCAAACAGACATTTCTCCAAAGATATACAAATAGCCAATAGACACATGAAAAGATAGCCAACATCGCTAATCAGAGAAATGAAAGTCAAAACCATAATAAGATACCACTTCACACCTACTAGTATGGCTATAATCAAAAAGACAGATAATGACAAGTGGCAACAAAAATGTAGGAGAAACTGGAATCCTCACTGCTGGTAAGAACATAAAATGGTGCAGCCGCCTGGGAAAACAGTGTCGCAGTTTCTCAGAAAATTAAACACAAAGTTAACTCTTCAACCCAGTAATTTCCCTCCTAGGTATGTACCCAAGAGAAAGGAAAACATAAAACCACACAAAAACCTTTACAAGAGCATTCACAACAGCGTTATTAATAATAGTAAAAAAGTGGAAACAACGCAAATGTCCATCAACTGAGGAATGGGGATACAAAATGCGGTACGTCCATACAATTGAACATGCTCTGGCATTAGTGTGGAATGAAGGACTGCTACATGCTCCAAGGTGGATGAATCTTGAAAACATCCTGCTAAGTGAGAAAAGCCAGTCACAAAAGGCTGCATGTTGTACAATTCCACTTACATGAAATGTCCAGGATAGGCAGAGCTATAGACACAGAAAGTGGATTAATAATTGTCCAGGGTCTTGAGGCTTCGGAGGATTGAGAGCAGAATAGCTAAAGGCTTCTCTCTGGAGTGATGAGAGTGTTCTAAGGCTGATTGGAGGGGAGGTTACACAGTTCTGTGAACATACTAAAAACCATTTAATTGTATGGTTAAATAGACTTCACTTTAAATAGGTGAATTTTCTGGTATGTGAATCTCAACAAAGCTGTCACAAAAAAAAAAAAAAAGGATTCAGAGGCCAGCTGAAGGCAGTTCCACTGACTACATATGGGATAATTTGCAAATTAAGTAATAATAATAATAGTAATGTGTTATAACCCATTGAGTAAAATATGAATCTGTTGCACTTAATGATATAAGAAGGCAGAGAAAATTTGATGAGTAGCAGGATATATACGTAGTCTCACAGCTCCTCCCTGAAAAATATTTATTACTTACAAAGGGAAAAATATTCACTTTATAGAAAGAAACTTAGCAGACATCACCTCACTCAAATGATCAAAGTTAACATCACCAATAATGGGATTAATAAAAATCATGCCCCATCCGAAAGGATGCAATAAGAGAATTGAGCACTGCTGTTCCTGCCAAAGATGCATAATCTGAATTGAACCAGGAGAAAATAACGGACAAACCCATACTGACGGACATCATACATCGAAACTGGCCATGGAAGTCAAGAAAAGCCTGGAACTGCTACGGATTGACGGATTGACGAAGAATAAGGAGACAATGCGGCATGTGATCTTGGCTGAGTCTTTGTGTTACAGAGATATTGTCAGGACAGCTGGCAAACATTAATGAGATCTGAGTAGTCCGTGGTGATAATGTTGATTTTATTATTTTGACGATTGCATTATGATTATGAGGAGATTGTCCTTGTTTGTTGGAAATACAAAATAAAGCATATGTCAGGAATTTATACTCAAATGGGTCCAGGGCAGGTGAGTTCTTTATATCTGACCACTTTTCTGTAAGTTTCTGATTGCTTAAAAGAAAGCAGGAAACCATAATGCCTATAAAATAACTGGCCCATACTTTTCAAAAAATTTCTATATCACAAAAACGTAAAAGAAACCGAACTGTTTCCAGCTAATGGAAACCAAAAACTCAAAAACTAAATGCAACGAGTGATATTGAATTAGATCCTGGACCAGAAAAATATAATAAAGAACATTATTGGGGGCACCTGGATGGCTCAGTGGTTGAGCATCTGCCTTCATCCTAGGTCTTGACCCCGGGGTCCTGAGTTCAAGTCCACTTTGGGCTCCCTGCATGGAGCCTGCTTCTCCCTCTGCCTGTGTCTCTGCCTCTCTCTGTGTCTCTGATGAATAAATAAATAAACTCTTTTAAAAAATTAATAAAGGACATTATTGGCACAAGTGGCAAATTTTGAATAAGATCTGAAGAGTATATGATAGCATGTTAAACGTCCTGATTTTCATCATTGCACTGTGCTCAGGTAGTGAAGGACTTCCTTCTTCGGAAATATAAGGGGGCATGATATCTGCCACTTACTCTGTAATACTTCAATAACAATAATTTTATAAATATATAGGGGAAGAGAAAGATAAAGCAAATGCAGCTTTACTGGAGTTCTTTGTACTATTGTAACTTTTAAAATTATTTGAAACTAAAGCTTTAAAATAATGTTTAAAAATAAGATGAGGGGATCCCTGGGTGGCGCAGCGGTTTAGCACCTGCCTTTGTCCCAGGGCGCGATCCTGGAGACCCGGGATCAAGTCCCACATCAGGCTCCCTGCACGGAGCCTGCTTCTCCCTCTGCCTGTGTCTCTGCCTCTCTCTCCCCCTATGTCTATCATGAATAAATAAATAAAATATTTTTTTAAAAAGATGAAATATAAAACCGATGCATAAGAATGAAAAGCACACGCACAAAAAACATGTGTATTCTGTGAGGAAGTGTAATAACAGAAACACACACACGACACACAATTCAATGGTTCCTTATTGAGTAGGGGGTGGTGCGGGGAGGGAAATGGGAGTGCGTCTGCTCAAGAGAACAAATAAAAGTCTTTTGGAGGCGGGGTGTCCAGAGGGACAAAAGCCAAATTTCTGACCTCAAACTTCTGAGGAATAAGGCAGAATAAGAGTGGAGGCAAGCATGAAGAAGGGAATCATACAAACACACACTGTTTTGTGTTTTATCTTTATGTTTAGGGATTGTTGGAATTGTTTTGTGATACAAAATACGTTCCTCTATTATTTATATAATCTTCGATATAGAGGAAAGATGGAACATCCACATAATGTGATCTAGGTAGCTGTTAAAAGTGAGATAGAGGGGTGCCTGGGTGGCTCAGTCTGTTAAGTGGCTGCCTTCTGCTGGGGTCAGGATGGGGTCCTGGGAGCAGCCCCTCCTGAGGCTCCTGGTCCCGCCAGGAGTCTGCTTCTCCCTTTCCCTCATTCCCGTGCATCTACTCTCTCTCAAATAAATTTTAAATTTTTTTTTTTTATTTATGATAGTCACAGAGAGAGAGAGAGAGAGGCAGAGACACAGGTAGAGGGAGAAGCAGGCTCCATGCACCAGGGAGCCCGACGTGGGATTCGATCCCGGGTCTCCAGGATCGCGCCCTGGGCCAAAGGCAGGCGCCAAACCGCTGCGCCACCCAGGGATCCCTCAAATAAATTTTAAAGATATTTTTTAAAAACTGAGATAGAGTTACATCCACTGATATATAAGAATGTCATGGCCTATTCTTAGTTTTTTTTTTTAAATGGGAATGAACTTGCACAGTGGCAGCAATAGTATAAAACGTTGATGAAAAACACACAGTTTGCACACGCACCATTGTACCTATCAGCTGTGTGACTTGTGGAAGGAGGATTAAGGAGGAGCATTCAGATACATTTCAGCCTGGTTATTTTACGAGGAGTTTCTGTTAACAAAAATGTTAACCACGTAATGCATGAATATAGTCTCATTACGGGAAAAAAATCAAGTAATATATGTATGGTTTTAAGATACATATTACTGTAGCTAAGGTAAGGAATTGTTTCTTAAAGGACAACTGATTTTTTAAAAGGAAATATAAGTTCCTTTTTAACCGAACACTACTTAAAACACTAATGATTATGTAGTCATGCCCTTATTAATCCTGCAACAGCTTAAAATAGTGCTTATGCTCAATGAGGAGGTCGTGGTTTTCAATTCCATTGAATGGAAGGTAAGAGTCTCACCTTCCCGGGCTTTCCCACCGACTGCCCCTCCAAACCCCCAAAGCCCTCCAGCTACCCGGCCTGTGAACCCGAAGGTCCCTGTGTCCTCCCTTAGCTTTTACCTGACAAACTCCTGCCTGAGGCTGTCAGGGCATCACGTCCCCTGGAAAGTCTTACCTTTCTCCAGGCAGGAAAAGGAACCTTCAGTCCTTTTCTGCCCCAGCCTCACCACTCTACCCCACCATCCCCACACCCTCTCCACCTCCCCACGTTTCCCGGGTCTCATCTCCCTTCTACCTAAAGGGCTCAGCACTTTGCGGAGTTGCTGCTCTGGCGCCCGCTCTGCAGAGGCTTGTGGTGTGGGGAAAAGCTTCAAGGCGGTGCGGCGATGTATTCAGAGCAGTGAAACCGTCCCTACCCTGCTGGCCTATAAGGATCCTAAGGAAATAATCCCCCTAAAGGAGAAAAGTATCTATTTGAAGGTTTTGATTTGAGCATCACTTTGATGCTCAACAGCTAGACACACCAGAATATTTAACAGTGGAATGGTTAAAGTAAATTGCAGAGTCACAGAATATCTCTCGGCCCTGAGGACCCTAGCGCGCGGCAAGTATTTAGGTGAGACCTCAAGTAGAAAATGCAAAATACAGGACGTCTGGTGGCTCAGTGGTTGGGCTCAGGTGGTGATCCAGGGGTCCGGGATCGAGTCCGCATCGCGCTCCCCGCAGGGAGCCTGCTCCTCCCTCTGCCTGTGTCTCTGCCTCTCTCTCTGGGTCTCTCATGAATAAATAAAATCTTTTTTTAAAAGATGCAGGAAAGAAGGTGATGGATTTAGGTTTGGGCACTAGGATCCCCCCCCCCCTTTCAATTCTATTAGTGTTGTTCTAACTGACTAGTGTGCAGAGGCTGGAAGCGGCGTTTAAAGGAGGCTCAACATTGTCCATTCGATTTAAAAACAGGTATTTCCAGCCAGAGGCCAGCCTTTCAGTCCTGAGATGCAGCGACTGCAGCCGCGAGCGGCCAGCGGGGGCGGCACCGGGGTTCCAGGGGCTTTTGTTGGGGAGCCGGGACCTCCGAGTGCACCTGGACGGGAGCGCAGGCCAGGACCCCTCGCCACGTCCCCGGAGACTACCTCCCGCCCGTGACGCGCACGTCCGCGCGAGCCCAGGCGGCGAGAACCCGGAGGGTGGCCCCGGCCGGACCCGCGGCGCCCCGGCCCGCGCGCAGCCTCCCCGCTCCCCGCCCTCCCGGCGGCCTCCCTCCTCCTCCCTCCCGCTCCCCGGCCGGGTCGGCCACCGCCCCCCACGCGCACACGGACGCGCACACGGACACACACAGATGTGCACACACGGACGCGCACACACTGACACACAGATGCGCACACACGCAGATGCACTCTCACACGGATGCACACACACAGATGCACACACACAGATGCGCACACACACACACACACAGGCGCACGCACACAGACGCACACACAGAGACGCGCGCACTCACACCTCTCCCCCAGCTGGACCCCCAGCACTGCCTTCCCAACCACCATCTCCCCAAGGATTCGCAATTATTGCAATTTTTGCCCCAGAGGAGCGACCCTAAAGGAGGAGCCTTCTCCGGAAAATCAGTAGGACCCAACCCGGGGGCCCGGCTTTCGTGGAGGTGGAGGTGGGGACGTCGCCCGAGCATCTCCCGCTCAGCATCTCCGCTCCATCGCCCCAGACGGCGCTGGCCTCGCCCTCGGGGACCCCGAGGCTGCGGAAAGGAGGGGCAGGTCCCTGGAGAAGGAATGATGCAACGTGAGGCCACTAGAGATGGCGACGAGGGTGGCGCCACCTGCACTTAGTGACGCGGAGCGCTATCCATCGTCTGTCCGTCTGTTTCCTGGGGTTTGGGGATCATCTGCCAAGGCCAGGATTCCAAATTTTTAAAAAGATTTATTTATTTATTCATGAAAGACCCAGAGAGAGAGAGAGAGGCAGAGACGCAGGCAGAGGGAGAAGCAGGCTCCACGCAGGGACCCCGACGTGGGACTCGATCCCGGGACCCCGGGGTCACGCCCTGGGCCCAAGGCAGGCGCTCCACCGCCGAGCCCCCGGGGCGCCCCAGGATTTCGGGGTGGAGAGCCCACTTGGCATCCCTCGCTACCCCCAGGAGTATGGGGGAGGCAGGGAAAGGGGCTCAAGTGACAGATCGACGCGCCTTCTCCCCAGGCCGCAGGTCGGGGGCTCCGGGAGGGCGCGCGCTGCGCCAACACCGCTGCCCTGGGGAAGCGCTGGCTCCGGGCCGCCCTCCCGGCTCTCCCTCCATGCGCCCAGGCTCCGAGAGCGCGCGGCGCGGGTCGTGATTAGTTTTGCACCAACGGTGCGATGGTCCCGCCGCGGAGGCCGCAGGTGTGTGCCTCGGGAAAGGACAGACTCGAGCTCTCGGCACGAAGGTGCGGCCCGTGGAGCTGTGCGCTCGCCCGAGAGCTCTCCCACCTGGCCGGACGGGAAAGTCGTTACAGATAAAAGGAACCGGGATGGAAACCCAGAAGTCGGTTCCCCAGATACGCCTGCGCCCGCGCGCACCTGCAGCCCCCGCGCGTTTTGCCGGGCGCTCGCGGACGGTGCATCGGACCCCTCGGGGCTCCCTGGCCGCCCCCTCGTTTCCAGGCCGAGGCGGGAAGCCGAGCGCATCCCCGCGCTCTGCAGAGGCCGGGTCCAGCCCCCGAGGCCGCACGGTCCCCGCTGCAGCCCCGCGCCCGGCCCGCGGTACCGAGGCCCTGACCTCGCGCGGACCTCGTCGCCCCCTTGAGCTCCCCTGACCTGCCGTTGAACCCGCTAATCCGCCGAACCTCGCCCCGCGGGCTCCTCGGGCAGCCGCGCGCTAATTCCCACTGACCCCGCGCCCCCCCACCCCCACCCCCACCCCTGCACTGCGGCCTCCAGGCCGGCCCGCTGCAGCCCACCTGCGTGCCCGGCCCGCGCTGCACTCCCCCTCCTTTCTCCTGGGCTTGATTCGTTTGAGAATCCTCTCTGTGTCTCATGAATAAATACATAAAATCTTTTTTAAAAAAGAATCCTGGGCAGCCCGGGTGGCTCAGTGGTTTAGTGCCACCTTCCGCCCAGGGTATGCTCCTGGGGTCCCTTGATCAAGTCCCCTGTCCGGCTCCTGCTTGGAGCCTGTTCCTCCCTCTGCCTGGGTCTCTGCCTCTCTCTGTGTGTCTCTCATGAATAAATAAATAAAATCTTAAAAAAAAAATCCTATCACACCCACAGAGATCCGAATTTTAGGTGACACACTGACGTGGTGAGGCTGTGGGGAAGGGGACTCTCCAGGGTCACCCGGGGCGCAGGCGGGGAGGGCAGCAGGGAGGGCAGAGGACAGGTGGCTTCCGTCCTGCTTTTCCGTGCGGTCGCGGATGTCTGAGATGGGGCAAGAATTCGGGGCTTCCAGGATGCGGCTGAGGCTCTGGAGAGACACCTGCTTGTCATTTTATAACCCTTTGTCCCAGTTAGAGGGTTGGTTTTTTTTTTTTTTTCTCAGACGAATGTTGTCCTTCTTTAAAAAAAAAAAAAAATCTGTTTAAAAGTTAATGAAATTGGTGCACAACAAACATCCGTGAACAAAAACCCCACCCCGCACACCCAAGGCAGGGGATTGCATGTCTGTTTGAGGGCTTTTGTTTGTATGTTTGTTTTACTTTGTTTTATTTTGTTTTGTCTTAGCCAACTCAACAAGAGAAATATGTGTTCCCCTTCTGGGATTTTCCTTTATTACAGAACCACTGAGGCTACAGGAGAGCACCTCTTCAACAGGAGTTATTTTCAGAGGCCAGTTTCTAGTCCCCAAAGCAAACCTGGGCTTAGTCACTGACTGGTCTGTGCATCTCTGCAAACTGCCCAGCAGGTGGGCGGGACCTTCTAGATCAACTTCAGAGATGCCCTTCCATGACTCCCCTTTGAACTTCACTATCCAAGGGAAGGTTAGCTGTCTCCAATAAAATAGGCTTCCTGACTGTGGGGATTTAGGTCTGTTTGGCTCAAAAATGTCCTGTAATGTCCGGCCTCCTGTCCAGAAATAGTAATAGCTCAATAAACATTTGTCAGAGGAGGGATATTCCAAAGAGTGTGCAGCAGCTTCTAGAGTATGGTTCCCAGTGGTTATAAATTCTTAGCAACATTTGGGCGGGCGTGGGTAATAGGACAGGTGCCCTAAGGGACTATCTGGAGGGGGCCTTGGCTAGTGGTCAGGGTGTTCCCAAGATTGCAACAAAGGCTCAGCAGTCGCCCAACATAGGCTACAATGCAGCTCCTTGCCCTTCCACTTTTTTTTTATTTAAGATTTTATTTATCCAATCATAAGACACAGAGAGAGAGGCAGAGACACAGGCAGAGGGAGAAGCAGGCTCCATGCAGGGAGCCCGATGTGGGACTCAATCCTGGGACTCCAGGATCATGCCCTGAGTCAGAGGCAGGCACTCAACCGCTGAGCCACCCAGGCGTCCCTGCCCTTCCACTTCTGAAGTCAGGAGCTGGAGAATACTTCCAGGGCCACCTGATGCTCATCCCAGTTAACTCCCTTTTTGTGTGGCAGCCGGTGCCAGGCGATGCTGGTGGAGGGACCTGCCTGACCCAGAGAGCAAGTAAGCTTGGGAGGGGGGTGGGCGGAGAGGTAGAGGAGTCCCCAGAGCCAGGGAACTGCTAAGGGGTGCTACACATCATGCCTCTGCAGCTTCCCTTTCCCCAACTTAGCTGTGATGCTGATGGCAAATGATCCTTCTTGGGACAAGGTCCAAGACGAGTGGGTTCCCGTGCTGGGGACTTGGGACCGACCCGGATGGTTGGTGACCGTGAATGTGCAGTGCGGCAGCAGGCACAGCAGAGACAAAAAGAACCGTGTCTCTGGGGCAAGTCACTACAGGCAAGCTCTCAGGCACAAAGTAGGGGAGGGACAAAGGAGCAGCTGTCCTTGATGGAGACGTCAAAACAAAACTCCTAGGGGACCTGGGTGGCTGAGACGGTTGGGTCTCTGGCTTCAGCTCAGGTCAGGATCCCAGGATCTGGGATCCAGCCCCAAGTCGGGCTCTCTGCTTGGCGAGGAGCCCGCTTCTCCTTCTGCCTGCGGATCCCCCTGTTTGCCTCTCTCTCTTTCTCTCTCTCCTCCCCCACCCCCGTCAAATTAAAAAACAAAACAAAACAACATGCCTCTTCAAACCTCTTCTAGCAACATTAAAAAAAAAATTGTTTCACTAGATTGATTTGAATTGAACCCCACACATCCAAAGGTGTAAAAGGATATAAAAGCCACCATTGGTGGCCTCCAGACTGCTCCGCAAAGAGCCCAAGGAGCCACTCCTGGTCTGTCCGCACCAGGCCTGGTGGGAAATGCGGGAAGTGGGGGGGAGGGGGCAGGACACTGCCTGTGGGGAACCCCCTGCCTCTAGGCCAGACTCAGATCCCTCTGGGGCTCCCTTTACCATTCCTTCCTTCCTGGGCTGAGCCACCGGGGCTGGCTGGGGTTCTCCACCAGGAAAGGGGAGAATCTAGTTTGACGGCAGAAGTAAGGGTAGCACTTTCAACACCAAGAGCTCAGCAGTGTCCCTGCAGCTGGATAACTGAAAGCAGGGTTCTGGTCGGGGCCACACCGCCCACTGTCTTCTCTGAGCTCAATGTTTGCTTTTGAGAAACGTGAGGTTGGCTGAAAACCACAGCTTTGCTATCCAGGGGCCCTGGCAGCGAGACGGTTTCTCCGGCATCCCCATCCTGACTCTACCTAGGCGGCTAGGGTTGAAGACCTAGAATCTGGGCTCCCAGCCCCCAGGTCAGACCACCTCCCCCTCCCTTTAGGCACGGCTAACCACTTTGTTCTTTTACCCATCCGGGAGGAAGAGAAAGCGGGTCCAACTTGTGCTACCTGTGAGCTCTGGCTCTACGCCCTAAATGATGAAAGCTTACATTTGTCTTCCTCCGGCATCTGCACCCGCTGAGTGCCAGGTACCAGATCAAGTGCTCTACACAGATTAACTCACCCTCATAACGACTCCAGGAGTTTGGCAGTAACATGATCCCTATTTAATGGATGAGGACACTGAGGGACAGAAGTTAAACTGTCAGCAACTAGGTAGCGGTAGAACCAGGATTCCAGGGACGCCTGGGTGGCTCAGTGGTTGAGCTTCTGCCTTTGGCTCAGGTCGTGATCCTGGGGTCCCCGCTTCTCCCTCTCCCTACGTCTCTGCTTCTCCCTGTGTGTCTCTTATGAATAAATAAATAAAATCTTAAAAAAAGGAACCAGGATTCTGACCCAACCTAGTCAAGAGTCAAGGCTCTGAATCTTTACTACAGAGCCTAGAATTCCTACAAGTCTCTCAGTCCAGCTGTCCCCTCTCACTGGGCAGGAGTGAAAGGAGGCTTGGAAGGTGACCCATCAGCCAGTGTATGGCCCATCGTGAGCCTCGCCGTGCTTCTCCAGCTGCTCTTCTGAGCTGCCAGTGGAACACCCCCAGCTAGGGGTGGACCCACACTCTCACAGGCAAGGTGGGAACCATCCAAATGTCTACCAATAATGAATGGGTGAGCACAGGTGGGATAACCATACAGGGGGATGTTCCTCAGCCCTAAAAGGAGTAAAGCACTCATACATGCTACAGCGTGAATGAACCTTGAAACATTATGCTAAGCGAAAGAAGCCAGATATAAAGGTCAGTTATTATATGATTCCACTTATATGAAAAGTCTAGAATAGGCAAATGCATAGACACAAAGTAGATGGGTGGCTGCTTAGGGCTGGGGGGGGCGGTGTGGGCAGCTGGAGTGCCGGCTAAAGGGGACAGGTTTCCTTCTGAGGTAATGAAAATGACCTAACATTGGTGACAGTTGCACTGGACATCTGGACATACATTACGCACGTGAGTATTATCTGTGAAAATACTAAAAACTATTGAAGCGCAGTGTGTGAGTCGGGTACGTAGGCCGTATCTCAGGGAAGCCCACACCCGAACAGGAACAAAGCCGCACACAGTAAAGCCAGCCGCAGGCGACTCAGCTTCTGCTCCTTGGAGTCTGACACCCCGGGGCTCTTCTGGTCTCCGGAGAGGCCACAGCCGCCCTGGAAGGGGCCCACCGGCTGCTGTGCTGGGAGCCCCCCGAGTCCCGAGACAGTCTGGGGAAGCCCCGTTCTCAGAGCGAAGTGAGAGACAAAGGAAGGGGTTTTTGCCGTGGCAGTGCCCTCATCCCGCACCTGGGTTGAAGCCACACAACCTAGGGGTGTGACCTCAGTCTGGTCCATTTCCTTCTCTGCAGAAGGGAGCAACCCAGTCCCACCCTAAGGGGTGTCGTGTCCGATTGATGACAGTGTCCGCGTTGCACAGTTTGGGGCACTTCGCCCTGTATCTCTTGCTAGATTGATTTAGAGAATGATCCAGATAAAATCAGAGTGTGGCGGGAGTGAGTGAATTTTGTTTATTAAGAAAGAAGGAAATTTTTTAGAAGATTTTCTCAAGTCTCAAGTGTTCTCATGCGTTTAAATTCCTCACCCAGCTGGGATGGTAATTTCCTAAGAAACACAAGTAAGCATGGGTGCTTCAGCCCCTTCGAGGAGAAGGCTGATGGAAAGTGGGGAATTTGGGAGCCACGGAGGGGAAGAGGAGGGAGAGGGGAGGGAGAGAAACCCCGGGAAGGGAGGAAGACTAGAGAACCGGAAGGAGAAAGGAAGCAGGAGGATGAAGTAGCAAACCATCAGAGAAGGGGCAAGGAAGGAAATTCAGAGTATCCCAGGGAAGAGGAACAGGATGCCAAGGAAGCTTGGGGTGATCTGTCTAGAGAAAGCAGATGAGAAGATCAGCAATCAGGAGTCCCCCACCCCGCCAAGCCCCTGCCCCAGACCCTGGGGACACCCACTCTGCTCCACTGGCTGAGTCTACGTCCAGCGGCTGGCCAGCCAGTCGCCTCTGCTCTTGCCCTTAGGTGGCCTCTCAACAGAGTCCTGTGGGTGGGGGAGCTTTCCAGATCAGATTGGACACCTGCATGTTGGGCCCAGTTGTTCACCCTCTCTGATCCTCCTACCCCCAGACTGCCCCTACCTCCCAGACCTCTGCTGACTTCCCTCCTCCCCCACCCACCCGAAGTCCTGAATGAAATAACCCTTTCTCATTCCCAGGATTACTGCATACTGACCACCCGAGACCTTGGCTCCTGGCTTTCATCCAGCAATGCCTGCTTCCCCCCCACCCTAGCCCAATGCAAGGGTTCCCAGCCAGGTTTTCCCTGGAAGCCCTTGAAATATCACGAACCCACTGGGGACCTGATCTGAAGTCATTGGACCTGAATTGAAGCCATTTGGTCAGCAGCCCAGCACTAGTGATTTTTTTCTAAGTGATTTAATACATGGGAAGTCAAGAAATCCTTGGCCTCTTCCCTTTAAGCCTTCCTGGTGCTGGTCCAACGCCAGAGTCCAGGCAGGAGTTGCCTCCTGGTAGCCACTGGGTGGTAAGTACCAGGAGAGGTTATCAACCCTGCCATTGTCACTCCAGTGTGGTCCTCTTTACAAACTGGCCTAGACCCACAGCCTCCCCCCGGGCAGCTCTCCCCATGGGCCTCAGGACCCCCAGGATCAGGATCAAGATCCCCCAGGATCAGGAAAGGCACCAGCAGGTGTACCAGACCTGGCATCCGGAGATCTTGACAGCCCTAGAGCTGTCCCACCGCCTCCCTGGGATTCCTGCCTACACAGAAGAGGGGACAAAGCAAAGCAGGGGGGTGTTGCCTTGAGAGGCAAAGAAATGAGAAATGGGGCAGTAGCTGGCCCTTCCCCACCTCACCCTGCACCAGCCCACCCCAGCGCAGCTAACTTGGGTTCCCTGCTTCCCAGCCCCCCTCCATCTTCCCTCCACCTTGGCACGTATAGGGCCCGGAGGGTCTGCTCGCTGTCACTGACTGAGCCCTGTCTGAGCCTGCAGGCGGCTGGCTATCGAGAGGAACCTCACTCTGCCCCCAGCACCTGTCCCACCAACCCAGGAACACGGCGTCTCACCAGTAGAGCAGCCTCTCCTTGGGCTGCAGCACTGCTACTCTTCTCAGAAATGAACACATTTTATTGTTTTTTACAAAAATAACAATGTCCATTGTAAAAAAAAAAAACAAAAACAAAAAAACTCCAACAGCACCCCATCTACTTAATTTTTTTTTGACAGGGGAGGGGAGGGAGCGCACAAGCAGGGGAAGCGGCAGGCAGAGGCAGAGGGAGAAGTAGGCTTCCCCCGAGCAGGGAGCCTGATGGCGCTCCATCCATCCCAGGACCCCGGGATCATGACCTGAGCCCAAGGCAGATGCTTAACCCACGGAGTTACCCAGGCGCCCCAGCACCTCATCTACTTTTAAAATGTCAATCCCTTCCTACCAGAGAGTGGGGCCCGGGTCCCTCCCTGATGTTCCGGAGGTCTGGCTCCCAGGCATGTAGGGTGGGGTATAGGCAGGGTCAGGGAAGGAAGAGAAGCCTGGATTTTTTTTTTCTGCCCCCTGGGTCTTGTGCTCCCCAGCTGAATCTGCAAGGAGTGGTCTTCTCCATTCACACAAACCCCGAGGTCCTTGTCCCAGCAGGAATAGCTGGGGGCCAGAAGAATGCCACCCAGGATCTCCCAGGGACCTCTGTATGGTGCCCCAAAATCCGCAAAAAGAAAGATGGACAGGAGTCCCAGACAAAAAGGGGATGAGACAGGACAGAGATGCCTAGACCTTCCAAGCCTCTAGGCCTCAGGGAAAGGACCAAGGAGAAGCACTGGCCCTGGCCGAGAGAGGGGAGCAGGGAGGTAAAGAGGCTGAGGAATGCAGGGAGGAAGCCAGCTGGGGAAGGCACCGGAAGGGGCTGCAGGCTTGGCCCAGGCACCAGACGGAGCAGGGCTGAGCTGGGTCGGGGGTCCAGGCCTGGAGAGCTGGCCTGACGTGCTTGTCAGAGCACCCTAGGGATACAGAAGGACAAGGAACCAGACACAGGATGGCGCTTCTGACTTTCTAGGATCTGAGCAGCAAAGGGGATGCTGAAGGTTCCAGCCAGAGCCACAGGACCACTGTTTGTGGAGGACTCAGCCGCTTGGGTGAGAAATACAGGGAGCTTCTGGGAGAACCTGGACTCCAACTCCCGCCCAAACACATGCGCATCTTGGCTCCCCTAGAACCCAGGACAGGTGACACACTTCTGATGCTAGAGGGCCTGCTGCCCAGCAGGGTAGGCATGGGGCGGGGGTGCCCAGCTGTCAGAAGGACAGAGGCTCAGGACATCTCACTAGTCTCACGTCTCACTCCTCACTCGTTAGGCTGCTAGAAGGCCTGGTGAAGGTGGATGGGGAGGGCCTAAAGGGTCCCTGGAAAAAGACTGGATCAAGCCCACACCGGGAGAAAAATCGGCAAGAATTGGAGATGGCAGTTAAGCAAGGCGGGAAACAAGGTGAGACTGGAGGGAGGACTTTCCCCAACTCAGGCTGTTTTGGAGAAATCTTCTGGAGACCGAATGCTAAGGAGCATCTGAAGGGAGCTGGGTTGCTGGAGCCCTTTGCTGCCTGGCTGTCTCTCCATTCCTACAGCCGAGGGAGGACCACCCCCACCACCGTGGCCAGGGAGCTCCTTGTGGCAGAGGTCGCCACAGGACACACAGGACACACAGGACAGAGGGCGCCAGCCCAGGACGCGGCAGTTCAATGTAACCAGACCAGCTCATCCTGCGAAGCAGAAGCCCACTGACTCAGTGGGACCAGCAGAGGCCAGGACAGAGCTGGTAACAGGGACGGATCCTGGCTTGAGCTGTGGAGGCTCGGTGAGACCCAGAAAGGGCCAGAGCAACACCTAGGGTCTGCGGCCCTGGAGGCCGGCAGGGTCAGAGCCTCTGGCCAAGCAGTTTGGGCCACGGCCCCGCCCCTGCGCACTGGGACTCCCTCTGCTCTCCCCCACCTGCGTCCCTCCCACTAAAGTCCCTGAATCGATTTACAGAAAGGGAGCAGGTGTGTAGAGAGACAGGATTTTCCAGATCCCTAGGATCTCGACCCAGCTGAGATGACTGGGAGACCGCCAGTGTAGACTGGCAGTGAGAGCCTAAGACACTGGCCACATAGGCCACCTGTCCTGCTGCAGAGGCAGGAACCCCAGATCTCAGAGAATTCCTACCAGGCGGGTCAACACCAGCGCTCTGCCTGCCGCCCACCCTGGCAGGAGGACCTTCTGGAACCCACGGGCACCCCCAACAAATGAGTGTGTGCAGTCAGCAAGGCCAACCCCGCACGGCCCTACGGGAGGGGGGCCCTGCCCGGTAGACTCCCCAGCTTTCCGCACCCTGGAAGCTCAGGACCCAGGGGGGCGGCAGGTCAGGGCCTCCAGAGAGGATAGGGTGTGGGTGGGAGCCCGCTGGCCCCGCACAGCCCACCTCCTGGGCCAGGCATGGGCTCAGGCTCCGCAGGGCCCGCGGGCACCCTGGCTGGGCTGCAGCCGCTGAGGGAGGAGATCCAGCAGATCCAGCAGATCCAGCACAGCCCCACATCCACACCCACACCCACACCCACACGCGTGCACAACGCACACTCTCCGCCTCTGTATGCAGAAGCCCTGAGCTCCCCCGCTGGCCCCGAGGGATGCAATCCCAGGGTGGGGGCCCCACCTCCAGGCCCGGGAGCCCAGAGAGCCTGACGCCCTCCGGAAGCCAAATCCCACCCCGAAAAGAGGCGGCGGGAGGGAAAGGAAAAATCGAGGGCGGGAGACAGCGGAAGCACCGGACCTCCCAAGAACTAGCCCTCCTTCCTGCTCCGGGAGAGTCCTGGCCCCTGGGGTTCGCCTCTCCCGCAGGCCCGCCTGGGTCCCCAGGGGTGTGGGTGCCCGTGCGCCCATCGTGGACCTCGGGACAGTTTGCCCCATGGAGAGCGGAGTTGTTGGCCCTGAGAGACGGTGTTTGTGGAACAAAATTGTAAAGGGTGAAAACAAACAAAACCCGGCAGGGCTCAGCCGGGGCTGTTCCGTTTTTCTTTGAATTGAAATTTGGGCCGCTGCGCCCGAGAAAAGCCAGGCTTGCCCCCCCACACACACACATCACCCAAGGTTGGAGCTGGAGTATTTACTTTCTGCTTCTTGCTTGAATAATAAAGATAAGTCAGCTTGAGAGAGTCGGAGCCAAGAAGGACCGAAGTGCGGAGCGAAGGGGACAGGCTGGATCAGGCGACCGGCCTCCGGGAGTCCAGGCCCCTGTGGGGGTCACCGCGGAGTCTGGGCCCCTCAGACGGGCCGCTTGGGTCCTTCCCACCGGCTAGGTCCTGCAGGGTCGGGTTGCACTGCCCGGGTCCTCCTGCGGCTACAAGCTTCCCTCCTCCCAGGTCCCCAGGTGCCACCAACTGTCACCTCTCCTGTGTGCGCGGTGCCCGAGCACCGGACAGCCTGGGGCTCCCTGGCCGGAGAAAGTTTCTTTCTTTACTATCCTCCCCCCACTTTCTATCAGAACGGAGCAGCCGTCCTCCTCCCCTGCACCCTTTTCCCTCCCCTCTTCCCACATCTCAAACCTTTCACCGAGGCACTGTTTGTCACCCAATTAAGTAATTGGGGCGTCCAGCCCACCTCGCCTTCTGCCGCGGGCATCTGAGCTCGGACACAAACACGGGCACCCTGGGCACGCGCTAAGGCACCGGCTGGCCCGGCCGCGCGCTCCCCGGGTCACCGGGCTGCAGGGGCCACGGGCGCGGCCCCCAGCGCACCCCACCAGCCACTGGCGCCCACACTCTGGGCCCGACAGCCCGGAGCCGGGGAGGGGAGCGAAGTCGGCGGTCCCGGCGCTTTGGGGGGGGCAGGCCTCGGTGCAGGCGCGCCCGGGGCACCGGCCTCCAGGGCCCAGCGTCTCCTCCAGCCCCTCCCGGGGTCGCGCGGAGGGAACGCGGGGCCGGGCCCGTCCTGGGGCCGTCGGAGGAGACGCTGGGCTCCGGGGCGCAGGCCCCTCTGAGCTCGGGAGGCCGAGCGCTCGCCCCGGGGCCCGCTCCCCGCTTCTCCGCGCCCCGCGGGGGCCGTTCCGGGGCCGGGGCTGGGCCGCGGCGCGGCGCACGGGGTCACCCACCTGCTGCCCGTCGGGATCGGGGCGCCGGGCGCTCTCCGCGGAGCAAGGGGCCTGCCTGCGGCCAGCGGCCCGGGAGCGGGCGTTGGGGTCTGGGGGCGGCGGAGCGCGGAGGCCCGACCCCGCCGGCCGAGGCCCAGCGCTTTCTGCTGCTTTCTGCAGGGTCTCGGGGTCGCCTTCCCGGAGCCCCGGGGCTGCTGGCCCGGCTGAGAGCGCGGGAGCGCGGGAGCGCGGGGCCTGCCCTCCCCGGGCCGACGGGGGTGGGGGGCGAGGGCGCGGGGAGGGGGCGCGGGGAGTGGGCGGGGGGCGAGGGCGCGGGGAGGGGCGCGGGAGTCGAGGGCCAGGGGAGGGGGGCGGGGGGCGAGGGCCAGGGGCGCGGGGGGTGCGGGGAGGGGTGAGGCTGGCGAACTTGAGCGCAGGACGCGCGCGGCGAGCACAGCCCCCAGGGCCGCCCCCGCCTCCCTCCGCCTGGCGGGGCGCGGGCTGGAGCGGGGGGGTGGAGGGGGGAAGGGGGCTGCCCCGCCCCGCCCCGCCCCGCCTCCCCCTCCGCCCCCTCCGCCCGCCCCGCCCCCTCGCAGCTCCGCGACTCGGGGACCCGGCCCGGCCCGGTGGGCAGCGAGGGGTGGAGCCGCGGGCGGGGCGCACGGAGGGGGAGGCGCGGGGCGGCGGGGCGGCGGGGCGGGGCGGGGCGGGCCGGGGGCGCGGGCGGCGGGCATGGGCGCTGGGGCGCCGAGCGCGGCCGCGGACCCGCCCGCGGGGAGCCGGGCGGCGGGGGCGAGGCGCGGCGGAGCACGCAGGCGCCGGTGCGGGCCGCCGCGGCCCGAGGGCGATGGCCGGGACCTCGGCTCCCAGCCCCGCGGGCCCCCGGGGCGGCGACGGCGACGGGCCTCCGGGGCTCGGGGAGCCGGGCCACTGCCGCCGCATCCTGGTGCGAGGTAAGCGGCCGCGTCCCGGGGCGCAGCGCGGGCGGCCGGCGTCCGCCATCGGTCCGCGCGCCCTTCCCCGCGGCGGGTGGGCCCCTGCGCGCCGGGCGCAGAGCGGGGCGCGGCCGACAAAGAGGCGGCCCGGGCAGGAGGCTTCCCGCGCGCGGCCGCGGGCCTGGGGCTCCGCTCGGGCTCCGCTCGGGCCCCCCTCCGGCTCCGCTCCGTTGCTCGGGCCCGCGCCCTAGGCCGCTCCCAGCCGGGCGGCGGCGCAGATGCGGGCGCGGAGCCGGGGAGCCTCCCCGCGGCGGAGCGCACACCGCGTCCCGGGCGCTCGGCTGCGTCGGGACCGGGAAGGGCCGGCGTCCGGGGCGCTGCGCTCGGGGCCGATCCGCCCGCCTCGGCGCCCTCCGCGCCCCACCCCGCGCCCCTCCGCGCCCCGCACCCCTGCCCCGGCCCGGCCTCCCGCGCCCCGGTCCCCGCGCCTCTCTCGGTCCAGCCCCGCGCCCTCCCCGGCCTCCCCTCCCAGGCCTCGGCCCCCAGCGTTCGCGGGACCCGGGCTCAGCCGGAGCGACGGGAGGGGCGCGGGGACCCCGGGGTCCTGCCCTCCCCGCCCAGGCCGCGGCCCGAGCCCAGGTCGGCGGCCCCAGGCGGCGGCGGCTGCCGGCCTCCCCCCAGCTCCCCGCGCTGCCCTTCCTCCGCTTCTCCTTCGCCGGCCGCGAGGCCTCGGAGTCCCCGGGCCAGACCCGGCGCCCGGCCACCGCGGCCTGGGCAGGGCCACCAGCCCCACGCGGGCCGCAGGACGCCCGGGCGCCGGGACCCCGCCTCTGTCCATCCGACCTGGGCCACCCGCACACAGACCGGGGCACCTCGGCTGCTGCGCACAGCGTCCCCGCGGCCCCTGGGCTCGGCGGCCGGGAATGGGGGCAGGGCCAGTGTGCAGCCTGGAGGCAGCCCGATGGGAAGGGTCCGTCTTGGACACAGACCCAAGGACCCCGGTCTTCTGGGAGCACTGCCGGTGTCAGGTGTGTCCTAGAGGTGAGGCACTGAGCGATGTTGGGAGGGCAGGCTTGGGATGGGACAGTTATGGGACTGGATGGGAGGGCAGTCCCCACCTCGCAGCAATTCCAGCAGGTGTGTGGACCTGTTGGGCACCTGAGATTAGATTAGATTAGATTAGATCCCTTCTCATCGTGTGTGTGTGTGTGTCCTGAATACAAGATGTCAGCAGCTAACCTGGGGTTTCATTGAGAAAACGTGCAAGGCTTTCAGAAATGGAGAAATCAGCCCCTTAAACCCACACTCCCAGATGAAGACCCTCAAGTCCCTGCCCATGACACTCACCACCTCATACCCACTCACCTGTGGGTATTGGTGAGTTCTGGACAATTGTGAGTTTTATGCTCACCTACCATCACTTCTGCTGTACAGATGGCCAGTTGCATGACTCCCAGGTGTAGACTCAGAGAAGGGAAGAGTCAAAAGTGACTAGGAGCAATCCACAGCTGGACAGATACACACACACTGTATGTGGGGCAGCTTTATGCACTGTCAGGAGATACACGTTTATGAATGCATGTATGCATATAGAACAAGGCCACTATATTTGTACAATATGGGAATATAGCATAGCGAGTGCATTTACACACCTAAAAAAAAATAAAAGGTACACGAGGCCCTCTTAAGTCCCTCTGCCATTTCTCATTTAATGGAAAGGAGGTTATTTCAGGCCCAAGATACCAGGCGCATCATTTAGCTCTAATCCCTCCTAGCCAGGGTCACCTGTGTCACTGTGGCCCCACAGTGGGTATAGGCTCCGACAGCTGAAAGGCCTGGCACTGCTAAGGGGAAGTCTGCAGCGCCTTGTCTGGGGATGAATGCCTCTGCAGTGTGCTTTAACCAAGGTGCATGCTGCCCTTGACCTCCCAGGGCACATCCTCCCAAAGCACTTTCAGAGGAAACAATAAAAAGGTGGAAGGGAGGTGTTTGCCATCACAGCCCATTAGACTGGTGATGGGGTGAGAATTCTGGGAAAGAATCCCACTTTCTCTGCACTCCTATCTCTTTTGCGTGCTGAACTTGCTACCTTGAGGGCCCCACCCCAGGGTAGCAGATCTGTTGGGGGGGGGGTAGTTTCGAAAGACAGGGGAATAAAAGGAAACCATATGTACTGGAATTAAATGAAGTTGCTTTGGAATACTGGTCTTAGAGCCCTTTAAATTTCAGCCAGTGTCTTTGCCTCTCTGTGCCTCAGTTTCCTTATACATAGAAACCCATAGCTGTCACCTTGAGAGTCAATGGTGATGTCTATAACATCACAAACCGCCCCCCCCCAGGATCTCCGTAAATATTCTGTTGAATGAAAGGGGGCTGCTCTGAGGTGACCCACAAACCACTCGGGCATGGGCCTACTTCCTCAGAAGCCTCCCCCAGCTCATCCCCCTGTAGGGGACTTGCTGTCCTTTGGCCTTGGCAAAACTGCTGCGCCTGCGTTGGGAGGTGAGTAGCCAAGGGGTTGAGAACTGGCTGATGAAAGGAGGATTAGTGCCACCTTACAGACCACGAGGTGTGGCCTTCCCCAATCCCCTTCGAGGAACCCTCACTCCACCAATCGTTCAAGTTTCCGGCTGCCTCTGCGAAATGCGGGTCAGGGAGCCCGGAGGCCGAACTTGCTGCATCCCCACCTCAAAATGGAGGCCGCCCCAAGCCACACACGGGGGCACAAACAAGGCCACAAGGGTGACAGGCCTGGATGCACACCAGGCACGCCAGCGCCCGCAGCCGGGCTTCTACGGCCAGCGAGCCACATAGGCCACTGCACACCTCTGCGTGCACCGCGCGTTGGCCCGTGAGGAGCGTGGACGGGGGATCCTTTTGTTTTACATTTGGAAGGGGCGCGCCAGCCCCGGGCAGGAAGCGCCCGAGCAGACCCCTCCCAGCTGCGGCTCTAACGCTCTGCCGGGCTGCTCGCGGCGGGCGGACGTGCAAAGGCCTCTTCGGTGGAGCCGGGACGGGCACTTAGAAGAGGCGGACCAGCTTTCACCCAGAACTTCCAGCAACCTCCCCATCTGCGCTCGCACCCGCACACTAGAGGCGCCCGCAGGATTCCCAGGTTAATCCAGATGCAAAATCCAACAACCCTCTGGATAGAGCCGGGACACCAGAGCCGCCTGCTAGCGTCACCGACTTTGAGGAACTACGCTCAGCACAGCCACCCGCTCACCCGGATTGGTCTCTCTGGGGACGGCGATGGGTGTCAGAACCCCATTCGGGCTCCATCCTCTGGCCCCAATGCCGCCACCGTGTAGCCACCTTGGCCCCCAGAGCGCTCCCCTGCTTTGAGGCCTGGGGAGCGCCCCTCCTCACGTCCACACTTCTCTCTCTGGGAGCAGGAGGGCAGGAACGATGAGGGATCCCTTGACTTCATGAACAGCTGGCTCCACACCACCCCTCACTAGCTGATATGCTTTCACTTGGGAGCTTGAGGGATGCACGAGTGGCTAAACCCAGGAAGACCAGGGCCTCCGACTCCTGCTGGCAGTTCTCCCCGGGAAGGCAGACATTGAATTTAGGCCCGACCCCACCCCCAATCTGGGGGCAGTGCTGGTGTGGCCCAGAACCAGCACCTCTGAACGCTTACAGACTGCACAATCCTGTCACCAGGCAGGACGCTGACTGCCAGACTCATGTAAGACGCTGGGCAGGGGGCCAAGGCATGGGGGCTTGCGCTGAGAGCGGCTTGGGGGTGCAGACTCCCCATCTGGGCTCAGGTTCACTCCGAATCTGCTCGCTTTCTACTTGGAGTTACAGAAACCACTGGACCTACGGCGGCTCAGCCCTGACCTCGCAGACCTCACCCTACAAGTCATAGCAGCTCCGCAGGGGCACATCTGCCCGCTTGTCCAGCGGGCATTTTGGCAACAGGGAGGGTGGGGCAGACGGGTCTACCTAACTGAGCATGGGGTTCTGTGTCTCAGCTCCTGGACCTCGGGGACCTCGGGACCGTGGCTACTATACTAGTCTGTTACTAGAGGCGATTACCCAGGACCAGGCCCCAGGCAGCAGTGGGAAGGTTTGAATCCTTCATGCAGAGGATTGCACGCTGCAATTTTGTGTTTATTTTAATTTTTAGTTTGGGAGCTTTTGGGGGGGGTGTATTAGGTTTCTTTTTTTTATTTCCCTGGGATTGTTTTGCTTTGTAATGTTTTTCCTTTTGCTTTGTTTTGGCAGAAAGACCCACTTTCTCAACAAGGGTCTAGGCTGGGTGCTATCACGTTGGTTCTTTATTTTCCCTTTATCTATTTGCACCACCCCCACCCCCACCCCCACCCCAACGCTTGCACAGAAGCTGCCCAGCAACCAAATGTGTCTTCCTGTTGATGTGTCTTGTGTGCACTGTTTTCATTTCGGGGAACTGTGCAAGGCTCCTGTGTTCTCATACTATTTTTGTTGTTCTGGGTGGTGGCTTGGAGTCCGTGCCCATGAACCTGCTACCACATCTTCGTGTGGGTGCCCATGGCCATGTGCAAACACACACATACACATACCTGCAGGGTCAGAACGTCTGGGTGCCCCCCTACCCCCTCCATCTCCACCTGCACCTCCACCCCCTTCACCCTACAGGGCAAGGAGTCTGTGTTCCAAGGCTGGGACAGTGAGTGAGCACTTGCAGGGCAGGTTGGGGACCCCGGGGTGTGTGTCCTTGGACTGATATAGGTGGATGGATGGCATCAGTTTGGGGCGTTGGCCCATTGTGCACCAGGGAGAGAGCGTCCCTGGGTTCTGTTGGCTCTAAGCCATTTCCTCAATTACCCTGACGGAGCCTGGGGCCATAGGGGCCCTGAGCTCCCGCCCTATATCTTTTTGATTTGTATTTGGTGTGGGGTTGGGGGGTATTAACATGTTAATTTTGCTTCTATTTCCTGCTTGCTAAATATAAAATAAAACTTGGCCTGGGGCGCCTAGGTGAGGAAGTAAGCATCCCCCTCTTGGTTTCTGCTCAGGTCCTGATCTGATCTTAGGGTCATGAGATTGAGCCCCACTTTGGGCTCTGGCTCACAGCAAAGTCTACTTGAAACTCTGTGTTCCTCCCCTCCTCTCCCCACTGCACTCTCTCAATAAATAAATTAATTTATTTAAAAAAAGAGAGAAAAAGAAAAAGGATTGGCCTTACACCTTGTAAAGCAGGTAGCCAGTTAGGGAGCACTGTATCCTGCTGAGTTCCCTACCCTCGTTCGAGGACCTCGATAGAGAACACCGAGGCAAAGTGGACCTACCCAGGAATCCCTGGGAGCTGGGTGCCCTGAGCCCCTGGTTGTCCGCCGCCCCATCCAGGCGGGCGGGAGGCTGGAGCGGCTGAGGGTGCCAGGGTGGCATCAAACAATGCGGAAAGAAGTGGCGCCGCCAGGACCGCATCTGGGCCACAGAGCAGGGGAGTGAGGGCTGTGGAAGCCGGGGCAGGGAGCGCCGGGATGGGGGTGAAGTGGGGTCGCGGTACTTAGGTGCTGGCTCCTGGGGCCGCTGCGGTGTCGGGAACCATCCCTCTCTCCCCGCTGCTCCCTCCGTCTCGCCCTTCACTTGTAGGTTCTTTCCACACACGTCAGTGAATGTGTCCCCGCCCGGCTGTCGGGGGCTGCTGGTGCTCAGCTTCCCAGCCAGGACCCCCTCTGAACCCCGGGAAGTGCAGGGCTCCCGACCCGCCCGCGGTGGCCCCGGTGGGGCCGGTGGTCGGAGGCTCCCCCCCGCTAACTGCTAACTTCGGGGAGGCAGGGCCTGAGCCCAGTTCCTTTGTTGCCGCACCAGGAGCGGGAAGAGGTCACCGCGCCCCGAGTCCGGGATCTCCGCAGTCCTCTAAGGCAACTGTCCCCGCGCAGGGTACACGGTAGAGCCGCGATGGATGGAAGGAGGCAGAACTGCCAACGTCTCGCATCTCGTTGCGTCGAAGACTCCCCGGAACAAGGCCGCGCTGAGAGGAGAGGGTCCTCGTTTTCTGACCTTACAGTATTGTTCCTTCCATGAGCCAGTGATGGTGCCACAAGGATAATTGTTAAAATATAAAATCTCCAACGCCGGCCGTACTTTTGGAATCTTGTGCAGCCCTCGACTTTGGGAATCAGCGAAATGAAAAACTTGGAAAACCTCAAATATGTTTCTTTGACTCGTAGCTGGGTCCCCAGGGCCAGGCAGCGGCCTAGTGCCGTCCAGCCGGGGCAGGGGGTCCTGCGAGGCGGAGGGCGGCGGGATGGGTAGTGGTGAGATGGAAACCACTGGGCAAGTCCGCCCCCCCCCCGCCCCCCCCTCAGCCCAGTGGCCTCCAGCCCCAGGGCCCGGGTGTGCTCGCCGTTTTGCTCCTGCTGCGGCCGCATCCACTCCCGCTCGTGGGGCTCGCTCGTGGGGCTCGGGGACCCAGGCACGCGGAGCCGGGCTCGCATGGTAGACGGGGCGGTCGGAGGACTGACTTCCAAAGGCGAGATGCGCGCATGTCAGAGAACAAAACCAAGCCCAACCGAGCGGCAGGGGGCTGCGGGGGGGGGGGGGGGCGGGCGGGGGACGCAGTGACCAGTCTCAGGTGCGTGCTCCAGGACTCTGTTCCCAGTCTCAGGTGTGTGCCGGGGGGGGGGACGACGAAGTCCCCAACCTCAGGTGTGTGCTCCAGGACGTGGTCCCCAGCCTCAGGTGCGTGCTCCAGGACTTGGTCCCCAGCCTCAGGTGCGTGCCCGGGGACGCAGTCCCCAGTGTGAGGTGTGTGCTCCAGGACTCGGTTCCCAGCCTCAGGTGTGTGTCCGGGGGACACAAACCCCAGTGTCAGGTGCGTGCTCCAGGGCGCGGTCCCCAGCCTCAGCTGCGTGCTCCAGGAGCTTTCCCCTCTCTCACACACATTAGCAAAAGCGGGATCCTATGACGTGAGCTGTTTTGCAACTTACCTTTTAAACAAATTCAGTCCGCAGGGGTCATCTTTGGGGTCAGCCGTTTCTGCTGTTCCGGGACTGACCTTTTGGTGGGGAAAGCCGAATTCCAGCCTCTGGGGAGACGGTCCAGGTGTTTTATCCTCAATATAAACACTGGGGATAAATTCCCAAGGCGTGGGCCTTTGCGCACTTGAGTGTTTCCACGAGATGATTCCCCTCAGTGCCTCAAAAGGTTTACACACACTACAACATTTAAAAACGGGTTTTGTTGGATTCGAAAACAGTAATTAGCTCCTATGATTCGAACATCAAGACGTTGTGTTGCTATTTTACGTATATAGTGAAAAATCTCCCATCCCTGCCGGCTGTCTTCCAGTTCCCACCCAGCTCAAAGGCACCACTTTTTACTTTCTAATTTGTCCTTACAAAACCGGTTCCTGCTTCTGCAAGTCAGGGCTGCTATATTACTTTTTCTTGCTTTTATTTTGTTTTACTCCTACGGTGACATCTCTATATTTTTCTGCACCTTGCTATTTTCACTTACCAATATATTTTGGGGATGTAAGGAATTTCTTGTTTGGTTTTTCACAGATGCATAGTATTCCATTTACACTGGACCATGATGTTTGTTGTGTAACCCACGTCCCATTGGTGGACATTTAGCCTTTTTCAAAGATGTTGCTATTATATACAATGCTGCAATAAATAAGCTCCTTCTTGGTCATTTCCACATGTGCCAGAGTAGTTCTTGAAGGCAGGTTACTGGGTATGTTTGTAATTTAGAAGATAATGCCAAATTGCCTTCTAGATGGTACACCGCCCTTCTCCCCACCCACCCTGACCCCTACCCTAGTCCCAGCAGCAATGCCTGAAAGTGCTTGTACCTCCAGATCTTGCCATCACAGCTTATACTTTATATCTTGATAGATACCGTCAAATTATTCTTTGGAGGGAAAAGTTTGCTACTTTTACCTTCACCCTTTCCCTTTGCCCATATTGGGCATTACATATCTTTATTACCTTTGTTAAACCGTGGTAAGTAGTACCAATATGTGTCACTTAGACTTATCAATAGGAGATAAGTGGTACGTCATTGGCATTCTAATTTTTATTTCATTGATTATTAGTGAAGTTGATGATCTTTCCGTATTTATTGGCCAGTGTATTTCTTCTGGTGTTATTAACTCATTTCCTTGATCACTTCCAATTTTTAAATATTCCTTTATTTATTGATTTGTAGAAATTCTGTTAAGGATAGTTGCTTAGTGCTTTCCATATGTGTTGCAGTTTTTTAAAAAAGTTTATAATTTCCTTCTAATTTGTTTTTGATGTCTTTTATTTTCTGACCTATAAAATAACTTTCTAATTACAAAACCAACCATGCTGTTTTGCTATATCATGTATAAATCAAAACATCTTCATTCCTGCCCCCCCCCATAAAGCATGTACATTCCCAGGATGTAACTTCCCAAACTTTCTCCAGTAGTTGAAAAGTATAAATATGTAAGTTATATATTACAAAAGTGGGAATTCTTTTGCAAAATTTTTTTCATTTAATAAACATTTGTAGAAAGATTGCTGTCTAGCATGCCTTGTTCTTTGTAACAACTGCATGATATTCTGTTCTGCAGATAAAATTAATTTAACCAGTCCCCCCCCAAAAAATAAAAAAATAAAAAAATAATAATTTAACCAGTCCCCTATTGATGGGTACTTAGGTTGTTCTACATTTTCACTACTGCAAACAGTGCATCAGTGAACATCTTTATATCCTAATTTGGACAGATGGTTTCTAAAAGTCTCCTTTAAAATAAATAAATAAATAAATAAATAAATAAATAAATAAATAAAGTCTCATTTATGAGACAATCTGAAAAAATGTGTAAACAAGTAGGACTTTTTTATATTAAGGAATGATTGTTAATGTTTTTGGTTGTGACAGTAGTATTGTGGTTGTTTTTTAAAGGAAGTTTTTTTTAGAGATACATATAGAAATATTTCTGGGTGAGATGATATGATATCTTAAAATTATGAGGCTAGAGAGAAACAGGATTGTTCCTGAATTTATGGTTGTTGAAGTTAGGGAATAGGTATATCAGAGCTCATTACACTATTCTCATTTTGTATATGTATGAAATTTCTCATAATAAAATGTTTAAAATAATAAGCACATATATTTTTTTCTTAGCTGTTTTTAAAATTTGCATGTAAATTCAATTTGCCAACATATAGTATAACACCCAGGGCTCATCCCATCAAGTGCCCTCCTCAGTGCCCCGTCCCCCGCCCACCTCCCCTCTACAACCCTTTGTTTCCCAGATCAGGAGTCTCTTGTGGTTTGTCTTCCTCTCTAATTTTTCCCACTCAGTTCCCCCCCTTCCCTTATGGTCCCTTTCACTATTTCTTATATTCCACATATGAGTGAGACCATAAGATGTTTGTCCTTCTCCAAATGACTTACGTCACTCAGCATCATACCCTCCAGTTCCATCCCCGTCGAAGCAAATGGTGGGTGTTCATCCTTTCTGATGGCTGAGTTCACATATATCATATTAAAGTTATGATAGATATTTCATGCCAAAAAATCTAGCAATTGTGTATAAATGTGCCATTTCCCTCATCCTGCCAACCCAGAGTATGCTGAATCTTTTACAGTGAGATCTTTTCAAGTGAAAAAATATATATATTTTTGTTAGCATTTTTCATTACTAATGAGGTTAAGCATATATTCATGTACTTATTCATTTTACTTTCCTCTGGAATTTTTTATTCATGTGTTCAGCTATTTCTCTGTTGGTTTATTGTTTCCTTATAGCTGTGATTGCTCTTTTTATACTAAAGAATCCCTTTTTCTGTGACACGTGTTGCAAATATGCCTAAATCATTTTATTTTTTAAAACTTTGCTGTAAGTTTTTTTTCTGAATTTAAATTTAAATTGTAATCATATCTAATGGCCATTTCTTTTGGGGCTTTTAGTTCTTTGTTAGAAAGCTCTTCACAGGCTTTGCAACAAACCAAACAAAAATGTACACAGGTACATTTTTCCACTGATAAACATTCAATTTTTCCCTATATTTTTCTAAAAAAAATAAAGTATATCAAAGTGTATCAATATTTCTCTGGAGTAGAAACCTCCATAAAATTTCTAGGACAATGAAATTATGCAGTTTTTAATTTGGCTAGGTGTTGTGAAATTGTCCCCTAAAAGTATTCTTAACAATGGTACTTGAGAGAACCCATATTTTCCCTCATCTTTGCCAGCACATTTTCCACAGTCTGATAGGCAAAATATGGCATCTGGAAAAAGAAAAAACTATCTCATTTGCTGTTCTAACTCATTTTTCCTGGATTCCCTCTGAGCTTGAGTATTTTTTCATAGTTATTAGGCACTTGCATTTCTTCTTCTCTGAATAACCCTTTCATATAATTTGCTTAGTTTCCCAGTGCTTGACTTTACTCATCAGTCTCTAAAGACTTTTGTGAGTACCAGACTTCAGGACTCTGCTCTGCATGTATTATGAATATTTTCTCCTAATCTATCATTTGTCTTTTAACTTTCTCTTATCCTGCATAAATAAGCTTTTATTACTAGGGCCTCAAATCTGTCATTTATTTTCCTTTTAAAATTTTGTCTGGTTTTCTTCCATTTTTAGAGCTTTTAAAAAAAGACTTTATTTATTTATTTGAGAGAGAGAGCAAGAGAGAGAGATCGATCATGAGCAGGGAGGGGGAGAGGGCAGAGGGAGAAGCAGACTCCCCGCTGAGCAGCAAGCCTGACATGGGGGCTCCATCCCAGGACCCTGGGATCGTGGCCTAAGGTGGAAGGCAGAGGCTTAATGAACTTAGCCACCCAGGTGCCCTAGAGCTTATTTTTATGTGAAAAATGCTCATGTATCTTTTTTTAAAAAGATTTTATTTATTTATTCATGAGATACACAGACTGAGAGACACAGGCAGAGAGAGAAGCAGGCTCCATGCAGGGAGCCCGATATGGGACTCGATCCCAGGACTCCAGGATCACGCCCTGGGTGGAAGGCGGGCACCAAACCGCTGAGCCACCCAGGGATCCCCAGTGCTCATGTATCTTATGTTTGTTTTTGCATGCAGAGAGATAAGTTACTTTATTCCAAATAATGAGCAAATTGTCCAAAAGCCAGGTCTTTAATAATCCTTTCTTCCTGCTAATTTGAAATGTCTTCTTTATAGAAATTCTCATGTATGCATGGATTGCTTCCAGACTCTTGTGCCGGCATCATACCATTTTAGTTGCTGTAAACTTGTAATATGTTCTGCTGGGTGTAATGCAAGCATTTTCTCTTCATTTTTTCACCTTGTTTCTTCACTATTCTTCCATTTTCAATTTTTCTCAATAAACTTGATGAATCTTCCATAAGGAATTTTTAAAAATATTTTATTTATTTATTCATGATAGACATAGAGAGAAGCAGAGACACAGGCAGAGGAAGAAGCAGGCTCCACACCGGGAGCCCAACGCAGGACTTGATCCCAGGACCCCAGGATCACGCCCTGGGCCAAAGGCAGGTGCTGAACCGCTGAGCCACCCATGGATCCCCCATAAGGAATTTTTATAATAATCACATTATAGATTAAGGCAGGAAGGACCTTGTCACACTTAAAAATCAGTATATTACCAGCTTGTTGTGTAAAGGAACTCCCCAGGTGCTAGGAGATGAAATCAGGTAGACCTTTGTGGGTGTCTCCTAGGAGAAGGACCAGGAGGGGATAATATTTGGTTCTAGAGGTCAGGGGCATTGGCTCACTATTATCAGACAGAGATGACCACCACGCTCAAGCCAAGGCTCCTCGGACAGAATCACCCTCTCCCCTTCTTCTAGGACTCACTCTTCTTTGAGGAGACCAGAAAGGCAGTAAGACTCAGTCAGGAGACATTCCCTTTAGACGCATGCATTTTCACGCTAACAACTGTACCCACAAAGAGGCCCTGCAATTAAAGCTGTCCCTCCTTCTTGATGCTTCCTCCCTCAAACTCCACCCAGAAAAGGAACAATTTGGGTAAGGAGGCTGTGTCAACAAGGATGGGCTAGAGACAACCCTAAATCTTAGAGTTTTAATAAAGCACACATGTACTTCTCACTCACATGATAAGGGCATCACCCGTGGGCACAGGCTCACCTTGGTACTCAGAAATCCAGGCTGATGATGCTCCATCCTGACTCCTGCTTCCAGGACCATGACAGTGAGAGGAAAGAGGTGTGGCAAATTATGAACCGGTTTTTAAAGGTTCATCTGAAGGTGAACTCTTCTTTTTGGCTAAAATAAGTCATATGGTCATATCTAATTTCAAAGGGGAGAAAATTACTGCAACCCTACCATGTGCTTTGGGTGGAGTTGGAAACACTGGTGAACAGCATTCATGATTTCTCCACTAAACTTTGATGAGTGGCCTTCTCTGACCATTATAGCTAGAATAGACCCCCCCCCACACACACACACTGTAGTGGTTGGTTTTAGTTATTTGGAGAAGGTCAGTAATATCCTCTTACCTTGTTTTATTGTCTTCCCAGCAGTTGTCGTTACATACACATTCATTTTTTAAATTTATTGTTTTTCTCTGTCCGCAATACAAGATCAATGGAAGCAAGGACCTTGCTTATTTTGCTCATTTCTCTATCCCTAAACCCTGGAATAGTATTTGGCACTTAGTAGGTGCTCATTAAATATATGTTGAATATTTGAATATGTATAGTTGTTTAATTTACAACTAGTAGGATTTTACTGCATATATTATCATATCACTTTCTTTCACTTAATGTAAGTTCATATAGACACTTGGTCATTCTTTTAAATTGCTGCACTGTTTTGTAGTATGAATTACCATAATTTGTTGAGCCATTTCCTTTGTGGGAACCTTGAGGTTGCTTTCAGATTTTCAATATTTTGAACACCACTGCAGCAAATGTCCTTATATATACTTTGGAGCACATGAGTGTGTGCTTTTCTGGATAAGTACCTACTAAAATAAAATTGCTAGGGCAAAAGTTATGTGCATCTTTAATCTTGACAAATACAGGCTTAAAAGGTGGTGACAACTTACAGTCCTACATTGAGTGCGAGTGTGGAATCCCCTACAGTTCATTATTGATTTATTAACCATTCACTAATGTCTTTCCAGTCCTATAGGAGATGAATGATTTTTTCATTGTTGTGTGAGTTGGTGTCATCCTAATTTCTGTGAAGCTGTGCTCATTTTTCATGTTTATTGGTCATTTGGCATTTTTTTCTGTAAATAGGCCAGATAAATTATTTGACCATTCTTTTCTGCTGGACTATTTCCCTTTTTAAAAATATTTATCATTGCATTGTATAATTTCTTTTTACCATTTAAAGAAGTTTTCTCTTCAATTTTTTTTAATTACCTTGGTCTTGGTGCTTTTATCATACAAAAGGTGTTGGCTTTAATATAGTATGGTTGTAATATAGTTGTTTGTCTTTCCTTTGCAGCTCTAGTTTTATATCTTGCTCTTCCCAAGTTTAGGATTATAAAAATAGCATCCTACATTTCCTTTTAGTGCTTTTATCATTTTATAGTCTATGATTTTCTCTGTAATCCATTTGAAAATGATTGTCTCTTATGATGAAAGACAGGAATTTAACTTAATTTTATTCAAATAGATAAGTTATAGTCACCAATCTGCTTAATTCCATTTATTGACTAGACCTTTTTCCATTGAGAAAGCTCCCATTATCACAAACTATCAATATATATGTGGGGGGGGGGATCCCTAGGTGGCTCAATGGCTTAGAACCTGCCTTCAGCCCAGGGTATGATCCTGGGGTCCCGGGATCGAGTCCCACATCAGGCTCCCTGCATGGAGCCTGCTTCTCCCTCTGCCTGTGTCTCTGCCTCTTTCTCCGTGTCTTTCATGAATAAATAAAAAAATCTTAAAATATATATATATGTGTGTATATATATATGCGTGGGTCCAATTGTGCACCTCGATTCCATTGTTCTCTGACTTTCAGTCATTTGAATATCATCTTCACCATTTCTGTTATATGTATGTCCCATTTATTTACTTAATATTTTAACATAATACATTTTAAGATTATCTACTTCTGCCTCGTTCTAAGCACATAAAATCATAGGTTTAAATTTGTTCCTAGTAAACATTAAGTGCATAACTTTTGATTGGATAAATGTTTATTTATGTACCATTTTAAGTCACCTTGAAAATTACAGGAGGCACTTTGGAGAAACTTTTTTTTTAAGATTTTATTTATTTATTCATGAGAGACACAGAGATCCTGAAGTGAGGCTAGATCCCAGGACCCCGGGATCACGACCTGAGCTGAAGGCAGATGCTCAACCACTGAGCCACCAGGCACGCAGGGAAACTCTATTATATTTTTTCCACCAATGGATTTGTCCATCTCTGGAACAAAACCTCATTGTAGCTTCATGTTTTGTTCTTGTTGTTAAATGTCTCATTCTGAAATAATTTTTGACTCACAAGAAGTTGTAAAAATAGTAGAGAGAGGTCCTGACAGAGAAGCCCTGTGTATCCATGACCTACCTTGTCCCAAAAGTGACATTTTACATATCCATAAAACATTATCAAAAGCAAGAAATTGACATCAATATGATGTAATTGACTAGACCACAGATCTTTGAATTTCACCCGTCTGTACACGCACTCATTTTTTAGCCTTTATATATAGTTCTGTGACGCTTTACATTTATAGATCGGCATATCCACCGCCATGAATCAAGAGCTGGTCTGTCACCATCAAGGACCTTCCTTTTTTTTTTTTTTTTTTTAAGGACCTTCCTCATGCTACTCCTTGATGGTTGTACCTCCCTTCCCTCACCGCTGGTAACCTGCCTCTGTTTTCTTCCTTTCTGGGTCCGACCTCGCGGTAGCGTCGTGCACATGGGCTCATGCAGTATGTGATCTTGGGAACCAACTCTGGTTTTCTTCACTCAGTAGAATTTCCTGGAGATTCATCCAGTTTGTTGTCTGTCAGGAGTCATTCCATTATTGCCGAGTAATATCCCATGTGTTGCGGGACCTAGTTTGCTTAAGCGCTCGCCTCCTGGAGGACACTTGGCCTGTTTCCACGGGGGCCTGTTATAAATACAGCAGCAGCTACGAACATTCACGCACAGGTTTGGGTGTGAACCCAAGATTTGCTCCTCTAGGACAAATGCCCGGGAGTATGGGCACCGAGGGCCATGCTAAGTGTAGGCTTCAGTCTTTCAGGAACTGCCAGGTCATTTTCTGGAGCGGCCGCACCTCCGCATTCCCACCGGCGGTGGATGAGGCCTCCTTGCTCGCATCCTTACCAGCCTTTGACGCTCACGGTGTTTTTTGTTTTTAGCTGTGCTAATAGGTGTCCCTCCTGGTTTAGATTTGCCTTTCCCTAATGGCTAGCGATGTTGGATATCTTTTCCTGTGCTTACTTTTACGGCGCATTTTGCTATCTGGCCGGCAGGCTGCCTTCCTGACCCCTGGGGAGAGCTGCGCCCGCCTGCTTCCCAGTCTTAGCTCTTCTATAGGAGGAGAGGGCAGGGGCCACGTATGACGTGACCTCAGCGGTCAGGAACCCCGGCTCCGGCTCCAGCTTGGTGGGTTCGAGGAGGCCCCCTGCGAGAGTGAAGCCGAGCCGAGCAGCCGGCACCACCAGGACGCCCACACCTCCCTCCACTCTGCGCCTCCGACACACTTTTAACAAAGCAATGCCTCGGAGCCGGGTGTCCTGCGAAGTCCTGAGACTGTGTCACGATTGGAAATAATAGGGCCTGAGGAGAGGACACCCAGTCAATGGGGTCGCAAACACTCCCCCACCTTTCCGGCACGTAGGAAGTGTCAGACAGGGAAGGCCTGGGTCTCCCGAAGGCCTGTGGTCCCACCTGCACTTCAGGAGCAGGGCCGCCGGTCTCAAGCTCTGCCCAGTGTGGGGGGACCAGCTCTGAGCACCGCTGCGTCCCTGACCCAGACCCACCTTCTCCCCAGGGTCCACCCAGCACGAAGGTGCTGGAAGGAGCTGCGAGACACCCGGAGGAGCAGAGGTTAGCCGGCTCTGGTAGGAGCCGGGCAGAACCAGTCTCATCAATCACGTGGAGGAGCCTTTGGAGGGAGAGGCGTCAGGCTCACCCTCTAGAGCAGGAATTCTAATTTTAAAATTTTTTTTTTTTACTTTTTGCATTTTTTAATTTAAATTCAATTTGCCAACGTCTAGCATAAGACCCCGAGCTCACCCCGTCAAGTGCCCTCCTCAGTGCCCGTCACCCTAGAGCAGGGATTCCAAAGTAGAGTCTCCAGCGGTGAGGCTCCCCGGAGCCCCCGGATGGACAGCCCATCCCAGAGGCAGGTCCTGTCCTGTGTCTTCCAGGGCACTGACGGACCTGTCCAGAAGATTCCATTTCTTTACCCGTGACCAGAGTTTCTCTTCATTATAGCCTAAGCACTGAATCATTAAGTATTACTACAAGAGGGTTTCAGTAAAGTAAAGCGAGGGTGTTTACACAGATGATGGAGCACGGTCAGTGTGACCTCGGGTAAGTTACTTAACATGCGTTCCTCTGTTTCCCTACCTGCAGAATGGGCTTCATAATTGTTCCGGCTTCACTGAGACATTGAGAGGGTTCAAGCACGTAGAACAGTGCCTGGCCCAGGGCAAACACGTCTAAAACATAGCAGCCTCGCCTTGCATTTCTGGCCACACTGCCAGCTCCAACTGTGCATGCGCCCCGGGGAGGGTTCGAACCCCTGCGACTTGCTCTGTTTCCTGTGCGTGCTCAGCACCACCTGTGTTGATCAGGGCTGCCTTGAGCTGGCGGGTTTTCCAGAGACACTAGTCTTTCTCTGTAATGTCAGTTCAGCTGCATTCAGCAATGTCGTAAGCTGGGAATGGTTTAGTAAATCCTACAGAATGTGATGCTGCACATTTCCACCTCCCAATTTTTGACACAAACTTTTCTAATAACTGGATTTCCAGCTCTCAGAGTGCGTATTTGAATCTCACTTTTGCCAAACGTTTTATTGTTATTTCTCAGTTTTTTTGAGTGGGAATATCTGGTGAGTGTAGGCTGCAAGATTTTAAGTTCTCTTAAGTAGTCTTCAAAATATTGGTTATGCATGGATGGCACTGGTTTAGGACCCAAGAGGGTGGTCCTATTGTTCAGAACTAAATACGTGGGAAGTGGCAGTCTCCCCCCTAGGAGGCACCCCAGCACCTTGATGTAGTGGCAGTGGTCTTTGGGCTCTTTCCTGGGAATCCCCGCTCCCCAGGCTGCAATCCACCCCATATGGGCCAGCCTCTTCACGGACCCCAGGAGGGTCTGTGGACTGAGTGCTCACCCCTGCATGCACACCCATACACAGGGCTCAGGACCTGGCTCTGGGCACCTCCAGTAAGCCTTATCAGACCAATTCTAACCCATCCTATCCTTTACACTTGAGGATTTGGTATATCTCTTTTCTGTTTGTCCTTTCACTCTGCTGAGGGAACAGAATCCTGGCCGGGTCAGGGTGAATCCTTTCTTCCCAGGCTCTGGTAGTGGACTTGAAATTTGTAACGAGGCCCATTCACATACAAAGGCCCAATAGATACAACCTACTGCATTGGACGATTAAGGAAGCTAGGCCCAGAGACAGTAGGCAACTTGTCAGAGGTCACAGAGCCAGCCGCAGGCCCAAAGAACTCCGGTTAGATCACACTGGCTCTTGTGAAGATGATTGTTGGTGGTCTGGCTACTTAACTAGTGAACTAAACAGCCTCTTTTCATGGCCCCTGCAGATGCTAAAGGGACCATCCGGGAAATTGTCCTGCCTAAGGGCTTGGACCTGGACCGACCCAAGCGGACCCGCACGTCCTTCACAGCTGAGCAGCTATACCGCCTGGAAATGGAGTTCCAGCGCTGCCAGTACGTGGTGGGCCGTGAGCGCACTGAGCTGGCCCGCCAGCTGAACCTCTCCGAGACCCAGGTAAGAGGGCAGGGCCAGGCCCCTCCACCCTTGCCCTGCAGCCCGGAAACTTTGTGGGGTACTAGGCCTGTGGGCTGCTACAGGCAGACCCAGCTTTGGAGTTCACACGTGCATCAGGGAAAAGCTTAGAGTTATAGGTAAATCAGAGCAGTAAATATAGCGCGGATAAGAGAGAGCTGGCGTATGCCAACAGAGGGCCTTCTGAATGCATCAGGCCCTTTGGGTGGAATATGGGGAAAGGCCAGAGAAATAGGAAGGAGGGGCATCCAGGATGCAGGGAGTGACTTGGGGGGGGGGGTGTTGGCACATGAGGGACCCTGCAGGAGAGGGTGGTGAGGTGTTGGCTTACTGGGAGCAGAGATTCCAGAGAAGAGAAGAAACATTCCAAAATTGGGTTGGGTATTTCTCATTTCCCCATTCTGGGCATCTCCCCATCCTCCATACATACCCTTTATCCCACTGTACCTCAGAAGTCCTTGCTGGAGAGAAGGGGTCCGAATACCTCCTTCACCCAGGAAGGGCTTAGGATTTTAACAGTAATAAGCTTAGCCCAAAGGAAAAACTTTTGTGAAGTGAGCACCCACTCTGTGCGAATGGAGGTGTTTGAGTCTGGTACCAGAGACACAAGAAAACAATAATGATAATAATGCTGCTGGGTGCCCACTGTGCCCCGGAGTGGCTCCAAGTGCCCTGCATACGGGATTTCACTGAGGCCTCCCCACAACCCGACAACCCAACGGTGCAATTACCAGAGCTAGGATTTGGGCAAGCAGTCTGTCATCTTTATGCTATCTCTAAACTGGCGGCCATCCTAGAGCTTGTAAAGAATGATCCGGAGACCCTTATTGAGCAACAGCTCTAGAAAATCCCTTCTCTTTTCCTAGGCAGGGGGCTGGCAGAGACTATAAGGCACAGCTAACAGTTACTGAGACCTTCCTCTGTCCCAGGCTCTGGTACTCGACTTGTCCCAACTCATTTAGTCCTCGCTGTGACCGTGTGGGGAGAGCGTGAGGTTTCTCTTCAGACAACACTCCTGACACCAGCTGTGTGGGATGTTTTCCAACAGCAACCAGACCGCCCATTCCCTAGCCCCAAGCGAGTGTCAAGCTACTCGATTCAATTCTGCCCCGGACTCCTGGGGTGAGCACAGATGATGCAGGCTAAGGCTCAGTCTCACTGGGCATCTACATCAGATGCCACATGCAAGGCCCCAGGGCCACCGGTACCTCTCTGATGGAGCAGCTATAAAGTTGGGGGTTCCCACCTCTCCCTCCTCAGGTTTGGAAATTTGTTGGAATGGCTTGCAGAACTCAGGAAAGCACTTTACTTTCATTTACAGGCTTATGGTAAAGGATACAATTCAGAAATAGCCACATTTGGTGGAAGGGGGAGATAGAGCCAAATGGAAGAGATGCATAGAGCAAGATGTTGGGGTGGGGTGTTCAGGGAGCTTCTATACCATTTCTGGGTGCCACCCACCAGCACCGCCACGTGATCCCCAACCCAGAAGCTCTCTGAATCTTACTGTTCAAGAGTTTTTGTAACCCAGCCCCTCCCCGCTCTCCAGAGGGCAAGTGTGGGGGGCCCAACCCCCTAATCACAGGTGCAGTCTCTGGGACCACTGCTGCACCCTGAACCCAGGCAGAGCCCACCCTGAGTCACCTTGTTAGAATGAACTCAGGTGCAGTTTATTTATTTTTTAAAAAAGAATTTACTTATTTATTCATGAGAGACACAGAGAGAGGCAGAGACGTGGGCAGAGGGAGAAGCAGGCTCTATGCAGGGAGCCCCACGTGGGACTCGATCTCGGGTTTCCAGGATCAGGCCCTGGGCTGAAGGCGGTGCTAAACCACTGAGCCACCTGGGCTGCCCTCACCTGGTCTTTATAAAAAGATGGCTTTATGGGTAATATTATCTCCATTTCAGGGAACTGAGAGAGGTAAGTAACTTGCCCTAGGTTCTAGAGCTAAAATTCTGTGGAATCCTCCTTATATATACCCGTAGCTTTGTTAAGAATATTGCTGAATACCTCCTATGTACCAGGCCCCGTTCTAGGCACCAGAGACATAGCAGAGAACAACGTAGACCAGGCACCGTGCAGTGTACGCCCTGAGTGAGAAAGATGGCATTTACAAGAGTTAGTGGGTGCTAGGAAGCAGATAAAACATGGTATGCTGAGGCCTGGAAATCTTTCCCTGGGGTGGTCAGGGGAGGCCTCTTTGAGGAGGTGAATGACAGTGGCCGGGGTGTGAATGACAGGGAAGAGGCAGAGGAAGAGCTAGGAGAGGAGGAGTCAAGACTCAGGGTAACTGTGAAGGCCTGGAAGTGAGAACTAGCACAGAATGTTCTGAAGTGTCCGAAGGCCAGTGTGGCTGGAGTCAGAGTGTAATAGGGAAGGCGGGTGGGACACAGCAGGTGGTGTTTAGAGACCATGGTGAGGTGTTGAGGGGAGAGTGACATGAGGGGACTGGCATTACAGAGGCCACTCTGTCACCTGGAGAAGGGGGACGAGAGGCCGAGGTGGGGCTCTGAGCGCCGGTGGAGGAGTGAACTGGTCTAATCCAAATCTCTAATTTGGAGGTGGCATCTGTTAGGACTTGCTCATCAGGAATTATGTGCACGGGGCAAAGGAAAAAGAAGTGGTTTGGTGGGGTACAGGCGTATGATGGGAACTGGCCAACGAGCCCACGTAACGGGTTGAGAAAGCTGGGGAAGAGCAGGACACTGGAGAGCAATCTAGCCTTTTGTTTGGGATCGGTTCAGTTTGAGATCCAGGTGGAGATGTCGGGAAGACATGTCAGATTTTTCTCAGGGGGCTGCTGTTTCTCTGATTTACCTGCGGCTCTTTTAGGGGAAAGGATAAGAGACTCCTTCACGTGTGCTCAAATAACAGATGGACCCCCGAGGGATGAACCAGGAGGCACAATCTTGTGTCAGCCCAGGAACAGGAAGCATGCTGTAGCCACGCCTGGTAGGGAACGGAAGCTGAGGTTCATTTGGGGCCTGGGGGCTTCAACACCATGTGCCGCCCCCCCCCACCCCGGGGCTCCCCAGAGTCCGCCCGCACCTGCTCTCAAGAGGTTGCCTCTGTCCACGGCTCCTCCTCCTGCCAACCAGCATCTTTACCCCCTTCCTGGGTAGCAGGAGGGCCCTAATTTAGGTGGAGAAAATGTGGGTTGACTCAGGACTCCCTTCTCGTTCCCTCTCTCTGTCTTAGCTTCTATGTGCCTGGTTACGTAGCGGGCACCCCTGGTGAGAATCCCCCTTGCGGGACCTGGGGGAACCGTGAAGCCTTCCCTCCCCACCGCCTGCAGAGCTCTCAGAGGAGGCCCGTGAGCCCCTGGCCCACCCGGAGCGCACGTGCCCTTCTCCACATCGGAGAACTAGGACGGGCCCCTTGGTACAGTTGTCCCGGTGTTTAGGAACTCCCGACACACTTGGTCGCCTTGCCTTGTTTCAAGGAGACGTGTGGTGCTCGGTTAAGCCAGGGCTTCTCAAAGTATGGTCTGCAGACCGCCTTACGAGGAACCCCTGAGATTCTCATTAAAATACAGATTCCTGGCTCAGGTTTCGCGTGCAGCCCACAGGTTCCGAGTCAGAATTTCTGGGGAGGACCTGACAACCTCTCTGTTTTTCAGCTGATGTGGGACCACATTGCTTGACAGACTTCAGTGTCCACCAGAGGCTTTACTAAATCCGCTATTATTAGCTTGGATAAGAGCAGCTCCGGCTCTCTGACAATTATCTTCAGCCCCATACCTGGGGCTCTGCCCCCATGACTTCTTCCAGAACAGCAGAATAGCTGGTACCTTCCAGGTCACAAAAACCAGGGCCATCCCAGATCCGCAAGTACCGGTCATGGGAATGTGCCCAGTCACGGGAAGTAGCCCCTTAAAGATTAAGGCCATTTCCAAATCGATCATGAGGCTTGGGATTGAGCACCGCCACGAGCCTCAAGAGGGTGACAGATGATCTCCCAGAAAGTACCTCCGTGGCCCTGGCAGGCAGCTGGGAACCACGGCCCTCCCCTGTGTGTGCGGGCGGCTCACAGTGTGGTCCAGCGGAGGATGCGGGTGGGGAGGGTGGAGAGGGTGGGGAGGGGGAAGTGAAGGCACCCAGGGAGTTGGGCGGGGGAGCAGGAGGGGGAGGAGGCGAGATGCGGCCTGCAGGGAGACCGCAGCAGGGCAGCCAGAAGGCAAGGGGGAGGCCAGCGCCTCAGGAAGTATGCTTCTGCACAGGACCTAGGCCTCCCGAAGACCGTACCCAGATTTAACCCTGAGAGAGGGGGTCCCCTGCAGCGGAACTGAAGGCTTCCTGGAGGAAGGAGGGACAAACCCAGAGGCTCTGAACCTGCCTCTCACTCAGTTTGGCCCTTGTTTGCTGAGCCTTACGAGTCAGCCCTTTGGGGACCATGGGACTGCTGGTAGGAAGTAGTCAGGCGGGGCGCCTCTCCCCCACCTTTGCAGCTCCAGCTCCTTCTACCTCAGTTCACAGGTTAGATTCATACACAGAAAAATTTTTTTTAAAGATTTTATTTATTCATTCATGAGAGACACAGAGAGGCAGAGGGAGAAGCAGGCTCCATGCAGGGAGCCCGATGCGGGACTCGATCCCGTGACCCCAGGATCACGCCCTGGGCTGGAGGCAGATGCTCAACCACTGAGCCACCCAGGCCTCCCACACACAGAAATTTTTTTGAAAATACGGATGTGTGGGCCCCACCGGGTGTGGGCATCAGGATTTAGAAGAAAATGATCTCAAAGTGCAGCCCAGACTGACAACCACCGACGTGGTCCATAAGGGCCCAAGAAATGGGCATGCCAGCCCCCAGCCCTGGCCTCCCCTCCTCTCCTCCCCTCCCTAGGGACTCCCCAACCCGGGGAGCCCTCGCCTCTCTCTTCCTGCTGCCCCAGAGCTGCAGGACAGGACGCCCGTAAAACCTCTGTCATTCCTTACGGCTCATCCCCCTTGTTAGTGCCACCCCCTTTGTTGCTGGGAGTGGGTCGGTGCCACCCTCCCCCTAGACCCTCAGCTTCGCCAGGACAGGAATCCTGACTTCTGAGTCTGGCCTCTCCCGCTGGTTCGGTGCTAGGATAGGCCAGGCACCATGTGAAGTCCTCTGTGTGGACGTTTGTATCTGATCCCTGCAACAGCCCACGTATTTTTGTCCCTGTTTCTGAGATGAGAAGCTGAGGCTGGGACATTCTTGGGGTGGTATCTAGGTCCTAAAAGGGTGGCTGCTTAGCAAGGCAGAAGCCAGGAGGCTTCCCAGCAGGGGAGAGGAAGGCAGAGACCCACAGAGCCGCTTCCCCAGGTGTCTGACTGGATCCTTTCCTGGAGCAATTGAGATCCCAGGAGTGACAAACTAACATTTTCTTCTTTCCAGTCGCTTCCTTCAGCCACATTTGGTCGAATGTCCCTTGGCCTTCCCTGACTGATATCCCCTTCATATGTCAACTCTTGGGTGCCCGTGAGGCTCGGTTAAGCATCTGCCTTCAGCTCGGGTCATGATCTTGGGATCCGGGGGTCGAGCCCCCCATCGGGCTCTTTGCTCCGTGGGGAGCCTGCTTCTCCCTCTCTCTACCTGCCACTCCCCCTACATGTGCTCTTTCTGTCAAAAAAGTAAATAAAATCTTAAAAAAATAAAAAAATAAAAAATAAATGTCACCTCTTCAGAGAGGCTGTGTTTGCCACCCAGTAGTAAGCCAGCCTTTCCCCCTTAATCCTTCAGCCTTTTCCCAAAGCAGCGCCTCTCAAAGTGCGGCTCTGGGGCGGGTGTCCCCCTCAAACTGTTACCTGCCCAGGAAGGTTAGGTGCAGAAATGGAGAGTAAGTGCAATTCATTTTAATTGTATTTGACAAAATCATTGGTTCACAACACACTGGAAACTTTATAAAGTGGTTCCTTAGCACGAATAATTCGAGAGACCCTGCTCCAGGCACTGAGCGCCCCGACAGTCACTGCCGTTCTCGCTGCCGTTCTTCATCCGTGTCCCCTCCCCATGGAGGGTTTGCTCTGCTCTCATCACTGCTGATGCCCTGAGTCCGAGGCGGCACCTGGCAGGTAGAGGGCACCCAGTACACCTCTGCAGGATGAATGATTGAGGGAATGAATGATGTGTCCAATCGCAAGTGGATCCCGCAACCTTCTGGTTAATTTCCATCATTGAAACTCAGTCCAAACCCATTTATTTACTTATTTTTTATTTTTTAAAGATTTTATTTATCTATTCATGAGAGACACGGAGAGAGGCAGAGACACAGGCAGAGGGACTCGACGCGGGACTCGATCCCGGGACCCCGGGGTCATGCCCTGGGCTGAAGGCAGACGCTCCACTGCTGAGCCCCCCGGGCCTCCCAAGTCCCGTCCCAAACACCAAACCCACACCTGTTTCAGATCTCGTCCTCCCCTTCCCCACTTGGAACAGGTTGACTCACTGTTGGTGCCCGGGGCGTGGTGGCTCCTAGGAGGTGGTGTCGTGAGGCCTTGCCCCAGGAGGCTTCACCCGACCCTCATCCGCACCCAGGCAGCCCTCCCACTCCGGCCTCCGCCTCCTCCCAGCCTCTGGGCTCCTTCACCGGAGCCATAGGAGTTGCCGGCCCCCCTTACGCTCTCCCAAAGCTGGAGGCCACCAGCAAGGCCTCCCCACCCTTTCCTGGGCACGCCCTCCACCCAGTGCCCCCATTTGTCCTGCTGGCACACCCTGCCCCAGCCAGCTGCCAGCCTCCTCGAACCTCCCGGCCACGAGTCTGTGCTCCCAGGACACCAGTGCGGGTGCAGGGGGGGAGTGGCGGGGGGGCGGTGGGCCTACAGATGCTGTGCAAGTGCTCCAGCTGGGCCATGAGCATCAGACTGTCTCTCCGCCCGCACCTCTAGGCCCTATGCAAGATTCTTCTGGAGACTGCTCCTTGCCTTCTGTGAGGGGTTGCCCTTGCCTTCTCCCAGGGGGAGGGGATCCCAGCACCATGGGGGCTGACCACTGAGCTTCCCTCCCAGCCTATGGTTTCTTCCATACACGAGGACGGGCCTTGGAGCCCCAGGTGCTGGGCAGTGGAGGCGGCTGGATCGGCCTCCTCTCATAGACCTTGACAAAGGGCCCCCCTGCCCTGTCGTTGGTGGCTCCATTTAGGCTGTGGAGGACTTGGCACCTGGTTGTCCCCAAGCTTGCGTCTCCAGGTTTGGCCTTGGCCAGTGGCCTTCAACCTCCTGCCACACTGGGTGTCCTGTTGAGGAGCCTGGCCTCTGCAGCTGAAGGGCTCATGCAGATTGGGACGGAGAGCTCACCTGGGAGGGGGTGTGGGGGTCCCAGGACAGCCGAGGTGAGCCGGTCCCCACGCCGGCAGCCCACCCCCGCCCACTTTGGGCCTCCCTACCGGTGAGTGCTCTGCAAGGCCGAGGGACGTCGCCACCAGGAGTCTGTGCCCACCTTCTAGATCATACCCTGCGACCACGATCTGGGGCCAGGGTCCCTGACTGGCTGGCGCAGAGCGGCCGAGCGAGCGGGGAAGACCTAACGACACTCTGAATGCTCTTCTTCCCCCTTTCACTCCACCCTTGCTGCCCTGCTCCCCCCTCCCTGGCCCTCCACGACCTCCTCGCACTTTGCCTGTCTCCTGTCCCTTCCTGACACCCCTCCCCACCCTCGGCCCCAAGGTCAAGGTCTGGTTCCAGAATCGCCGCACCAAGCAGAAGAAAGACCAGAGCAGGGACCTGGAGAAGCGGACGTCCTCCGAGGCCTCCGAGGCCTTTGCCACCTCCAACATCCTGCGGCTGCTGGAGCAGGGCCGGCTGCTGTCCGTGCCCAGGGCGCCCGGCCTCGTGGCGCTGAGCCCTGGCCCTCTGGGCCTGCCTGCCGGCCACCGGGGCGCCTCGCCGGGAGACCCCAGGAAGTCCTCCCCGTGCCTCAACCCCCTGACCTCGGCCTCCGCGTCCCCGCCGCTGCCACCGCCTCCGCCAACCCTCTGCTTCTCCTCTGCCCCCCTCCTGGACCTCCCTGCCTGCTGTGAACTCGGTTCCTCGGCCTTCGAGCCCTACAGCCGGCTAGAACGGAGAGTGGGCAGCCCTGGTGGTGGCAAAAAAGCCAACGTTTAGGCCTCCACCGCCCCCCGCGACCCCGAGTCCCCGAGCACGGCACTGCCCCTGACTCCCCTGCCCCATGGACTGCCCCGAGCAGGCACCAGACGGGGGCAGCCGCACACTTGGCCCTGCCCCCCCAGACTGTGGACCAGGAGGCCTGGGTCCCGCGGCTCGTGTGTGTGAGTGCAGTGTGCGTGCGTGTGCCTCTCACTGAAATAAAGGAAAACAATGACAAGAAGGGAAACAGAGTCCCCGCAGCACCACCCCTGCCCCTCAGTGCCCCTCTCCTTCTCCTCACTGGGGAGGAAAATGGGCTGAGCCAGGGGAGCTCAAGGGGAGGGGCAGAGCCAGAGCCCTGTCCACAGTTCGGGGGCGGGGGTACCCCGTGTGGCTGACGGGCACCCCTCTCCGGCTCCCAACTAGAGCCCCCCCTCGGGCACCGCAAAGCCGTGGTGGCATTGCCAACGCTTTTGTTGGTTAAACATTGCTCTGTGCCAGCAAGCTCCTCTGAAACGAGGACCCTTGAGAGGTAGGAATGGGAAATCCTTGGAGGGGGGACAGCGAAGGTGAGAGCCAGAGCCCGGCGGTCGGTGCAGAGCTCCCCGAGCCTCCGAGCAGGCCGTCACCCTCGCCAGGCCCCGAAGCACTTCTCAAAGGTGTTTTGTTGTTGTTGTTGTTGTTCAAGTAAGACACTTGCATTTAACTGTTTGCTTTGTGAGGACTGTGGATCCAGGAGGTTGCAAAGATGCCTCAGAGAATTCCTCCTCCACGCAGTTCCCCCAGGGGCTGCTTTCTCCATAACCCAGGTTGACGGCAGGACTGGTGCTGCATGCGTAGCTCCCCGTGAGGTGTGTGGGGCCCCCGCACTGCAGCCGGGGTGCGGCACTGCCATGAGCACAGGGCCCCCGCCTTCCCAAACCCGCCACCCACGAGCCGTCTTCCAAACAATGGGAATCATGAGAGAGGGACAAGGGACCAGAAATGGGTTCTCAGGCCAGAGGATGGAGGTGAGGGTTCAACCCGGGGCCGGGGGGGGGGGGGGTGTACAAAGACGAGCACGGTTTGTTCCAGGCTGCTCTGGGACACACATACTTGGTTTCAGATCGGCTGTCCTGGGTCACCCAGACCGGGCCCGGGCGACCGTGCTTCCTCCCTTCCCTCTGCGCGGGCGTACGGTTTGGGCAGGTGCTTCGACGTCCCCGGACGCCCTGAGTCTGGAACGAAACAGGAGGGTGCCCGGGGCATGCCTTGGGCTCAGTGGGCCGAGATACCACCTAGTGTCCACCTTGCCTGTCCAGCCGTCCGTGCCACTGACTGCGTCAGCCACTTGACACCAGGAGGGCTCCTCCGTTTGTCCATTCTGCTCTGAGCTGAGGAGTGTCAGGGCAGCCCTCCTGCATGAGCCCCGGGGGGGGGGGGGGGCGTATGGAAAGGTGAGGCACGGTCCTGTGATAGGGTGGAGGGACACCTTCCCTGTTCCTGCAAAGTTCTCAATACTATGAGACAGAAAGGCTTAAAGCGACCCAAGTCTGACAGAGGAGACATAAGCTCAGCTCTTTGGGGGCCCAGAGTCTAGGGCAGCGACAAGAGAGAATTGTCCAAAGGGCGCAACCAAGGAAAGACACCAGCTGTGTGCTGGGCCCAGAGTGCTGGAGGAGGCAGGGAGGGCTTCCTGCGGGAGGCGGCCCTGGACCTGGCACAAGAATGATCCTCTAGATGTTCCAAAAAAGATGCCAGTGGAATTGTGCGGGGGGAGAAGTGCCCAGGTACTTCTGTACCCGGTAAGGGCAGGGGGTGCAGGGTGAGGACCGGCAGAGACGCTGAGGCAGACAGGCGAGGGAGGGCAGCCTGCCAGAAAGGGCCGTGGTGGGGAGCCGGGGAGGGGCCCTCAGGTCCCACGGGGAGGAGCCGCGGGGGGCCACAGCCCCAGCCCTGCCCCTCCCCACCACCTGCTGAGGTGGTTAGGGCACCGCCCCACCTGGAGGAGCTCTCCCGGGCAGCGGGCGGGGGGCGGGGGCAGGGGAGGGGCGGCGGCTGGTCACCGTCTCCAGCTCCAGCCCGGTGTAGGCTCAGGTACTCCGCTCCGGCCTGCCGCCTCGCCATGGCCTTGAAGGTAGACAGTAGGCCCGGGGGGCTCCCCGGCAGTGGCTGTGACCTGGGCCCCGCCCGAGAACACATGCAGGCCGTCACCCGGAACTACATCACCCACCCCCGAGTCAGTGAGTACAGCCCCCGCGGTGGGTGGGGTTGGGTGGGCTGCTGGTGGCTCTGCTTCTCAGGCTCAGGGCAAGAGAGATCTGAGACGAGGAAGATCTGGGGGGGGGGGGCTGCGGTCTCCGTCCAGCAGGGTGACTCGATGGACCGCCTGGACAAGGGGCCCCTCTGTAGATGGAGGGATGGGGTCCCCACCCAGGCTAGCCCGCGTTCTCAGGATGGGGAAGTACATGCCACTGCCAGTGCTGTCAACGGGTCCGTGTCACCTGGGCCTTCTCGGGGCAGGTGTCTGTGTATAAGCCACGTGCCTGTGTCTGCTCGCGCTCCCACCCTCACCTGGGTGAGGATATGTGTAAATCTATGTGGCAGCTTGCATGTGTGTATGATCAGAGTGAGGAAATGTGTGACAGTACCTGTGCACGCTTTTACACTCAGGGTGAGTGTGTGTGTCCACGCACGAGCGTGTGGCTCACGGGGAGAACGTGGGTACGTGGCCAGGGGATGTCGTGTGTCTGTGTCCATACAGCTGGGCGACGGAGAGTGTGTGCCGTGGCCTTGGGTGCTGAGGGCTCGGAGGGGGCGATCCCGAGGTGCGCCGGTATCGAGGGCCCAGACACCAGTAGGGCTCTGAGGGCCGGAGGGAGCACCCCCTCATCTCTCCTTGCCAAGGTCACTCTCCAGTTCTCAGGCAGCCCAGCTCACTGGAGTAAACCGGCCTGTCCAGCCCCAGCCAGGCAGGGCCTGAGGCTCCTGACAGGGTGTGTGTGGGGAGAAGCTGGCCTAGCACCCCCGCCCCCCAGTTACCCAGGCCATAGGGGGAGGGGCCACCTGCCAGGGCAGCCTGAGAGCTGGGTCTGCATTGAATGGGGCTGGTATCCACCCAGAAGGGACCAAGTGCCCAGTGGGCAGGCCCAGGGTGCTGGGAACAGCCTGGGGTGTGGGGGTGTGGAGGCACCTCCGGAGGCTGGAGGCAGGCACAGGGTGGGGCACATTCCAGCAGAGGAGAAACTGAATGGGACCAGATCTACCCTGGAGGCCCTGCAGGCCCTGCAGGCCCTGCCCTGTGTAGGAATGGGGGAAGAGGAAAGCCCAGATCCTCCCCCTGGGGCCAAGCAGAGGTCAAGGCGGCCCAGAAATACCCAGCGACTGGCCCCCCCTTGGGTCCCGAGCCCAAGCCCGGTGGGGACCTGAGCCGAGTTGTCCAGCCCAGCCCTGCAGGCTCCCCCCATCACTCCTGCAGCTGCTGTCTGGGGGCCCTGCGGGGTGCAACCTCCTCCAAGCCAGTTCTCTCCAGCTGGCACCTTGTTTAGAGTCAACAAGCCCAGGTACAGGGAAACATCCAGGAGTCCTGACCCAGGCTGGATCCCAGGGGTGGCAGCGTCCCCGTGTTTGCTTGTGTGTCACTTCACATGGCCCCGACCCAGGCGAATACGTCACAGTCCACGGCTGACCCACAGACAAGCTGCGTGTGGGGGAGCCCCTTCACCCCGACTCTGCTCCCCACCTGCATTAAAGATGTTTCTGCACTGACGAAGGCTCCCGCCTCTGCTTGGGCTGCATACCAGGGTCCCCGCAGGGAACCAGCGCCCCAGCCCCACCGAGAGCCTCCCCCCACCCAGGAGCTGACCTCAGGGTGCTTGGGCCCCTACAGCTTTCTCCACTTCCCGCCCCCTTCCTCCTCTGGGGCCTGAGGGGTTTTGTCTGTGAGGGGTGAGGATGGGGGTGCAAAACCTAGACTGCTGCCCTGTTTGCTAGAGGCAGGACCCCTGTAGCTCTCCCAGCCAGCCTCCTACCCCAGGACTCTGGGGACGCTACCTGCTTGTGAGCAGGAGAACTTTATGTAGAGACAGAAAGAGCCTAGGGCGAGAGCTGGGGGTCCAGAGGGACAGGGATGGGGCAGCTGGCTCCCGGCCTCAGAGCGATTCCAGCAGAAGGCCTCCTGGAAGAGGTGCCCTCAACAGGCCTGAGACCTTAAGGGTGATTTCACTGCAGAGGCAGAGGGAATGGGCCAGAAAGGAGGGAGCAGGGTATGGGGGAGGGAGGGGACGGGGACTGAATCCCAGCAACATCCTTCCGGAAAGGAAAGGAGGGATCCGTCTGCCACCCTCGGAGCTAGAGCTCTTTCCCCAGGGGAGGGGGTGGCATGGAGCTTTACATGTTGTGTGGGGCAGAAGGTGCCAGGCTGGGGCAGGGGCAGGGGCAGGGGCAGCGGGGAGAGGACAGGGCCCAGCACGAGCAAAGGTCGGGCCCACAGGCTGTCAGCCCAGCTAGAGAGGTAGAGCCGGGTCAGGTCACCCAGAGGCTGGGGTGCCAAACCTCGGTTTCCCCCGCTGAGAGGCCGAGGAGGTCACACCTGGCAGGTCTTCGGCTGCTTCTCAGAAGCCTGGGCTTCCAGCCCCTGCCCTCCCTCCCCTAATCCCTCAGAGGGGATCAGGGAGGAGGTGCGGGACCTGCTGCCCCGGGCTTGCCCTCACCCGGCCTCCTCACGCCTGGGCGCCCGGCTGAGCCCTCTCCGGACGTTGCAGGTGTGGCCGGGCAGGCCCTAATTAGTGGGCTGCTGGAGCCCCCGCTGGGCCTTTGACGGGGAAGCCGAGGGGAGTGGGGGCAGGAGGGGTCCGCCTGCGGCCCCAAGTGCAACCCGAAATGTCAGCGAGGACAAAGGAGCAGGGGAGGGGCGGAGCGGAGGGAGGGAGGGTCTGGGAGTCTCCGGAAGGCCTACCGACTACTGACCGAGAGCCCCTCCACGTCTCCAGGTCTTTGGGGCCAGCCCACCCCCCCAGCGCTGACCCCGCCTTGCACCTCACCGGGGTGGAAGGGCCGGGCTGAGGCTGCTGGGTGAGCTGGGGGCTTGCAGACCACACTGGGCACCCAGCCCAAGGGCCCTGGCGCCCTCCCACCGCCCTCACCACTGCTCCCCCCACCTCAGGGGTCCTCCCCAAGGTAGTGCTGTGAGGGTGAAATGGGGGGAGCCAGCTGTGAAGGAAGGGAGGAAGTTGAAAGATTGGACTCTGAGGCAGAATTAGAAAGAGTCCCCCAGGGCTTTGTGGACCTTGGGCCCTACCCACCCCCAGCTCCCCCTCCCCCGCGCCCCAGCCCACCCGCTCTGCGTCTTGCTTCTGCCTTCACAGACCACGTCAGGCCTGGTTATTTTCTCTATAGGGCCACCCAGAGGCCAGCTCTTCCCAGGGCTGGATCTGCTGTGCCTGGTCCCTTGGGGTGGCCTAGAGAGACGCCCGCTTGGAGAGCTCAAGGAGAAGGTGGAAGGTGGGCAAAGGAAGTGAGCAATCAGCCCTACTTGCCAGAAGTTGGGCTGCAAAGGGCAGCAGCCGTGCAAGGACTGGGGCCCAGGGAGTGGTTTTTAAGATGGGAGATACCAGGGGCATCTGGGGTGCTCAGGAATGAGCACCTCCCCTTGGCTCTGGTCCGGATCCCACGGTCCTGGGATGGAGCCACTGAGTTGTGGTAGCTCAGCAGGGGAGCCTGTTTCTCCCTCTCCTCCACCCCTGCTCCTGTGCTCTCTTTCTCAAATAAATAAAATCTTTTTTAAAAAAAAAGAAACATAATGGAAAATACCAGAGCTTGCTTAGTGGGAGGGCCACCAGAGAGGGGGGCGCTGGGCCATTGCCCTCAAGAGCAGCCATCTCTGGGGCCCCGGGCCCCGGGGCCAGGGAAGGTTGGCTGAGGAGGGAAGGTTGGCTGTGTCCCCCATGGAACCCGAGGAAGCTGAAGGAGTTCCCCTGCTCCGGGTGCAAGCCCCATAGAGTGGGTCTTCTTGTGCCTTCATTCTTGAGTTTTCCCAGCAGTCCTAAGCTCAGAAGAGCCTTGCAAACATCCCCACGAGGATCACCTTGCCAGTTGGTCTTTCTAGCCCAAGTCCCAGTGAAATGAGTGTAGATCAGACAAAAATGAGGAGTTTGAGCACGAAGGCCCAGACTGGGGAAGACGTGAGCAGGCGGCGTTTAGTTTCTCTTGGAGAGGGGTGACTGGGCACCAGGCTTGCATGAGGGCAAGTGGCTGGGAGCCACTGTGTCTGATGGGAAGGAAGCACAGGGCGGGAACCCAGCCCCAGCTCTGCCTCAAGCGCGCTGGGGGACCCTACGCTAGGTTTTTCACCTCCATTCTCCTCTCCTTTTGAAAAGAGGGTTAGACCACTCTCCCCTCTGATGACCTTCAATCTGTGAGTGACCCAGTGATCCTCCAGGCGCTCTGGTCCTCCTGCCTCGTCAGGGTCCCTCATCCCAGCTGTCCCACTGGTGCTTCACAGGGACCCCAGGGAAGAGCTATGTATTCCAGGGTCGTGAGCGGGGGAGAGTCCCAGGGTCTCCCAGCTAGGCCCTGGCATAACCAAGATAGGCTTCCTGTCGGCCAGTCAGTCCATGGCTTTCCTACTGGGGTCCCTAACACTGGAGTTCAGGGCTCCTCAACACTGGGCTTAGAGGCTCCCTGTAAGCTGAGCTCATTTCCCCATTTGTGGATCTCTCCAGCCACAGGGACTGGCACATTCTTCTTCCCCCTTCCTTGTCATTCTTTCCTTCCAGGACCCTCCCTGGCAAGGCCTCACGGCAAAGCAGGGACCCTGGCTGGTTTTCCTTACAGGTGTCTGCACCACCCACCACCTGGTGTGCACTCACATGCGCACAGGTACATAGGCACCCGTGCACACAGGCCCACAGGTGCATGCATGCACCCAGGTGCACAACACACAGGCACACAGGCATACAGGTGCACACACACAGGTGCACAGGTGCACACAGGCACACATGCACACAGTTGTACACGCACAGGTGCACACAGGCACACAGGTGCACACACAGGCACACAGGTGTACACACACACACAGGGGCACGCACACAGGCAGTGCCCAGTCAGTGCCGGATGCTCCCAGACAGACACAGAGGGTAGTTCTCTTCTCATCTCTAGCTGGGGGCCAGAAGCTTTTGGAAAATGTTGTGGGTCAGAGAGGAAGGAGTGGGTAAGATGGGGGCTGAGGCCAGAGGGGAAGCCGGCTCAAGATAAGAAAGACCTCTGCTGGCTGAGGGGGAGGAGAGGACTCCGAGGGGCCTCTGCCCTTGCCCTGGCCCTCCCCCCAGCCTCCTGCAGGTGTCCAAGCCAGCGGGGGGCCCTGTGGGCAGGGGCATGACCCTTACAGCAATGGTGGCTGGCCCTGTCACAGCTAATGACCCTGACAGCCCAGATTGGGAAGAGGGTGGGGGTGGTGCATCCAGGGACAGAAAGCAGAGGATGCCTGTGTGTGTGTGTGTGTGTGTGTGTGTGTGTGTTTCTGGGTGTCTGGGTGTGACACCCTCACCGGCCTGCACTCCTCTCCAGCCTACAGGACTGTGTGCAGCGTCAATGGGCCCCTGGTGGTGCTGGACCAGGTCAAGGTAAGACTCTTCCACCTCTTGCCAGGCCCCAAGGCCAAATCCCAGGACTCTCTAGCCGGCCCTGAAGGATTTCTTCTAAATTGCCCTGTCCCTGGCTGTCCCCTGTGGGCCCACCTGTCCCTTCTAATTCCCTGTCACCCCTCTCCACCCTCTTCCCCCCTAGCTGTCTCCTCAGCCTCCCCCTTCCCCTTCCCGCCTTTTCAGTGCCCACCCCGCCCCCTCTGGGCCTTCAGGGACCCACACCTACTGCCCAGGACTGGGGGATTTGGGCGATTGTGCCTCTTTCCTCATCATTAGAATGGTTGTATTGAGCTTGTTCACAAGCTGGACTCTTCCATCTGCTTCTTTTAAGAGGAAGAGAAGGCCGAAGAACAATGCCACCTAGCTCTTCTCCCGAGCTCAAGGTTCTCAGAGGCTTTCTGAGTATCTCAGCCTGGGAGCCAGCAGCGTGGGTGGTTCACAGAAAGAAGTGGGAAGTGGGCTCCCGTGTGTCCCCCGGGGAACTGCAGGACCCTGGCACAGACTGGTAGCATTTTCAGTTTGGGGTTGGGGATTCTTTTTTTTTTTTTTTTAATTTTTTTATTTATTTATGATAGTCACAGAGAGAGAGAGAGAGAGAGAGAGAGAGAGAGAGAGAGAGGCAGAGACACAAGCAGAGGGAGAAGCAGGCTCCACGCACCGGGAGCCTGACGTGGGATTCGATCCCGGGTCTCCAGGATCGCGCCCTGGGCCAAAGGCAGGCGCCAAACCGCTGCGCCACCCAGGGATCCCGGGGTTGGGGATTCTTAAGGCATAAGGGGCCCTGCAAAGGTACTAGATCACTCTGCTGTCCCTCTTCCACCAAAGTTCTGCCCATCAGGCTCCCACCCCACACAGGAAAACTGGTGCTACCTTTGAGTCATCCCTTCCTGGCCCCAGTCTATCAGTGCCAACGACCCATCTGTCAGCAGTCGCCCACCCCACTGCTCCCTGATTATGGCCATGGCCTCTAGGCCCCCGCCGGGCGCCCCCTGCAACCTGACCCGTTCACTTCCCTGCTTCAGACTCACCCAGCGTCTTCACTCAGGCTCTACATCCCACAGGTTCCTGCCTACCTTCCCACTCTCCCCTCCCTCCTTGGAAGTCCACCCTGCCCCTGCATGGAGCTGCCATTTGCTGTCTTTGCTCCTATTTTCCCTCTGCCTCTCCTACTACCTTTCCCCCATGACTTCCTCTGACTCATCCCCAGGCCTAGCTGAGAGGTCACTTCTAGAAGTTTCACCCAGGCCCCTGGCCATGAGCCTGTCCCTCCTCTCCCTCTTCTGTGCTACCCCGTTGGCAGCTCCTTTAAGCCATTTGGCCACATGTCCCCTTGCTGTAATATCCCTCCTATTACTCATTGCTCCTGAGTACTCATACCGCAACAGCCCCGCACTGCACTTTAACCGAACACCCAGTCCATTGTGGGTACTTAGTTAGTCAAAGGAAGGGTGAGTAAATGAATGAGATGCATGAATGAATAAATGTCAGAATGACTAAATCTGACCCTCTCATTCCTGGAAACCAGATCCTGAGTTCATCCCATTTGACCCACTAGCATTGGGGGGACCCTGGGAGGAAGTGTGATGGAGTGTTTACATGGGTATGCACGGGTGTCACGCAGCCTGACTCCGACTCCTCCACCCCATACTTCCTACCAGCTACCCTTCAGTTGGAGATGGGCTGCGTCAGTGCTGCCTGAGAACTTGTTACAGATACGGATCCAGGGGCTCCCACCCAAGACCAACAGAATCAGAAACTTTGGTGGGGGGGGAATGCAGAGAAGTCAGTCTTTCTTTTTTTCTTTTTTTTTCTTTTTTTTCTTCTATTTTATTTTTTTGTAAATTTATTTTTTATTGATGTTCAATTTGCCAACATACAGAATAACACCCAGTGCTCATCCCGTCAAGTGCCCCCCTCAGTGCCCATCACCCAGTCACCCCCACCCCCCACCCTCCTCCCCTTCCACCACCCCTAGTTCGTTTCCCAGAGTTAGGAGTCTCTCATGTTCTGTCTCCCTTTCTGATATTTCCCACTCATGTTTTCTCCTTTCCCCTTTATTCCCTTTCACTATTTTTTATATTCCCCAAATGAATGAGACCATATAATATAATGTTTGTCCTTCTCTGATTGAGAAGTCAGTCTTTACAAGCCCTCCAGGTGACGTGATGCTCCCTGAAGTTTGAGAAGCATCGATCCAGGCATGCAAATCCGAGTTTCCTCATCTAGTAAATGACAGGAGCGTTGTGGTGAGGATCAAATCAGATAAACGTATTTTTATTTTTCCTCCTTGAGAACAGCTAGCACTAGCTCTGCCTGGAATGCAGAAGTGCTAACATGCCTGAGGGAACAGTTGCTGCCACCTGCTGCCCCGGCTGGGGTTTGGAGGCTCAGTACCTTTCCAGACATCCACTCTCCCAACGATTAAATGGGGCTAGACGAGGAAACAAGCCGCCCCCCAGACCTACGGTGCCGCTGTGCTTAGTGCTTAGTAGATGCGTCTGTAACTTTCTAAGAGCAGGAAGAATGACAGGGTGTTGGAGAACCCCAGAGAACCCTGGACTTGCAGAAGGAAGGAAAAGCAGCAGTGGTGTGTAGTCTCCTAAGTTCAGGAGGTGGAGAAGACAGCTTTATGTACCCGTCGTGGGGCCCCACACCCCCTGCCCTCCTCCTGGGTTACTTGGGCAAGATGCCACAGTTCCCCTTCTCCAGCGCCACCTCCTGCCCAAACCGATTCACACCCTCAATTATGCTTCCAGCTTCCCTGCTTCTCAAATGGAAAAAATGGCGGGGGGGGGGGGGGGGGGGAGAATTTTATGTTGATTCAAAGTCCTTAGCCCAGGGAATAAGGGCCTGGAAATTGTTCGCAAACCTCTGATACTGTGTATCCATGTTCCTGCTCTTTTTTCTAGAGGTAATTTCCATGGTTTCCTCTGATTTTTGGAGATCTGGGTGTAGACTGTAAAAGGCCAAACCCCTGAGTATAGACTGTAAAAATGACCCCTCGAGACTATTAAACTTCCACACTCTCAGCCCGGATCTCACAGTCACACACAGTTTGTGCAAGCATTACAGAGGAGTCCCGTTAGCTGGCAGCCACCTGCCTGGGGTGCTTCGGAGCTCACTAGGGCAGTGGTGTTTAAACTTGAGCACGCGGGAGGATCCCCCGAAGGATTCTTGGGGTCCCCACCCAAAGTTCTGATTCAGGACAAGTTCCCAGGTGCTGCGGCTGCGCTGGGGACCACATCTGCCAACTGCTGTAGTCTGATGTAGACCGGTCCTTGCTGAGACTTGGAGAAAGCGCTTGGATCCCAACGTCTGTGGCTGCTTCCAAACTTTTAAAGGAAAAAGCTTCAGCCCTGAAGACGATTTCCAAAGAGGGGTTCCCAAACCGCCCTGGGCATCGTCAGGAGGGGAGGACTGGGAGGCCGGCGCTTCCTCCGACCAGCCCTGCGGGGCTTGCAGAGAAGTCCCAGCCGTCGGAGCGCGGTGTGGGCTGCAGCTCCCGTCTGCCTGACCCCAGGCTGGCTGCGGACTCGGCTGGTCCCCAGCAGAGGCGGTGGGTGGCACTGACCCCCCCCCCCCCGGCAGTCCTCCTAGAGCCCAAGGGTGGGCGTTGGGAGAACCAGGCTCCGAACGGGCTCCTCGGGGTCAAGCGCACGGCCTCGGCCTGGGATTCGAGCCTCCGTCCCTCTGCACTGCGCGTTCCGGCGTGAGCGCTCCCGCCCCATAACCCGGGTACCCCGGGTGCACGCGCGCAGCGCCGGGTACTGTCCTCCGAGGGGCCCCACGACCGCTCCACGGGGGGGGGGGGGGGCGGGCCTCACAGTCCCCCGGCACCTGGCTGAAAGCTGCGCCGCGCACTCGCCTTCCTCCCGCCGCGGCCGCCCCCGCTCCCTCCCCTCCTCCGCCCTCCGTCCTGCGCGGCAGTCGCGGCCTTCTGCCATCCCCGCCGCCCGCCTTCTGCCTTCCCCGCCGCCCGCCTTCTGTGGGGCCCCTCCGCCGCCCGCCTTCTTCAGGCCCCGCCGCCCGCCTTCTGCAGAGCTGCCGGCCGCCTTCTGCGGGCCCCGCCCCGGCCTGCGCTCCGCCGCGCAGCTTCCCCGGTTCCCGGCGCCCAGGCCCCGAGGCCAGGCTCCTGAGGCCGCGCAGCCCTCGCTCCCGGGCGCCCTCTCGTGGTCGGCGAGCCCCGCCGCGCGGTCCGCACCCCTGGCCGAGCCCTGCGCCCCCGGCGACCCCGCTGCGTGGGGGGGGGGGGGGGGGGCGGTGCGAGGAGGTGCGCTCCCCGCGTCCTCGGCGCGGGGCGTCCAGGTGGGCCCTGCAGGGTGCCCGGGTGCCGGGGTGCGCCCCGCCCCGCCCCGCTGGGAGCTCGAGCCGCGCCCCCCGCCGACCAGGCCCCTAAGGTCACTATTTTAGGCAGAGCCGGGATTTGATGGAGAAACGACGGTGACAACCAGTCGCACCGTACTTGGACATCCCACGTTTTTATTACGTTTTAATCACCAAAAAATTAAAAGCTTGCTCCTTGGAACGAGTGAAACAAGAAAAGGCGCGCGCGTGAGCGTCCCTGACGTCCTTGTCCCCGGCCTCGCGCCCAGCCAGAGGCTGCGGCCTCCTGGAGCCTGGGGGCCTGCGTGTCCCTCGGGGCTCAGGATGCACGGACGCTCCGCGGGCTTCCAGGCTTTGCTAAAATGCCCCTTTGCTGCTGGGCCCCTCGCTGCGGGAAGGTGGATCCCCCGAAATGAAGTTGCAGGTTCAAAACCTGCAGACTGGAAGAGGCACTGAGGTGGGCCCAGCCCGGCCAGCCCTTGGCAGCCTGCGTGGGGACCACGACCCAGCACCCCCGCGGGCCTGAGCATCTCTCCCGATGATGAAAACTGTCCTGCCCCGCTTCTCCTTATATTTCCGTACCTTCTTATTGGTTTGGATTTCACTTTCTGCAGCGTGACATCTTCCTACACCTTGAGGTGCACACTTTGAGCTGTGGGAGCTCTTTGTTCATTGTCCACATTGGCTTACGGGCTCTGCCGCACAGAAATGTCCGTTTATACAATCAAACCTCTCTGTTTTTTCCTTGGTGGCTTCTGGATTTCTTTTTCTTTTTTTCTTTTTGGCTCCTGGATTTCTCATCTTACTTAAGACATCTCTCTTCTCCAGCTTTTCTAGAAAAGCAGAGGAAAGGAAACAAGAAAAGCTCTTCTAGTGTTTTTATAAAACCTTTATATTTAAAGGTCTTATATGCCTGAAATGTGTTTGTGTTTACGATGGGGTATCTTCTAAGTAGATAGCTGGATAGGTTAGCACCATTTATTCAATAAGTTCTATTTTTCCCCTGTGAAGTAATTTGCCACATTTGTTCTACAACAGTCTCCTAAAATCTGATCTGTCTCTGGACTCCGACCTGCCCCACGGATCCATTTGTCTGCTACGCACCATCACTTAACCATTTCATTTGACTTCAGCAGCTTTAGAGCACATTTCAATGTCTGATAAGGCAAGTCCTCCACTCCGATCTTTTCCATAACTATTTCTGGATATTGTCAGACACTTAATATGAATTTTAAGATGATTTTGTTAAGTTCCAGAAGAAACAATAATCCAGTGGGAATGCATTTAAGTTATATGCTTTCGAAAAGGATTTATATTTTTATGACAGTAGGTTGTTCTGGCTTGGAAAATAGTATTGTTCTGCATCTGCTCAGGGCTTGTTTTATGTCCTTCAGTAAGGTTTTATTATTTTCTTGCACCTCTCTTGTCAAAATTATTTCCAGATATTGTATGAGTTTGGGCCCTATTATAAATAGAACATTTTTCTCCATTTCCTTGTCTATTTATGGCTGGAATAGAAAAAAAGAGATTCTTTTTTAGTTTTTTTCATTTTATTTTTACTAAACTATGGTTGACACACAGTGATGCAAGAGATTGATTTTTACATATTTATCTTGTATACAGTTGCCAATCTCTTTTACTAATTCTGTTTTTTTTTTCACTAGAGCCGCTTGAGTTTTTCTATATATACATTATCATCTGCAAACGAAGGGACTTCTGTCTCTTTTTACATCAGCACACTTTAATTTTACTTGTTATTTTGAAACAATTTCAAATTTATGAAAAATTGTAAAAATAAAAATAGTACTAGGAACATCCGTACACCTAGTTGTTAACATTTTACCCCATTTGTTTTATCTTTTGCTTTGCATGTGTAGGCGTATGTGTGCATAACTTTTTCCTAGATCTTTCAAGGGTAAGTTATCCCCCAAAACTTGTATTAATTTCCAAAGAATAAGGATAATCTCTTACATAACAACAGTAGTTACCAACTTCTGAAATTTACACTGATATGCTCATCTGGGACCATCCATATTCCAGTTTACCAGCTGCCCTAATAAAGTCTTTTTTTATTTTAAATTTAAATTTTAATTTTTTGTATATTTTTATTGGAGTTCAATTTGCCAACATAGAGCATAATACCCAGTGCTCATCCCGTCAAGTGCCCCCCTCTGTGCCCATCACCCATCACCCCAACCCCCCTTCCACTACCCCTTGTTCGTTTCCCAGAGTTAGGAGTCTCTCATGTCCTACTAAAGTCTTTTATAGCATTTTCTCCCTCCAGCAGAGGATCCAGCCTGGAGTCAGGTTCAGCCTCTAGTCATCGTCATGTCCCCGTAGCCTCCTGTAATCTGGAACATTTCCACATCCTTTCTCTGACATTTCTGAAGAATACAGTCTCCTCTCACTATGTTATATATATATGTTTTTTTATAAAATAAAAAAGATTCTCCATTTACATTTATTAGTATACTTTTTAATTTCTTTTTTTTGGTTTTATTATATAAACTATAATTTCGAAAACAATATTAAGTGACAATACCAATACAGGCATCTCTGTGTTACTGATTTTTATTTCTAATAAAATAAAATGGATTTGGCATTTCACCATTTAGAAGCTTGTTGATGTTGGTTTGGTAAATGGTCTAGTTAGTGTTCAAGGAGTTGCCTTCCTTTCCCGTTTTACATAGGATTTTATTAGAAAGCCTTTTGGGTTTCTATTTACATAATCCTGTGGTTTCTCTTTTAATCCGTGTTTACAAAAGAAATTCCCTATTATTACAAATTATATTGTCAAATGTTCACAAATTTCCAGAGGTTGATTGATCTAGGCTTATGTTCTTTTAATAAACCCTGTTTAGTCATACCTGTTTATTTGGTACACTGTTTGATTTGACTGTCTAACAGATTATAATTTCTGCATCTATATTTATAAGAGAAATTGATCTACTTTTTTTGAGAGGGTTCCATCTTTACTATATTTGGGGTTTAGGAGGTTTTCTTTTTTATAATTTCATTTCCTCCTAGTGTTTCTTTTCTGTTCATCATATTACATTGGCTGGTTCTTCCAATGTAATGCTGAATATAATGATGGATAGCAGGCCTTGTTTTGTTCCTAATTTTAAAGGGACTGTCTTATACGTTATATCAGTATGACGTTTTCTGTAGTTTGTGAGACTGCTTTTTGGAGTTAAGGAATTTCCCTTTTATTCTCTGTTTTCAAAGGGTAGTTTTGTTTTTTATAATTATGGATATCATGATTCTTTAATCTCAAAGCTTTTGTTTTTAATCAGGGATAGTTTTGGGTTTTTTTTTTTTTTTTACTTTTTCTGGAATGTTTTCAGATGATCACAGTTTTTTTTTTTTAATCCTATAATCCATTAATAAGGTAAAGTACATTATCAGATTTCTAATATTAGATTAACCTTGAATTCCTGGAATAATTCCAACTTGGTCTTTTTAATTTGTATTTGTGTGTATTTGTTTTGTCTTTATTTTTTCTTTTTTTAAAAGATTTTATTTATTTATTCATGAGAGACATAGAGAGGCAGAGATACAGTGGAGGGAGAAGCAAGCTCCCTCCCCACTGGGAGTCTGCACAACCTGAGCAGACACTCAACCACTGAGCCACCCAGGTGCCCCCTGATGTTTTCTTTTATCATTTGGTTTGTAATTTGATCTTTTTTATACTTTGCTGGTTTTGGTTTGTTAGTATTTCGTGTAGAACTTTTGCATCTATATTCATAAGTGGGATTGCCTATAATTTTCCCTTAATTATCTTATTTTGTATCAAGGTATTCCTTGCCACATAAAATCAATTCAAGGCCATTCCTTTTCCATTAGTCTTTTGAAGAGCTCAAGAAAGTTTCAAATTATTTGCTCTTTGTCAGAACTTGTAAAACTATCTGGGGCTGATGTTTTCTTTGTGGAAAGATTTTACACTATATGTACCATCTTAAAGATTGTAGGACTATTCCAGCTTTCTATTTGGTTTTTAGTCAGTTTTGTTTTGAGTTGTTTTCTTCTAGAACTTTAGTCATTTCACCTAAGGTCTGAACTATATTACATACAGTTGCTCATAATTCCTTTCTATTACTTTTTAATATTGTTAGTATAGCTTTTGTATAGTTATTAGTACTATTAGTATATTAGTATAGTATCACAGTACTATTAGTATAGTTTTGACTATTTTACCCTAATAATTATTTATGTCTTTGTTTTTTTCTTAATGTTTATTTTATCAGTCTATTTTATTAGGCTTTTCAAAGAACCTATTTGGCTTTTAATCTTCTTTGTTATATTTTCTCCGTGTTCATGATTTCTGCCCTTTATTATTTCTTCTACTATATTGTTTTTTTTTTATAAGTTTCTCTTTTAAATCCAGTTAACATACAGTGTAACATTACTTCAGATGTACAATATAGTGATTCAACACTTCCATGTGTCACCTGGGGCTCATCATGACAGGTTCACTCCTTAATCTTCATCACATATTTCATCCATCCCCCTCCCCTACTTTACTGGGGGTTTTAATGCTATCATTTTCTTTAACTTTTCATGTTGCGTACTCTTAAACTTCCTTAATTTTTTTCTAACATAAGCATTTAAAGCTTAAATGTGGGGCACCTGGATGGTGCAGTTGGTTAAGGATCTGATCTTGGTTTCAGCTCAAGTCGTGATCTCAGGGTTCAGAGATCCAGCCCTGTGTTGGGCTCTGTGCTCAGCATGGAGTCTGCTTGAGATTTTCTCCCTCTCCCTCTCCCCATCCCCCTTGCTTGCTCTCCCTCCCAAATAAATAATCTTTAAAAATTAAGATAAAGTGTAAATGCATCACATATAAGTTGATATGTAGTTTTCATTATTATTTAGTGCTAAATATTTTCTAACTCTACATTCTTCTACATTGGTTTTTAAATTGCCAAATATATGAATGTTTTGATTTCCCTTTTTTTAAAAAAAAAAGATTTTACTTATTTGAGAGAGAGATCAACAGAGCACAAGCAGGGAAACAGGGGGGATCAGCAGAGGGAGAAGGAGAAATAGGCTCCCCACTGAGCAGGGTGTTTGATGCGGGGCTCCATCCCAGGACCCTGGGAATTATGACCCTAGCCCAAGGCAGATGCTTAACCAAATGAAGCACTCAGGCACCCCTTGTTTTTGATTTCTAACTTGTTTTGTTTGTGGTCAAAAAGCACAGTAGAGCTGATTTATTCTATATAGGTCATGGTGCAAGGAGAGGTCCTTTCTTATTCTTTTCCGTTTCATTTATCATTTCAGTTCTGATTTCTTCTAACGTCCAAGGAGTAACTTAGAGGAGCACTTTAACTTCTTAGGATTTGAGGAACACTGTGGGGAGGGATGTCATCTTTTTACCATTTATTTTTATTAGATTCTGATTATGACTTATTCCCTGAAGTAACAATCCCCCCGGGAAGCAAGGTGAGGGAGCCTGAAGGTAACTACCCATCGTCTCCAGTACCTCCCCTGGAAGAAGGCACAGGTGCAGGGCTTAGGTCTCTTGGGGGTGACAAGAGCTGAAGCCACTGTCAGTGGGGAGGGTCTGCTCTCCCAGCCCAGCTTCCCCGGTTCAGCTCATAGCCTCTTCTGATGTGGGGAAAGACCCTGGTTCCGGAGCGTGTGTAGAGCACAGAGCTGGGGGATTCTCTTGGGGCAGACCTCCTCCTGCCCAACCTACCTGTGGTCCTAGTGGGACACCTAGTTTGTTTTTTTAAATTGAATTATAATTCACATATCATAAACTTCATTCTGTTAAAGCACAGTTCAGTGGTTTTTAGTATTTTTTTTTTTTTTGGTTTTTAGTATTTACACAGAGCTGTGCAACTACACTATCTGATCCCAGAACACTTTCATCGCCTCCAAAAGAACCCTGTACCTATTAGTTGTCACCCTCAAGCCTCCCTCCTTCCAAACCCCAGCAACCTCTAAACCTTCCTGTCTTATGGATCTCTTTCAGATACTTCATATCAATGGAATCGTAGAATGCGTAACCTGTTCTGTCTGGCTTCTTTTGCTACTTAGCATGTTTCTAAGGTTCATCCTTGTAGCATGGATCAGTATTTCATTCCTTTTTAAGGCTGATGATATTCCATGGTGTAGATACATCATCTTTATCCATTCATCATCTGTGCACATTTGGGTTGTTTCCACTTTAGGGCTGTTATGAACACTGATGCTACTTGTATATGAACATTTATATACATTCATACACAAGTTTTTGTGTGGTCACATGTTTTCATTTCTCTTGGGCTTATACCTGGCTGTGGAATTGCTGGGTCATGTGGTATCTCTATGTTTTTTTTTTTTTAATTTTTATTTACTTATGATAGTCACACAGAGAGAGAGAGAGAGAGAGAGGCAGAGACATAGGCAGAGGGAGAAGCAGGCTCCATGCACCGGGAGCCCAATGTGGGATTCGATCCCGGGTCTCCAGGATCGCGCCCTGGGCCAAAGGCAGGCGCTAAACCGCTGCGCCACCCAGGGATCCCTCTATGTTTAACCCTTTGAGGAAGGGCCAGAGTTTTCCAAAGTGGCCACACCGTTTTACATTCCCACCAGTAGTGTGTGACGGTTCCGAGTTCTCCACCACCCTCAACCACACTTGTCATTATCTGTCCTTCTGACTACAGCCTTATTCATGAATGTGACGTTGTGTCTCCTTGTGGTTTTGATCTGCATTTCTTTGCTGGTGAATGATGTTGAGTATCTTACATGCTTATTGGTCATTTGTATTCTTCTTTGGACAATATCTTTTTATTTCTGAAACCTATGAAGATGACACGTGAATCAGCCCTAGCCCTATAGCTAGGGAAAGATTGCACTGGTACAGGGGGACACCTGACAGCCCAGGAGGGCACTGTGGTCTGTGGAGGCAGAAACAACGGTGTTGTTCATGAGACTAAACAGCCATCGTAATTACTACGTCTTATTGAGCTGTTTAATGACTTCACGTATGTCACTTTCTCACCACAGAAGCCCTACGCAATAGGTGTTATTTATTATCCTCATTTGAAAGACAGGGAAAATAACACTCAGAAACATTAAGTAATTTCCATAACATCACATAATTTCTAAGCATCAGAGCTTCAATTCTCACCCTAAAGTCTTCCAACCCTAAAGTCAGTGCTCCTACCTGTTCAGGTGCACTGCGTCCCAAACAGAATTCAAACGCCCCACTTCCAGCCCCTCGAGTTCACTTCTAATAGTGCCTGGTCACAAAAGGGGACATAGAAGCTTGAGACTGGAGGGAGGGAGGTCCAGGAGGGATGGTGGGGGAATAGGGACTTCACTTTTGGTCTCATGGTTGCTCTGGCTGCTCTCCCCTCCTGCCAGTTTGCACAGTATGCTGAGATCGTCAACTTCACCCTCCCTGACGGGACTCAGAGAAGTGGACAGGTGCTTGAGGTGTCTGGGACCAAGGCAATTGTTCAGGTAAGCGGTGTCAACGTGATGTTGGCTGGTTGGATGAATGAACAAACCCACAAAGTTCCTGTCTTATAAACCCTCATGGCAGGAAACATCCTATTTTCCCCAAGAGCATCTTGCCCAGAGCTGGGTACAAAGGGAGCCTAGAATGGAGGGCCCCATTCTCCCCAGCAAGACCCTTATTAGAGTAACTAACCTCTTGTCCCACAGGTGTTTGAAGGAACTTCTGGGATCGATGCCCAGAAGACCACCTGTGAATTCACAGGGGACATCCTACGGACTCCAGTGTCAGAAGACATGCTGGGTGAGCGGGTAGTGCTCCTCTGTCCTACCAGCCCAGCTTCCCCGACCACACACTTGGCACACTGCCTGGTCCTTGCCTCTTTGCCTGTCTGCCTCTGCTGTGAGTTCTTGGAGGTCAGAAGTTGTGTCTTCTCTCTTTGACCCCTGGCTCCAGCTCAGAGCCGGACGTACAGCTGATGTTCTGTAAACAAGGAAGACTGGTTCAATGAGCTAGGGGCACAGTAGGTGGTCATCTATTTGGGGTTAGGCTGAAACAGAATGCACGTCCCCTAATTTTCTCCCAAGATCTGCCATACCTGGCCCTCTTTTCAGTTTTAAGGCTGAAACTTTAGAGTCATTTCATGGGCCAAGGCCTCACCTGTAAAGATTTCCAGGAGAGGAGGGAAGCTCCTCAGGGAGACAGTCACTGTAGCCAGCTCTCTGGGGGTAACTGAGGGCCGAGGGGAGAGGGACATGTGAGGGGCGGTGAGAGCCGGTGGTGGTGTGGAGGGTGGACAGCAGCGAGGGGAGGGAGACCCAGGGCTGGCCCTGAGCATCCCCCAACAGCCGCCTTCACCCTCAGGTCGGGTCTTCAATGGTTCCGGCAAGCCCATTGACAAGGGACCAGTGGTCATGGCAGAGGACTTCCTGGATATCAATGGTGAGTGGCCAGCGAGAGGCTCTGGACAGCTTTCGGGACCCAATCACCCTCCCCACCCCCAGCCGGTCTCTGCCGCCTTGCCCTTGCCCTTGGAACTTCTGCCCCAGGGGCAATCAGCCAGGGCTCAGCCACAGGTCGGTCAGACCGCCAGGCAGACTGGGTACATGAGGAGAATTGCAGAGCCTCTCTCTGCCCCCCAATCTGCCGCAGAGCCTGAAATGCTGGCATCAGACTTCCTTCCTGCTCCTCAATGCCACCATCAGGTGCAAAGTTCCAAGGGTGCCCCAAGACCATCACTCTCCTGCCTTCCAATTCCCTGTCCCTGCCTCTCAGAGCCACCTGGGTGGCTTGCGGAGCAGATACAGCCAGTCCCTGTGGGAGGCCATCCTGAGTCCTCCAGCCCTGTTAGTTCTGAGGACCAGAGGGGCCCACAGAGGTCGTGGCTGGCCTCAAACCACTCAGGAAGTCAGAGGCAGAGCACAGAATACACATCCACTCAGACAGGAGCTCTCCAGGGCACCCTCAGTTCCTCTGAGCCCCGAACAACACCTGCTCAGCCTCAGGGGCCTCAGCCGGAGCTGCCCCCTGCCTGCCGCTTCTAATGTGCCAGGCAGCACTGTCCAAGGGAGCACTGGACCGTGGCTGTTTAAGTACAAATTAATTCAAACGGAATGTACTTTCATTTCAAAACCACATTTCACATGCTCAGCAGCCACACGTGGCTTGGGCTACTGTACTGGGTTGTGTAGTTAGAGCACATTTTCATCATCACTGAAAATTCTGTTAAATAGCACCGCTTTGGAGTCTGGGGCAGGGCTGGGGGAGGACAGGGATGGACCTGAACTCTTGATCATGGATCCACGCTTGCCGCCTGCCAGGCCAGCCCATCAATCCCCATGACCGCATCTACCCCGAGGAGATGATTCAGACGGGCATCTCTCCCATCGACGTCATGAACAGCATTGCCCGTGGTCAGAAGATCCCCATCTTCTCAGCAGCTGGGCTCCCCCACAACGAGGTGAGGCCTGCAGGTCCTGCACACAGGACCAAGAGGGAGGGATGGGGCAGAGGCCAGGGCTGGTGAGCCAGTGAGGAGGGTCTCCTGAGTCCAACAGGCAAGGACCGGCCACGCAGGGGTCATTGCCGTCCAGACTGGCAGCTGTCCTTTGGCAGCTCATGGACTCAGGGCTGCATAAGAGCTCCTAGTGTCCCCAAGTGTCCTCCACCGCGAGGAAAGCAGTAGGATCTGGGGCAGCCCTTTCATCTTTCTGGCCTTGGATCCTTCCCACAAAGGCCTTGGCAGGAGGATGGACTGGAAATTACCCATCATCCTCAGTGGTGCTCAGTGGTCTGGACCCTGGGCTCTGGTTCTCATGCCCTTCCCTCCAATCCACTCCACCCCAGATTGCTGCCCAAATCTGCCGCCAGGCTGGGCTGGTGAAGAAGTCCAAGGCTGTGCTGGACTATCATGATGACAACTTTGCCATTGTCTTTGCGGCCATGGGGGTAAGAGGAGATGGGCAGATTGGCAAGTTCTAAAAGCTGTGGGGCAGGCAGCCTTGTCTCTCTTGGATCCTGGCTCTGTCTGATATGATGAGGGAGACATCATCCTTCTCCTTGAGCAGCTGTCAGAGTCCAGGCCTATCTGGTGGGAGAGGCAAGAAGAGCATGACTGGAGTGGAGGGCGGTGGGTGGGGTGGCACTCAGTATAGGACAGTGTGTCCCTCAACGCATTCCAAAGGACACGGCAGCTATAGGATGAGCCCAGGGTGGCCTGGAGGACGGGAAAGCCAAGGGAGCAGGTACTGTGGGGCCCTCAGAGGGCCCAAGGAAGGGTTAGCAGAGAAGCAGCTGCCTAGGTGAGGGGTCGGGATGGCACTGAGCAGAGCTCAACCTGAAGAAATGTGAACTTCTCTTTGGCGGCCTGATGGGCTCCCACCCAGGACTGGGCAGCAAACCCAGCCCCTGCCTTCTCAGGTGCTGGGTCATCCCAGGGACTGTTAGCCAGTCAGTCAATAGGCTTTACTGAGAAGAGATGGGAGGGGCCAGGGCCCCAGCCCTCAGGCTCCAGCCCTCCCTGCTGTGTGTCCAGGTGAACATGGAGACCGCCAGGTTCTTCAAGTCTGACTTCGAGCAGAACGGTACCATGGGGAATGTCTGCCTCTTCCTGAACTTGGCCAACGACCCCACGTGAGCCAGCCCCTGGTACCCAGACTGCCTTCAGGCAGCAGACCCCATCCCCTCTCAAAATCCAGAGTGCCAGAGTTCACGAGTCTCCCAGAACCACAGCCATGGGCCAGGGGTGGGAAAACAACCCCTTTCTGTGCAGACGGGGAATCTGAGGCTTGGTAAGGGCTAGGGTTAGCCCTCGGAGAGACAGAGGGAACTGGACCTCAACCCCACCTGCCACCTGCAGCCCCTCTGTTCTTCCCAGTATCTGCGTCCAGCCACTGTCCCCAGTCAGGGCTCCTTATCCTTGAGTCAGTTCCACAAAGTCACCACTAAAGAGATATTTCCTTAATCCATTTGTTTACAAAAACTGCTGGTTTTCGTTTTAATTTTCTTATATGGCTACAGTTGACACAATGTCACATTAGATTCAGGCCTACAACATAGTGATTCAATTTCTCTATAGGTTATGCTGTGCTCACCACAAGTGTACCTGCCACCTGTCACCAAGCAGCATTATGATAATACCATGGACTGTATTCTCTATGTAACTAGAAGCCTGTAACTCCCGCTGCTTCACCCATTTTGCCCATCTCCCAGCTCCTCCCTCTGCCAACCATCAGTTTATTCTCTGTATGTATAGGTCTGATTCTGCCTTTTGTTCATTTATTCATTTGGAAAGTTCAGAAAATATGAGTTTACATCCGTGGGTCAGGTGGATGAAAAAAATGCTAATAAACTGTGCCAGGTACTGAAGGTGCTCCAAACACTGAAGTAACAGAATTCTGGAGGCCCAGGCGACATGACCAGGGAAAAGACCCACAGGCACAGAGCTTGAGGACAGAGAGCCTGCAGCCAGAGGAAGGGACTCGGGAGAGCTCAGAGTGGAAAGGGGCTGCCAAGCGGGCAGAGCAAGCAGAGGGACTCTCACACTAAGTGGCTCTGGAGTATGAGAGGAGCCTCACAGAGAGAATCCAGACAGTGCTCCAGCTGAGCCAGGCCGGGAGGGAGCCTGGGGAAGAGACAGCTACAGCCGGAGCCCTGCCCCTGCCTGGCGCTGAAGGCCAGAGCCCCTCACCTTCAGGGCCCCCTGGGACAGGGTGCTGTCATCCTCTCCACACTCTGGGCCCTGCTTGTCCTACTCTCACCCAACTCCCTGCCTGTCCCAGGCTCCCTACCCTTTCCTCCCGTGGACGGTGGGAGGGAGGAATGCCAGATTTGGTGAACTGCCCACCTCCAGGAAGCAGAGCCCTGACTAGGTACCTGGGAGATGGGGCTCATCCTTCCTACCCACTCCTCTGCTGCTGTGCACTGTGAGATTTCCACTCAGCACTTGCGGCTCGATGGCACACAGGCCTAGGCCTCCGGGCTCTCTAAACACTGGCTGTACCTCCAGGATCGAGCGGATCATCACCCCACGCCTGGCACTGACCACTGCTGAATTCCTCGCCTACCAGTGTGAGAAGCACGTGCTGGTCATACTGACCGACATGAGCTCCTATGCAGAGGCTTTGCGGGAGGTGAGGCAGCTGGTGAAGGGTGCCAGGGCCGTGCCTGCCTCTCCCTGGTCCCTACACCCCGAAACTTGCCCATCCAAGCGTGCCCCCACTGCATTTCTCACAGTTGCTGAACCTCCCACTCAGCCTCTTGCCCCCCTTCTTACCCAGCAACACTGATATTGCAGGTCTCAGCTGCAAGGGAGGAGGTGCCTGGGCGCCGAGGCTTCCCGGGATACATGTACACAGACCTGGCCACCATCTATGAGCGGGCAGGCCGCGTGGAGGGCCGCGGAGGGTCCATCACCCAGATCCCCATCCTCACCATGCCCAATGATGGTGAGTCTCTACTGCAGCCCCTGCCCTCCCTTCCCACTGGGACGCTTCAAAGGCCCGTGGGTTTTTTTGCATAGATGCTCAGTAGCTCTGTTCCTTCCTCAAGATGTGCACTGTCTTTTCATTGCCTCCACATACCCCGTCACTCCCATGAGAGGAAGAGAACCCACTCGACCTGGGTGGCTGGAGACGTGGGCCCCATCTACAGAGACCGGTGCGTTTCCTTGCAGATATCACCCACCCAATCCCAGACCTGACGGGCTTCATCACAGAGGGACAGATCTACGTGGACAGGCAGCTTCATAACAGACAAGTACGGTCCCCTCCCGACCCACTCAGTGCTCTCCTCACCACCTCCGGGGACACTAGCAGGTGTCGCACCACCAGCTGCGCTTCGTTTCTCTGTGAATTAGGAGGGGCCAGGCAAGGCTGACTCCAAAGAGGAGTTGACCCAGGGAGACTGTGTGGTTCACAGACACAAGAATCCAGCCTACCAGACTGGGGCATCTCATCCCTCTGTTGCTAGGTTTCCTCCTCTATAAAATGGAAATAATGGCATTTATCACTTGGTGGAGTGCACTGTGGAGGATCAAGTCAGTTGGCATATGGAAAGCATCCCGCACATAGTAGATACTCAGTAAATACCACTTGTCGTTCCTTCCCAGTGATTTGCTTTGGTGAACAAAACAAGGAGTAAGTGACACAAGCAGATGGTGAATAACGTGCCAGCTGCTTAGACAATGTGTCCCCGGCCGAGGTCAAAGGCAACCCCTGTGACTTTTCCCTCTTTGCTTAGTGGTTTCCTTCTTTGCAGCTATTAAGCTTCAACCTGGTTTTTGTCCAAATTATCAAAGGTCTTGAAATACTGGCTTTCATTACTTAAGTCAGGTCACGTCTGCTGTCCACCTCCTGTCCAGGAGCACACGAGCCGACAGTGAACACCTAAGCCCTAGAATCTGTGGGGACAGGGGCGCAGGGCATGACCTGCCCAGCTGTGTGGGAGGAGCGAGGGGCGGGCCCTCGAGAAGCCCAGGGGCCCAGGGACAGGAGACACAAGCAGGGGTAGGAAGGGAAGGGAAGTCTGGACCGCCTTCTGCTCCCCTAGATCTACCCTCCCGTCAACGTGCTCCCTTCCCTGTCTCGGCTAATGAAGTCGGCCATCGGGGAGGGCATGACCAGGAAGGACCATGGAGACGTCTCCAACCAGCTGGTAAGGGGGACACAGCATGGGGTACGCTGGCTTCAGAGGAGGCCGGAGCTTTCCGGGGTGGCCTCAGCCCACCTGGGCCTGCCAGGCTCGCACCCCTGGCCCAGGGGCTTCCATGAGAATCTTGGAAGTTCCTTGGGGGCCTTGCCCAGGGACCTAGGACTGCCCAGACTTCAAGCTGTTCCCTTACAGGCCTGGACTCCACCTTGCTGTCTTGGTCAGGGCCCCCAAACCTGAGCTGCCTGCCCTTTTCCTGTCAGGGGTCTGCATGGTCCAGTCCTGGGTGGAGAAGGCTGACGCTGTGGGGGCCTGGCTCAGGGCAGATGTAGGAGCCGGGGCACCCCAGTGCCACCCCCACCCAGGTGGTACCAACCTGGTTGGGGAGGAGCAGCCTTGAGTCCTGTGCTTGGTCCGTGATCCTGAGGTCTAGGCAGGACTTGCAGGGCCGCCATTCCCCGCTGCTCCTCACCCACCCCCCCCCCCCCCCCCGCCCCCTGCCTGTGCCTGCTTTGCAACCCCTTTGCTTGGGCCACGGTGTCTCTGCATTGCCTGCCTCTTTGCCTTTACCTCTTTTTTTCCTCCACCCCAGCACATGTGGGGTCTTGGCCCCCAGGCTGTGAGCTCCTTGGAGGCAGGCCCTCAATAAATGTGAAGTGCTGCTACGCCCCCCCCAAAAAAAAAAATTCCACCACATTCCCTCAAGTCACTCAATAAGGAGAGGAAAGACTCGGCTCTGACAACCAAACCAGGCGGCAGTTCTGGGAGAAAGTGGTAGATTCCAACATGGCACCAAAGCAGGACACAAACCAAGGTGGTCTCGTCTCACCACTAGGGAGGAAGGGAAGAAAGGAGATTGCAAAAATCACATTTGTTGGAAAGTATAAACCATACTCGCCCCCGCCCCCCCGCCAGTACGCCTGCTACGCCATCGGGAAGGACGTGCAGGCCATGAAGGCCGTGGTGGGGGAGGAGGCGCTCACCTCTGAGGACCTGCTCTACCTGGAGTTCCTGCACAAGTTCGAGAGGAGCTTCATCAACCAGGGTGAGGCGGCTGGGGGCACCCTGGAACCCGGGGGTGGGGGGCGCACGGCCCTGACCCCGCTCCTCCCTAGGCCCCTACGAGAACCGCTCCGTGTTCGAGTCCTTGGACCTGGGCTGGAAGCTGCTGCGCATCTTCCCCAAGGAGATGCTGAAGCGCATCCCGCAGAGCGTGCTCGAGGACTTCTACTCCCGGGAGGCGCCGCCGCAGGCCCTCTCATCCGACACAGCGCTCTAGCTGCACCCCAGCCCTGGGCCCACACCTGGGGATCCCCCCCCCCTGCCCGGGCCCAGCCCTCTCCCTGCACTCCCTACCCCGGAGAGAACCAGCCCCTGGTTGCGCAGAGGGAACCACCTAGAGAGCTTCACGAGGCCCAGGCCCCAAACCAGAGCAGTTAACCTGAATCTGCGCATTGGTGTTTTTTTCCTCCAGGTGCAGCCAGAGTTGGAACCACTAGTATAGAGACTGCAGGGTAACCCAGGTAAAGATAGCGAGGGAGAACTTGAAGAGGTCCCGGGACACACTCTCCAACCCCACATATACGTAGGGTTTTGTTGCCATTCTTAGGATCCTAATAACCTCAGAAGCAACAGCCCACAGAATCTCCCAACTGCCAGGAAATCCTCAAGCTATGTGCATGAAAAGCATTGTCACTTTATCTTAATTTGGAGCCAGGTGTTAAGGCTTCACCTGGGGCAGATGCCCAGTAGAATTTGCTAGGAATGCTCAGGAGGGGTGCAGACTCCTCAGACCCCTGGGGTCGGGAGGTGACTGGGCTACCAGAGGAAGTTTCCCTGGAATGAGGGAGAGCTGCTTCAGGTGAGCAATCTGCATTTTTGCTCTCCCTGTAGGTCACTGTGGTCTTGGGAGATCCTCCCCTCTCCTTCTTGGATTTCTCTGGGGGAAATACCAGGAATGATGGGACATAGAGGGGAGAAGGTAGTTAGAAGTGGGGGGGTGTAGTCTGGTATAGCTAGAGTTGACCCTTGGGGCCTCAGTAAACCTCCCATGAGCTTCGGATTCCTAAGAAGGGATGGAACGTGGATAGTCCAGTGACACTCAACATTGATTGCTTGACTACTGTATACTGTAAAAACTTAAAAGGCGAACTGAGGAAAACACCAACAACAAATATATAAAGGGTTACTGTGTTAATAAGTCTTACAAATCCAATAAGAAATACTTTTTAAATCCTCAGAGAACAATGTGAAGAAACAGATAATTTCCAGAAGAGAAAAACACCGATAATTGTTTGACTTTTGGTAGTCCTCAAATTAGAACATTTCCACTACCAAATTAGCAAATGTTTAAAAAAATCAGGTTTTAGGGCTGGTGGTAATGGTTCAAGTAGTTCCTTTTTTAATAACAGCAAATTCATAGATGGCTGACTCTGTCTCACTGCTTGAATCCCCTCCCTCCTTGTGAAGTAGGTAGTATTACTCCCATTTTGCTGATGCAGAAACTAAGACATAGAGGTCCAATAAGTCACCCAAAGTTACGTGGTTGATGTGCAGGGTACCTGCTGCTTCAGTGCAGATAGAAGTGTAAAGGAATATAAAACCTTGTTGATGGGCAGCTTGCAAACACTAACGATTTTAAAAATGTTCATTTCCTTTCACCTAGTAATTCTACTTCCAGGAAATCCATCTCAAGAAAATGGCCAAGATGAATCATTTTGTTTTCTGCCGCACATGTGAAATGATGGCACATCCATTATGATGTTGGCCCATGGTGGCGTCATAATGTAGTCTCGCATGCGCCATGGCAACGGCTGCTAGTTCACAATAAAACGCTAGACGGAAACGAAGTACAAGAAAAGTCTGCACGATATGCGCATATCGTCATAGACCATGACGTCTGTGGGTGGTGCGACTGTGATTTTAAAAATTTCCTCACCGTCCTTTTCTCTGTTTTTACAATCAGCACTTACTAATTTTATAATCAGAAACAAAACTTAAGTGTCTTCTGGTGTGTGTGCGTGGTGGATGCTGTGCAGGAGGCCCCTGCTGCTGGAGCAGTGCACCCCGTCCCTCCCCCCCCCCCCGCCCCTCCCTCCCCCTCCTCCCCTGCCCCTCCCCCTTGCCCCTCCCTGCCCCTCCTCCCCCTCCTCCCTCCCTCTCTCTCCCTCCTCCCCCTTCCCCCTCCCTCCCTCTCCCTCCCCCTCCTCCCTCCTCCTCCTCTTCCCCCTGCCCCTCCTCCCTGCCCCTCCTCCCCCTCCCTCCCCTCCCCCTCTCCCTACCTCCCCTCCCCCCTCCGCCCCTCCACATGGGGCAGTCATGGTTACTCCCCCAGGTAGCAGCGCAGGCCCAGGCCTGCCCACTGGGTTCCCCGGGCGGGGCGGGGGCGGGGCGTGGGGAGGGTGGGGAGCAGCCCCCCCCCACACACACAAGCGTGGCCATGCAGCCAGCGGAGAAGGTCTCCTCCAGAGTCCTCCTGAGTGACTCAGCGTCCAAGCAGCCCAGGTGGGCCGGGATGAGGTGGCCGGGCTGCGGGGCCTCCCTGGAGTGGGTAGGGGCCCTTGGGCGCGCGAGGAGCCCGGAGAACTGGGCTGGGTGCCCGGGTGCCTGGCTCCCTCGTTGCCCTGTGGACCAGGGAGCCCTGACCTGGCCCCCAGAGCTGCCCTGGGGCTCCATGCCAGCCCTCACGCTCACGCAAGCCCCTTTGCAGGGCGGGCCGCCCAGACTCCAACGCTGCTTGCCTGCCTGCCTCCCCACTCCCCGCCCTCCACTCTTGCGCCCTCACTCGCCCGGACGACGCATGGGTCCAGAGTGCCATTGGGGGCTACTATGAGTTGTTTGCCGCTGCACTGGGCAACCTGGAATGGTTGCACTTCTGTCTGAGTCGGGACCGTAAGGAAATTCCAGCCGATGACAAGGCAAGGCCTAGGTGCTTGGGGGCAAGCACTGAAGTCCTCTGCATCCACAGAAAGTTCCTCACATAGTGGTTCCCTGGCCAAGGTGTGCCTGTGCAGCATCCATAGATAGCCTTTCTCCTTTAGATAGTCCTAATTTGCCTTGCTCCTGTAGGAGGGCCACTGAGGGGCAGCCAGCAAGGGTGAGCACATGTGAGAGTGGGAAAGGAGTGTGAGCGACTCTTGGGGTACAGGAAAGAGGGACAGGAACCCTAAGAAATTGCTCTGTAGGTTTGGTTGTGGACCCCAGGGGCCCCAATCCTGCTCAGTCTCCTCCTCCCCTCCTCTGGCCCCCACAGGGCTTCACTGCCATCCACTTTGCAGCCCAGAGTGGCAAGCTTGCGTGCCTGCAGGTCTTGGTAGAGGAGTACAATTTTCCTGTGGACCTGCCCACCAACAATGGCCAGACACCCCTGCACCTGGTCATCCACGGGGACAACAAGACCATGACCCTCCCCTGCATTCACTATCTGCTTAAGCAAGGGGCGGCCCTCAACACGTGAGTCCAGCCTGTGTCCAAAAAGTGTTTTGGAGCCTAGGCAGATAGAGACCCCACTTCCAGGACAGGCAGAGGGCTGTGGGGTGACAAGGACTGGGCCCCACATAACACAGCGAGCCCACGTGGTGTAGTAAGGAGATGAGGAGAGGACAGACATCGTTCACATCCCAGCTTTGCATCTGCTAGCAAATAGCAAGACCTTGGGCAAGTCACTTAACCCTTAGCCTCAGTACACTGGAGTCCCCTTAGAGCTTCAGAAATACCGAAGTACCAGTGCCTGTGATCCAATCAAAGGTCGAAATTGGTACGGGGGTGCGGTCTGGGCTTTGGAAGGCCTAAAAGATCCCTAAGGTGTTTCTAATTTGCAGCAAAGTTTGGGTACTCTTTCCTGAGGGTCTTCAACTGAAATGTGGGAAGATGACATGAGACTATTGTGATAACTGAGGAAACGCATGGAAAGTGCACGGATGGCATAGGGGAGACTGCACTTGCCCTATGTGCTCAGCACCACGCCTGAGTTGAGGACCCTGCCCTCATGAAGCTGATATCCTGGTGCAGGAGCAGACAGTGAAGTAGCAAACTAATAAGTGAACAAAATGACACTGTAGTAGGCAGTGACACAGGAAATAACAGGGTAATGAGGTGATGAGTAAAAGTGATAGGGTAGAGGATCTATTTTGGAAGGGGAAGTCTCCTCTAAGGAAGGGACTTTTAAATTGCAGCCTGAAAACTGAGCAAGCCGGCCATGCAAGAAACCAGGGAAAAGAGTCCCAGGCAGAGGGAACAACACATGCTAAGATCATACATTGGGAAAGAGTGGGGCAAGGTCAGAAGATGAGGGTGAGGAGGATGCAGCAGGGCCCAGGTCACACAGGCTTTGTGAGCCATGGCTTACACATGGCCAGGCAGGGGAGGGGGGGCAGGAGAGCAAGAGTAAGGTTTAGTGCCCTCTGAGCTCTAGCCAACCCGGCAGATCTGAACTGTTGCGTATCCATATAACCAGGCTTCCACCATTCATTTAGTCCAGGCCGTCCTACAGTTGAGGAGATTGAAGCTCAGAGAGAAGGGACATGCGTCACCCAGTGGGCCGGTGGCACAGCAGGCCTGGAAGCCGGTTTGCCCACCTCTTTGATAGGCACATGGCCTTTGTCCTTCCTTTCCTCTTCCCGGCTGGTGTGGCCCTCTACAGTCAGACATGCAATGGCTCTACTCCCCTCCACATGGCAGCCTTCCAAGGCCTGCTGAGCTGTGTGAAGGTGCTGGTGCAAAATGGTGCCGATGTCCATGCCCGAGATGCCACGGGCTGCAAGCCCATCGACTACTGCAAAATATGGAACCACCGCGACTGTGCCCGGTGAGGGTGTGAGAACCACCCACAGCCTGCCACCCCTTCCCTCTTCTTAGCCCTTCCCCTGGGGCCCTCACCTAAGGCTGAGCCTCTACCAGGAGGGGCTGGGCTGGGCTGGGCGATAAGTGTGCAGAGGAGACCCCTGCCCAGGATATTATTCCCAAGACTTTCCACAGGGCCTCACTCCTTTGGGTTTAGCCCTACCGTTCCTTGCCCCGAGGCCTTGGATCCCCAGCAGGGTGGTGGTGATCCCACTGTCAGACACGTTCCTTTCTCACCTCACAGGATAGTAGTTAGAGGGGCCTTGGACAGTGGGAAATGGTGTCTCTGGTGGCTCCTCCCACCCTCATCCAGGCTCTCAGCAGCAGCCAGTCTTCCTAGCCCAGGTTGTCACTGGGGGATGACATACCCCCACCCTGGCAACAGGTTCTTGAAGGATGCGATGTGGAGACGGGACAAGAAGGACTTTGCTTGTGAGACGAAGAAACTGAAGAGGCTCAAGGACCAGCTGATCTTCATGGAACAGGACTACCTGACTGAATATCAGGTAAGGGGGGGCGCTGGGAAGGGGCACTGGGCAGCCACTGCTATCCAAGCAGCTGAGCACCAGAGGCCATGACTCAAGTGCAGATAGAAGAGTGGCTGGTAGCAGTCCCATCCAGAAAAAGCCTCCTTCTCTCCATGTTCTGAAACTCCACCCTTAAAAGCCACTCCTTTAGGTCAAAAACCTTGTTTTGTATTAGAAAGCAAAAGCAGCTTAAGTAAGCAAGAACTATGGCACCCCTCCTAGTGCGTTGCCTCCTTCTGGATTAGGAGGAAAATCGCTGGTGAGACTCATGCCCTCCCTACATTGGGACTCACACTGGTTAAACAGATCCAACCTTTGGGGCATTTGGCTGGCTCAATCGGTGGAGCAGGTGACTCTTGATCAAGGTTGGGAGTTCAAGCCCCATGTTGGATGTAGAGATTACTTAAAAATAAAGTCTTTTAAAAAAATCCATCCTTTCCAACAGACACAGAGCACTTACGGTCTGCTAGGCACCTGCTGGACCCTGAGGCTCCAGAGACAAATGAGATGTAGTCCCCTCACTCAAGGAGCTTAGGGTCTAGAATGGGAGATTGGTTATATTCCCACAGAGGAGGAAGGGCCATATGAAGAAGGGAACGGCTAACCAGGCACAAGGACCAGACAGCCCTGTGGAGGCATCGAGGTGCACGAGGGCGTGGTACCTGCAGAGGACAAAGTCAGTACAGCTAGGGGAATAGACGTGAGTTGGAGATGGGAGATGGACAGATTTGGCAGGGGCTCACACCTCTGATGGACCTGTGCTGGGGATGTATGGGGGCATGCCTAAAGGATTTTAAGCAGGTATAATTATATAGGATGCAAGAGCCAGAAACCCCAGAGAAAAGATGCTGGGAATCCTACGTGGATCCAGAAGTGGGGAGGGCTTCAGGGCTGGCAAAATCCAGTACTCCAGCTTGGTTCCAGCTGTGTTTCTCTCCAGTTTTCTCAGCCCCACCCTCCTGTATTATGTCACCCAGTCCTCAGAGTCCCTTGCATCCAGAGGAGGCAAAGCTCATCCATTCCCGTGGCTCTGAACTTTCCCAGAAGCCCCTTGCAGATCTCCCCTTATCTCATTGGCCTCAATTGGATCGTATGTCCATTCTTGTCCCAATCCCTAGAGCTAAAAAAGCCACGTACTGACTGACCTGGGTCTGGGGCAAGGCTGATAGAAGTATTATGATGGGCTTAGCCTAATCAGAGCCTACCTCCCGAGCTGGGTCAATCTCCATACCACCTGATGGCTTAGCGACAGTCTGGGGAGCAAGGCACTGAAACAAGGGGGTGGAAAAGGGGCAGTTCTGTGACAAGCTGAAGGTTCAATTCTAGTGGAGGCAAAACAGGTAGATGGAGTCATGACCACCCAGCCCAGAGAGTCGGCCAGCTGTATCCCTGAACATACATGGTGCCCCACTTCCAGAAGCCTACCCAGACTGGTCTCCTCCGGTTCCAGGCCTTTCAAACCTTTCTGCTTGCTTCTTCCAGAGTCAAGGATTTGTCTCTCCTCCCCCATCAAACCAGAGATTCTCTCAGGGAAGGGCAGATCTCCACTATCCGAACGGGGACTTCTTTGGGGTGGAGGCTTGTCTTCCCCATGAGACTTGAGGTTTTCCATAGGGTGGAGGTCGTATCAGGTTGGAGGTCTCCCCGATGGGAGAGGTTCTATCTGCCGCACCAGCCCAAGGGCTCCCTTCAGGCAACAGTTATCTCCCTGTCAGAATGACGGCTCCCATAAGGCGGGAGTTTTCTCTCATCGGACTGAGGCCTTCAGGGGCAAGACTGCATCTGGCCAGCGACACCTGAGGTTTCCAAGGGCTGCAGCCACAGAGCCCCCTTCCACAGGAGCAGGGAGGAGGGGCAGCCGCCCATGACTGTCTTGCACCCTCTGATGTTGCAGAAAGAGCACCAAATTCTGAGAGAAGCCGATTTCAAGGAGTGGCTCCGTTGCAAGCAGCTGCTCCGAGGCCAGTCCCTGATCCGCAATGCCAAGCCAGGGCCTGGTGCCCCACCCGAGGCGATCACCGTGTCCAAGACCCCCAAGCACAAGGGGCCCCCCAAGAGCTTCTACCCCTCCCCGGAGGCACGCCTGAGGCAGACACCAGCGCTACAGCTGCAGCCCGTGGGGACACCCACACCCACGTACACGAAGCCCACGGTCAGGCGGCCCAAGTCGTGGAATGTGAGCAACAACCCAGCCAGATCACCCACCGCCCAGATTGGCTACCCACAGGGCATCCGCCTGGGCGTGCACCCAGACCCCAGCCCGGATCACGACTTCCGCAGCTTCCTCGAGGTGAGGCCTGATGAGCACGGTGGGGCACAACTGTGCACGGTGGCCGGCAGCCGGGTGGCACCTGTGCCCCAGCTGCCCTTCGAGGTGATGGTGCAAGAGCTGTACCCTTCAGCGCGGCCGTACAGGATGAGAGCGCCCCAGGGCTTTCACTCCGTCAGCATGAGGGACGTGCCCCAGAAGCGGCACTTGGGTGACAACTTCTGGACTGACACTCTGGCCATGAACCTGCGCGAGACATTTGATGAAGCCTTCCTGGCAGCTCTGCGAGCCCATCAAGGGCTCCCCACTCTGCCCTCCCTCAAAAGCCCCCCATAAACTTACTTTGGTAGGCTCTCAACCTGGGGCAGCCCAAAGACAGCTGAGGTGTGGTGATTCGTGTTGTGAATGGACGAGCGGGAGAGAAGTTCTCACAGGCTTTCCACTTCTCACTCCCAAGCTCCAAGATCAGAGCCCCTTCTCTCTTAACAAAAGCCTAGATCCCAGGTCTCCCTTCTCCACAAAGACATTTATTGGGCTCCCCAGGTTTAAGTTAGGGTAGAGGCCTGACAGTGGGCATCAGTCTCTATCCTGGGTCCAGGCATTGTAAAAGTGACACTTTGGTGTCCCCACCTCTCCTCCTCCCAGCCCACCGGGCACAAGCCTTCCAGGATGAGGGACCCCTGGACCACTGGGCACAAGCCTTCCAGGATGAGGGACCCCTGGAAAATTCTGCCTCTTGTTCAGATTAAGTCCTTTGAGGTTTCTGTCGTTGAGGGAGGCACAAGCAGCACATCTCGGGGGCAGGGAGGGAGGACCTGTGGCTCCAATCTGAGACTAAAAACGCACTTGCACTTCCTCCAGGAAGCTACCCTGGATCCCCTGCTTTCCCCGGCACGCACCACTACAAATCATTCATTAAACAAACATTTATTGAGTGCTTTCTATGTACCAGGCACCAAGCCAGGCATTGTTGATACAAAAACTGAAGGACAGTCCCTGCCCTCAAGGAGCGTACAGTCTAGTGGGGAGATAGACCAGGAAGCAGGTAAGTAAGCCTAGAGCGATCTGTGTGGTGTGCTGCAGGGAGAGGGGACAGAGCTCAGAGGAAGTGAAATTTTAAGTAGAGAAGTGACAGAGAAGGTCCCAAGGTGAGCGGAAGAAAGGGGAATCAAAGTGGCATCGTGGAATACAGGAGGCTGGGACATGGGATGCAAGGTGGCAAGTGATGAGGCCAGAGAGGTGAGCGGGAACCAGACATCACAAGTCTTGCAAGCCATGCTAAGGGGTCTGGACTTTATCCTGCGGGCAGTAGGGAGCCATGGAAGGTTGTAGGCCAGGAAGTGACTTGATCAACTATACATTTTAGACAACTCTGGCTGTGGAACAGAGGAGAAGGAGGCTGTCACAATAATCCAGGTGTAAATTGATGACTAGTGGGTGTGGCTTGAATCAAGAGATGTTAGGAAGGTAAACTTAACGGTTTTGAGAGATCGGATGGCCGGGGGAGGGGCAGAAAGAGAAAGCAGGGCTAGAAAGCAGGTTTCTAGTCTGGCTCCCAAAGGGTCTTGGGGCCACGGCAGGTACCCAAAAGAGGCAGGTTTGCAGAGGACAGCAACAAGTGTCCTCTGGGCCACGGGAGCTGTCTGTGCATCCAAAGGCAGCAGAACTATGGTTCAGAAGATCAGGAGGGATGCTGGGGCTGGAGGTGAACTCAATTCCGCTGCAAAGAGTGAGTCCCTGAAGCCATCAGCATGGATGGGCTCCTCCAGGGAGCCCACAGCAGAACCCTGAGAAACCCCACTGTGCATGGGGCAAATGGGGAAGCCTGCTTCACAGGAAACTGAAGGGAAGAGCAGAGGTAGGAGGAAGGCCAGCCACAGGAGCGCCAGGAAAGCACAATTCCAGAAGCTGGGGGTGATGAGCCCTGTTAGATGCTGCAGAGGTCCAGCAGCAGATAGGAAAGGGTCCGCTGGATTTAGCACGAGGAGGCCCCTGGCAACCCCTAGGAGGGAAGACCTAGCTTCGGGGTGAGGAACAAAGTAGACAGCAAGGGAGAGCAGGGCCAGCTGCTGACCCAGCAGTGAGGAGGACGTCGGCCTCCGGCGTCCTCTACCTTGTCTTCCCCTGTCGACACGGGATAAGGAGGCCTGGGCATCTCATTCCCACCAAGAAAAAAACCACAACGAGCTACTCCTCTCAGGGAAAGGGAAAGGCTGGTATTTTTAAGAGAACAGGAAACACGCCAGTCAAGGAGGTGAAGGGCTGCGGTGGGACTTGGGGCAGGAATATAGAGAATTTCAAGCACTGGGGCCTCCCCCAGCCTAAATGCACCCCACGCGCACTGGCCATCTGCACCCCTGCCAGCCCCACTCGGAGGTACAGGACGTGGCTAAGACCGGCTCTCACGGGGGCTTTGCCCCAGTGTGTACTGCTGGGTACTTGCAAGGCACTGTAGTTGGGGTGCAAAGTCAGCAAGTGCTGGTCTGTGCCAGAATCTGGCCCGAGGGCAGCTCCCCAGGAGCCAAGAGCACACAAAAGGTAGGGCCAGCCCTGTGTGTGCTCAGAGGGACGAAGGACGAACCCTTTCTCCCCTCGATGAGGCTGTAACCCAGGCTGCCTGGAAGCTGATTTCTGTTTTGTTTCTCCTCGGGCCCAAGACAGAATTCAGCCAGAAAGCACTCCTTTTCCCCAGGGGAGGGCTTACAAATAGGCCACAGCAGATGCTCTGAAAAGCCAACCCAGTCCCAAGCTGTACCTCTCTGCCCCCAGTGTCACAGCCAGGGAGCCTTGGGGAAAGAAAAGATGGAAGGAAAGGGAAGGGCACAAGAAAGGCTGCCCCCGCCCCTAACTCCCCTGACACCGCTCAGCCCTTGAGCTCTGTCCGCTCCCCATGAAGGGCCGTGAGTGGTCCCTCCGGGAGGGCAAGACTCAAACCCAGAACAGGGGCCCCTGGAGCCGAAGAGCCAGTCTAGTCCAGGGCAGAAGGTCAACGGGAAGACAGGGAGATGAACTCTCAGGTATTAAGGCAAACAGTGCCACCTAGAATCTTTATTCAATGGCAGTCAGCACTAGGACAGAAATCACAGTTCAACAGCGAAAACTCTTTCTCTTGGAAGTGCCAAGCCACGGCCCCTCCCCACGGCCGTCTGCCCAGGAAACAGCCCTGTCTGCTCTCCAGCTTCACGGCCCCTGCCCTGCCTGCCCCGGCTGGGCCACAACCTCCCGGCCCACCGCGGAGGTGGGCAGGAGGGCCCTAGGGAGCTCAGCTTCCACATAACCAGGTGGACCCCGGCCTCCTGGCCAGGCAGGCTCTGGCATCCTCCCGGGGTCCTGTGGGGTCACAGCCTCTAGCAGCGTCAGATCTGAGCCAAGCTGAGCCCTTCGAGGAAGGCGGGGACGAGAGCTTCAGAGAGTCGAGGGAGCAAGGGCTGGGGCTCGGGGCAGATGCCTTCCAGGCTCACGGCCCCGCCCAGCGCACAGGCCCAGGGCCCGACTCTCCTGTGGGGCTCCACATGCCCTCCCCAAGGGGTTCAGTATATCTTCTGACGACTGGGAAGAATGGCCTCTTTGATGAAGGAGAAGACAACCAGGATCCCTAAGCGTTTGCCCCGCTTGCCTTTGGTGAAGTAATTGGAGACCACGTCATCTGTGGAGACACAGGCAGGGAGATGAGCATGCGCATCTGGCTGTGAACACGGCTCACTCACCCGGAGCCCAGGCGTGTCCCTCACAGGGCCCAGGCCTTGCCGATGTCACCCCACCTGGGACCCCGACCACGCCTTCTCACCTCCTGGCTGCATGGTGGAGGGCAGGACGTTTTCCCCTGCCGACAGTGACACAAAGAACGCAAACGGGATGATCCACAGACAGAAAGTGAAATAGGCCAGGACCTGGCAACAAGAGACACTGAGAAGAGAGTGCCCCGGAGGTGCTGAGGGTGGGCCCCACGTGGTGGTCCTGTAGCTTACAGACGTGGTGGAGGATGCACAGACGGCCCCACACCTCATCTCTGAAGGAGGCCCCCGGAGGCAGAGACAGGGCAACCTCAGACATGGAGACTGGAGACTGCTCAGTGGGGAAAGGTGGAGACTGAGGGTGACCCAGTGTGAGCACCATCCCCAAATCCCGTTCACTAGGACAAGAACTCATCTGAACTACAGGAAGTTGATGGAGGGCAAAACTAGGAGCGACCCATATTCCTCCCAAAAGTGACCTTGTTCTTTCCGGGGGGGGGGGGGGGGGGGGGGGGGGGGGGGCGCGACCTGAAGCAGCAGGGTGTGAAGAGCCCCTGAGAGGAAAAAGGCTTGGCAGGCTGCTGGGAGGAGCTGGGGCTTCAGGGCTGCAACCTGCCCAGCCCCGTGAGGTCTGCGTCAGACGAGGCCACCCCAGTGCCCTGTCCTGACCTCAGGGTGTTAGGCTGCGGTCCTGGGACAGCGGAAGGACTCCCTGGGGGAGGGCAGTGTCCTCCCCACCGCGGACAAGGAGACCTCTGCTCCTTACCCACACTGCTTTCTAAACTCCTCTATCTTCTCTAAATGTGCTACCACTGAATAGACTATTTCAGATCCCAGCTAAGCTCACAAAGCAAATCATGCGAGTCCCCCTGACGTCCTCCGTCCTTGCTGAGTTTGACATACCGAACGCTTCTTACCTCTGAGAAAGGATAATATTCCTCTGCAAAAAACTGAAATGCTAGGTAATGATTCACCACCACTAGCCCTGTTGAGGGAATGAAGAGTCAGTCAGTTTGGGGGGGAATGACATAAAGCTGGACTTTTAACCTTCAGGAGCTCCCTGGGAGTTGGGAGCCCCGAGTCTTGGTCCTGATTTCACACCCAACTGACAGGATGGCTACGAGCCATGTACACTACCCTCCAGAATTCAGTTCTCCATCTGTGCAAATGGAGGATTGGCTCCTCCCTGCCCTCCGCAGAAGGCATTTGTGAGCAAAATTAGAAGGCAGGTAAGAAAACTCTGAGTGGTATCACAATGAGCCTTGTTATGTAACCCAAAGGATTGTGACAATTAACCTACTTTTAAGTGGATGTGAGTCCTGAGGGTGCCCTCCCATGGGCAGTGGGTACAGAAGTCATGGGTGTGCAGATGACGTACTCCCAAGAGAGTCCACTCTGCACGGGGCAGCTGGGAGAGGGCCTCAAATAAAGAGGCTCCCACTCCTCAGGAATAAAAAGGCGCAGTTTGCTATATGCTTTGGGGTGCAGTTTTAGGATTCCTCCAAATTCTGGGTGAGAAGGTCCTTCCTCATGCTGCCCCAGGGTAGGGCTCCTCACCAGTCTGAACTGGTGTCTCCGGACTGACGCCCACCTCCTTACAGCGCAGCCACATTTATGGAGGAGAGAGACAACTTGCAGATCCTGGGGCTGGGCTGCTCAGACTCGGGCATCCCTGCCTATTCCCACAGTGAGGTGAGGGGCAGGCACCACAACAAAGCAGCCGCACATCCACCTCCAAGCCCGATGCCACGTCTTGTTTCTCCTTCCTAGCACTAGGGGAAACTGGAAGATGCCCACAGATCTTCAGGAAAACTCTCTCATGCATTTAAAGAGTAGGCTGGGGGATGACAAAGGGAAGCCAGGAGGGCCTGCTACTGTGGGGTGGGGTGGCGGGGGTTCACCCCCTGGTAAGATGCAGAAGGGGTCTGAACTCCCACTTTTTCTCCCTTCTCAAACTCACCTCCCTGGGAAAGCCCTCCCTGTCTGGGTATTCCAACCCCACCACCCCGTCGCCCCAAATACCAGTCACCAGAGCCAAGGTAGACTCTAGGCCCCTCAAGTGTGAGAGCGCCATATTTCCAATCAGCCTGGCCTCCTGGAGGACCTTACTGGTTTGCCTCTTTTCTGTGTATCCCCACAGTGCCCCGGACTAGCTGGGCACACGCACGCACTCCAGCTGCCTCCCTACGTGTGCCCCCTCTCACCACACGAAAGGATGAAGTTAGGCGAGGTCAGCATGATGAAAGGGAAGGTCTGGAGGAGGCCAAAGTAGACGAGGTTGGTGAAGAGGCCCACGCCAATCATGAAGGTGGGGAAGCGCTCAAAAACGTAGAGGCCAATCAGCACAGCTGTGGAGAACTGAAACAACCAGAGGTACAGTACAGGAAGCCTCTTCCAGGGCAGCCTTCTTGGTGTCGCTACACCCCAGCCCACTCCGGGCAACACTGGGGTCATGCCTCAGTCTCTCCGTGTTTCACAGTCACCAGATCTCACCTCCCCAACTTGTCTCTCCACTCCCACAGGGCGAGCAACATCTTTCAATGCTCAGAAACTTTTGACAGCAACCCACGAGGCATTTTACAGACCCAAGTTCAAATTTCAATTCTACTCTTTTCTATTCTGTGTTTTTTGAGAACGCTAATCGTGACCCACTGCACTGGTGGCACAACCCAATAAGGACACCTGTACCTTGAACAAACACTGTTCTGAAGGACTGAGAGCTGTCGGCGCTTAACAAACCGCAGTCGGCAGAACGAAGATCTAACTGCTCTAGCGAAACCCACAGGCCAGGCCTCTGAACCCGGAGCTGAGAGCTCTGGTCCTGTGGCCACTATATGCCTGTACCCCAAGCCGGGCCCAGTGGCTGCTGACACCAGGGACCTGAGAGGCACTGGACTTCTCCCATCCAGATGGTCTCATCGCCACCTCTCCCTGCAGCTGGCAGGGATCTAGCAGCTTCGACATCGGGGACAAGGGCTGCGTCTTCAGGAACAGAAGCCTCCCATGAGCCGAGGCCAGGGCACGAGGCGCCCGGGGCAGCGAGTACTCTCACCCAGCTACTCAGGACCGTCCTCAGGTTCGTAAATGCTCCGCGCGGAGCGAGGGCCAGAGGCCGTGGACAAGAGCACGCAAAGGCCCAGCCACGGTCCCGCCAACACGAGCGTGGGCTCAGCGCTCAGCAGGTGCACAGCAGCCTAAGGAGCCGAGGCCGGGTCTGCGGGCAGCCCTGCCCCTGGGGAAGCCGCAGCGGGGCCACAGGTCTCCCATCCGCCTCCCCCGAGGCAGGCAACTACGGGGGCCCTGGGGGGCCGTGGGGGGCCCTGGGGCCGCCGCTTACCCAGATCATGTACTTTATGATCCTGCTGGTGGCCACCGTGTACTCCTCTATCAGCTCCGCCAGGTAGTAGAGTCCGGCCGCTGAGGGTGGGGAGAGGCGAGCGGGAGGCGCTGGGGGGCCGCCCTCCCCCTCCCCCTCCCCCTGCCGCGCGCCCCGCCGCCCCCGTGACCGCCCTCCCCGGGCGCGACCCGCTCATCCCACGTGGCGTCCCCCCGCCTGGGGAGCAGAGCTGGGTCAGGGCAGCGACGGGACGGGCGCTCTCGGGTCCCCGGCACCCGGGGAGGGGCCGAGGGCGGCTGGGAGCGGGCCAGGGCTGCGGCGGACGCGGTCCCTCCCTGGCCCCGGGGCGGGGGGCGGGGGGCGGGGACCCCGGGTGGCCGAGGCTCCGCCCGGCCCGGAGGAGCGGGGGGCTCAGCGGAGACCTGAGCGGGCGGTGGCCGGGAGGGAGGGCAGGGACCCGGCGGCGGTTGGCGGCGCGCGGGGTCGGGCGGGGCACCCGAGTCGCCGCCGTGACCCCGGCAGGCCCCGAGCTCCCGCGGGGCAGGGCGCGGAGGGCAGGGCGCGGAGGGCAGGGCGCGGCGGGCAGGACCCGGAGGGCAGGGCAGGGCAGGGCAGGGCGCGGCGGGCGGGGCGGGCACCCGCGGGAGGCCCTCGGCGGCTCCGGCGCCCCCCGGCGCGACCCCCCGCCCGCCAGGTGCCGGCCCCCGCCCCGGGCCGCGCGCTCTCACCGACGGCCAGCGTGATGAAGGCCACCTGGATGAAGAGCGACAGCCAGCTCAGCACGTACATGAACCACATGGCGCCCCCGCCCGCCCCGCCGCCGGGACCGGCCTGCGCGCCCCGGCCCCGCCGACTCGGAGCCGCCGCCGCCGCGTCCCCGCCCCGCCCCGCCCCGCGCCGCGCCGCGCCGCCCGGACCGCCGTGCGCCGCCGAGAGGGGCCCGGCTGCAGCCCCGCCCGGGCCCGAGCCCGACGAGCGCCGCCCGCAGGCCCGGAGGACCCGCCCCGCCTGCGCCCACGCGAGGACGTGCCCGGAGGACCCGCCGCCAGGTGCGCCCACAGGAGGACGCGCCCGGAGGACCCGCCGCCAGGTGCGCCCACGGGAGGACGCGCCCGGAGGACCCGCCCCGCCTGCGCCCACGGGAGGACGCGCCCGGAGGACCCGCCCCGCCTGCGCCCACGGGAGGAGGCGGACGGTCCCCGGGGGCGCGGACGGGGGCCGCTTGGGTGCACGGCCTGGGCGCTGCTGCGCCCGCGGGAGGGGTGCGCGGCGCCCCCGAGACCCGCCCCGACACGGCTGCGCGCCTAGGGCGGGCGGCTCCGGGGCTGGGGGCTGCGCCGCGCTCTGCCGCCCCGGCCCGCGGTCAGTCGTCTTAGGGCGGGGGCGCCCCGACCCAGGAGCGCCCGGGCAGCGGCTGCGGCCGCGGGGGCGGGAGGGCGGGACCCGCGCGGGGAGCCCTTCCAGGGGCCGCGCCCGCGTGCGCAGTAGGGGCGCCTACGGGCCGCTCGCCGCTCCCCCGGGACCATCGTTACACGCGTGGAAGTGGACACACGATCCTCAAGGTGGAACGGAGAGTCACCGCAGGCGCATCGGCTCCAGCCGGGTGCAGCCGGGGAACCGAGAGCGACGGGTGGCCGGGTGAGCGAAATGCGTTCATACACACAACGCGGTATTATCCAACCTTAAAAACGCACGAAATTACGGCGCACGTCACATCAGGATGCACATTCACGACGTGGTAAGTGAGACAGGCCGGACACAAAAGGGCAGACATTGTCGGACTTCGCTTGTCTGGGGCATCTAGAGCCCCCAAACTCCTCAACGGGAAGTCGTGAGCCACAGGAGGGGAGCAGAGTCCTGGGGGTTACTCTTTTCATGGCATCAGAGTCCCAGTGAGGGAAGATGAGCTCCGGAGATGGACGGTGGTGATCACTGCCCAGCGCTGCGAATAGCGCTACTGAACTGCACACTTAAAGCGGATAAAGCGGTCAATTTTATAATATATATAAAAATATATATATTTATGTATTATGTATATTTACCACAATAAAAAAATACATAAGAATACGACAAAGAAATGAGGCTGAAATACAGATATCAAAATACTTTTTAGAAAGCCAAATGTGTGATACAGCAATACGTTTCTTTATTAACGCATAGCCTAACCAGATCTAATGGAAAATCTACTAACTTTCAGTGATGTAATGAGAAATCTATATGTTTGGCCTCTGCTCCTATTCCTGACAGGCAAAACCTTGTAATTTCCTGAGTAGTAGAGGTGATGGGAGCCTCTTACGCAGGGCTCCTACATCCCTTGGAATTTCCAGGGTGAGAGGAGCATCTTTGATCTGACGAGGGGACTGTGGATGGGATCCTGGATGGATCAGGATGGGGGCTGGTCACCAGAAAGACCAACCCCGGGAAATTTCAGTCCCATCCTCCATCCTCCACAGAAGGGAGAGGGACTGGAGATTGAGTTAATAATCAATCATGACCCTGTGATGAAATCTCCATAGAAATCCATAAACTCTAGGGTTCAGAGGTTGGGAATGCATCCACATGCTTGGAGGGTGGCACACCCCAGCTCCACTGGGACAGAAGCTCCTGAGCTCGAGGCGCTTCCAGACCCCTCCCTTCTGTGCCTTTAAAACTGCACCTTTATGATATCCTTTGTAATAAACTGATAAGTGTAAGTATTTCCAAGTTTTGTCAGCCAATTCTTTTTGAGTTCTTTCCAAGTTTTATCTAGCAAATTATCCAACCTGAGGAGCCTCCAACCTTGGGAACCTCCCACTTTGTAGCCAAGTGAGACGGAAGCATAGGCACCCTGGTGACCCATGACCGTAACAGCATCTGAAATGAGGACAGTCTTGTGGAACTGAGCCCTTAAGCCTGGGGAGTCTCACACTAACTCCAGGTAGTTAGTATCAAAATGGAGTAAAATTACGGAACACCACACTGATGTACAGAGTGCTGGATAACTGGTTGATGTGAGGGGGAAAGCGCACAGGTTTCGTGTCAGAAGGATTGTGAGTAGAGAAACGTTTTCCTTTCCTACTACAGTGGCAAATTATGAATGAGTGTAAATGATATTTCTTTTTTAATTCATGAGAGACACAGAGAGAGGCAGAGACACAGGCAGGGGAGAAGCAGGCTCCCTGCCGGGAGCCCCATGCAGCATTGGATCCCAGGATCCCGGGATCACACCTTGAGCCAAAGGCAGATGCTCAACCACTGAACCACCCAGGTGTCCCAATATTTCAAAATACCATCAACCATGTGAGAGAGTTCCAGATATTGCTAACAAGTACTATCATTTTGTTGCCTCTACTCACAATGGAGGGAAATGTTCAGCTTCAGTTAGAGGTTTGGGTACATAAAGATGGAAAATATTTTTCCTTCTAGTTTTCCAGGATTCTGGAGTTTATCTCCCTGAATTCTATGTCTGCTGACTCCAAAGGGATCCTAAACGCCAGCTTAAGAATTCCTGAGGAATATGTGTAAGGAGCAGCGGGAGTTTCAAGGACTGAGTGCTTATCTACAAGCCTTTTCATTGCAAGCCCTGGGAGGCATTGAAAACAACCTAAAAGTTTACTAATAGACTAATAGGAAACTCGATAAGTGCCTTTTGGTACATCATAGAGTGGGGCCGCAAAAACAAATGAAGACAGAATAAGTCGTGGGGATAAGAGGTACAGCACAGGGAATATAGTCAATGATACTGTAATAGCGTGTGGTGACAGATGGCAGCTACACTTGTGGTGAGCACAGCATAACATATAGACTGGCTGAATCACAGTGTTGCACACCTGAAACTGATGTAGCATTGTGTCGACCCTACTTTATTTTTATTTTTTAAAAAAGATTTTATTAATTTATTCATCAGAGAGAGAGAGAGAGAGGCACAGACACAGGGGGAGGGAGAAGCAGGCTCCACACAGGGAGCCTGACGCGGGACTCCATCCTGGTACTCCAGGATCACGCCCTGGGCCGAAGGTGGCACTAAACCGCTGAGCCACCTGGGCTGCCCAACACTACTTTAATTTTTAAAAAGAATAAAAACAAACACACAAAAATGAGGATGTTCTTTATGTACCCCAAAGGATCCCTCTTTTGAAAAAAAAAAGTAAAAGGCTGGGGAGAAAGAACTAGGTATTCTTTATAGAGGTATTTTTTATATAGAATATCTCCGGAAGGGTACATTATAAAATGGTCACGTTGTTTGCTTCCTAGGAAGTGAGGGTGAGGTTCAAGAGTAAGAGAGAGCCTTTCCACTGTATGCCTTTTTATATTTATAACACATTGAACTATGTAAATATATGTAAACATATTACCCATTCATAAATTAAGTTTAAAATTAAAATGGTCGTAGTATGCTGGATTTGCTGGAATGGATCAAATTTCTTGTTATTACCTCATCCCTTTGTGAGAAAAGCCACTGTGTAGGGCCTTACAGGTAAGTTGGCTAATCTTGGATCTTGCGACCTGGTCACCCAGGAGTTTGTATTTGAGACACAGATGCATCAGTGAATAGAGGCACAGAAAAATCTCAATTGTTCTTATTTTTTTCCTAAACATTGTCCTCCCAGGGAGGGAGAAGAATAAGAAAGTATTCCCCCATTCCCCCCAGAACTGTAGATAAGAGAAAATTGAAGGCCAAAAAGGTTAAGTGCATTGAGATGACCCGATACAGGGTTACTGCTGCAGGGCTGGGCACTTTCACTTCCCTACTGTCTTAGGGCCAAAGCTGGCCCAGGAACCAAGGCCAAGCACTGGCATTTCCTCCCACAGCATGCAGGAGAAGCCATGGTTTCCTGAGAGCAACGGGAAGCAGGCCAGAGACACTGGCTCCCATCTGCTCCAGCTGACCCAACAGGGCTGGACAGGGCTCAGGGAAGCTCTTTGGGACCCGTGCTTAGGCAGGGCTGTCGCAGGAGAGAGCAAACCTAGCCTCCCTGGAAGGAGGGTTGGAGCGAGCAGGAGGGCTCTCCACCCTCAATCCAAGGGGCTCAAGAGCGAAAGGGCTTGTAGATTCAGAAGTTGGTTGGTTTACATACTGACAGTAAGTATATACACTTATTTCCACGTTACACATAATCCTTTGACTTTTACTCATTCACACACTCATGTGTTACCACATGATGCTGGCATGTGTGGGGCCCAATTCCTGTACATGTCATGAGGATGTTCTAGGAGAAGCTAGCTCTTTCACTGTCATATGGATCTCTCCCTCAAGTGTTCTGAGTCTGTGCCAGATGCTGTTGTATGTGATTTGTACGTATAAACTCATAATGTTCGTACCTGGCACAGAAGACGGAGCCATTATTAGGCCCACTTCACAGGTAAGAAATTGAGCCCTTGGAAAAGCCTGGGTTGATTCTGGGCAGTCTGGCTCCAGAGCCACGTGGTTTCTCCCGGTCTCTGAAAAGCCACCTGCCTTTATAGTGAGAGGGGTTCTCCCCGGAAGCCTCTGACTCTTCCTCTTCTCCCTCCACCTTTATGCTGACGGAGCTGAGGAACACACACCTAGGATTCAGGTCACCTCTGGTCCCCGCCTGCATTTGCACTAACTGCCCTTCTCACACTCTCACAGACTTACACCTTCACGAAGCCCGAGGCCAGGGACAGGAATTTAACTGGTTCTGTGGTCCCAGCAGCTGGGGCCTGCACACCCCCGGAGTGGGAAGGGCAGAGGGCTGGGGAGTGCAGGGGTCAACTCCTGGGGCGGGGTGGGGGGGGCTGCTACACTGTAGTGGCGGCCCCGCTGCGCTGCAGAAGACCAAAGCCACTCGAAGGCCTCTTGCAGGGGAGGCCAGGCCAGTGTGGGCGGGGAGGGCAGGTGGGAGAGCTGGGGGGGGGTGCGAGGGGGCGTGCACACACACACTACAAACTCGGGGAGACTAAGTCCTTATCGGTGGCATCTGTCTGCTGCCCCCGGCTGGCTTGGCTATAAATAGAGATGGTTATGTGAGAGATCTGGGGAAGTCAGAGACAGAGGCAGGCCCCAGACCCAGGTCCCTCCTCCCTCTTCATCCTCTCCTCACCCCCCCCCCCCCCCCCCCGTGGAGCTCTTGCCTCTTTGGATGACTTCCCCTGGCCCCAAAGAAGCACAGCTATGCCCCACCCCACTCTACCCTGACACATCTGATGTCACTACATGACCACCCCTCTGTAGGGCGCCCACATCCCAGTGAAATTTCTCCTACCGTGATCCGTGTAGCCCACAGCGTTATTGTTGGGCATCTCACCTCTCTGGTCTCGGCTTTGCTGCAGCTTAGCCAGAGCAAAATTTGGTAAAAGACAAACCACAGACAATGAAAAACAATGACCACTACTATGTTCACATCATCTATTTGTCCCCAAAGCCTAGGCCTCCTGACCTTGTTTCTCTGCTCTGCCTCTGCCTCCCACAGGCCAAGCAGCTGCCCCAGTGCTCCTGGCACCCCTGTCACATGCCTGGGGCCCCAACTCAAGTGGCTGAGTTAAAGAGCTTTCTAATGACAATTCCTCAAAGGACTCTATTAATTGCCTCGCATTAAGCTACTGGGTCTGTGAGGGCCATAGGGGGTGGAGGTGCGGGTGGATGGCGAGGAGGGGGAGGAGGTTGGGGAATAACAGGAACGAAGTGGGGGAAGGGTAGCAATCTGGGACTTTGCACACATCACATGAGACACTTGCTGACCTCGCTGTCTCTGTCTCTGTCTCTGTGTCTCTCTCTCTCTCTCACACACACACACGCACACAGCAGAGCCCCTGAGCAGGGTTGTGGGGAAGCAGCCTGCTAATGGAAGTCCAGCCAGGGCTGGGAGCTCCCTTCCAAGGAGAGGAGGCAGCCCCAGCAGCCAGGACACCCATTCATGTTTGCTTCTGGCTTTAGCATAACACAGATCATTAGATTCATGGCTGGAATGTCTCTCTGTCTTTATTCAAGCAGCTCTGAGTTGTCTCCCGTGACAGGAATTGCTGTTCAGACAAAAAGAGACTGCTCTCTCTGACAGACTAGTTCCCCTCCTGGGGGGCAATGGGGGGAAAAAGAGAAAGAGATTAATTTATCATCAGACTAAGATATTTCCGGGCCAGGAGGTGGCTAGTTCTACCACCCACTTTGCAAAGCAGGGGAAATATTAGCCTCTGTTAATGCTGTTGAACATGTCTCTGTGCCAGGCACTGAGCTAGGTCCTTCACATGAACTCTCTTGTTTAACCCTCACAAAAATTCTATAAAGTAGGTATTATTTTTAGACCCATCTTACAGGGGAGGAAACTGAGGCACAGAAAAATTAATTAATAAATTGATCAAGTTCACACTGCTGGTAAGCCGCAGGCTGTGTGACCAACCCTGCTCGTATACCCTGGACATGGGATTTTCAGTGCTAACCAGGAAAGTCCTGGGCAAACTGGGATGAGTTGGTAACCCCACTCCCTAGTCTTCCTGACTCTAGCCACCCACATGCTTAACCACTGGGATACTATCTAACAGAATACCATGTGCGGCTAACCAGTGCCAGGGGAGCACTCCAACCATGTGGACGATATAGCCAAGATCATCACAATGCCAGCCACCAGGACCGGAAATCCAAATACTGCCCACTTCTCGCTGCATCTTGGTGTTGGAATCACCAAGGAAAACACAATACAGTCAAGGTCTGGATAGAACAATGCTTTACTCCCATAAGAAGGGACAGAAGATCAGCTTCTACAGTGGGCATCATCCCCTGGTGGCTGGCGGGGGCCAACAATGGGTGCAGCCAGCTGGGCATTTGGCCTCTGTGCACCGGTCTTGGACCGCAGCAGAAGGTCCCAACTGGACCATGGACTCTGGAATAGAGAAAGCTGGGGCTTGGGCACCTGCTTGGGCAGAACAGAGGCAGTTCTGGAGCCTGAGCCTGGGAAAGACATTCCCACAGGGCTCCATAAGCCCAGCACAGCTGTGTGGGCTCTTGGGCTCTTGGTGAGGTCTGGGCCGGAGCACAGGAGAATGCCTCTTGGTGTTCTCAGGCCCGCACAGGAGAACTCCTTTCCCAACAGATGCTTGGCCTCAGAATACCTAATACCTGCTTTTCGGGTACTTCACACACACACACTCCCTGCACGGCCTCTCCTTCCTGCTGGACTCACGTGGAACACTCTCTTCTGCTTTTATAAACTTTTCATCACCTCTCCTGTGCCCCTGCGGTAGTCTGATTTGGGTGCTTTTAATAAAAAGCTGGTCATGTGTATGCCAGCTAAAGGACTGCTGGTGGACCTCCTACTACCACAACCTCTGTTTTGTTTAGGGCAGCAGTGGTGTCCTGCTTTACAATCCCCCCACCCCCCCAGCTCTCTGTTATCAGCCTCAGGAGTGGGTGGGGGCAGGGGAGGAGGAAGAGGTGAGATGCATATTAAATCCAGTAACATGCAAGAAGAGTACTGCCCCTCCGGGTAGCCCTCCCTGACTCCTGGCTCACACAGGTGAGAGAGAGAGAGAGAGAGAAGAAGAGGAGAAGAGAAGAGGAGAGGAGAGGAGAGGAGAGGGGAGGGGAGGGGAGGGGAGGGGAGGGGAGGGGAGGGGAGGGGAGGGGAGGGGAGGAGAGAGAAGAGAAGAGAAGAGAAGAGAAGAGAAGAGAAGAGAAGAGAAGAGAAGAGAAGAGAAGAGAAGAGAAGAGAAGAGAAGAGATGAGATGAGATAGCGGTTCCTTCTCTTTCTGTGGTTTCTTGCCTCAGATGCAGACTCCAGCCTTGCCCATTATACCCTGCCCACCTCTCCAACCTGCATTCTTCAAGATCCAGCTTAAATATTTCCTGAGAAGGCCGTGAGAATATCTCCAGCACCCGATGCGGGTCTAGCACAACAAGGGGCTTATGGTGGGGGAAAGCAGCCCACCTATGGCCATATTTCTGCTGGGTGATACTGCACCCCTTGGAGAGGTAGAGCCTTGACCCAAGCTAGCCAAACTGATTCTTTTTACCTAAGCTGGCCTCACACATTCTCTTTCCCAGAACTGGAAAGGTGTCTGAGAGAGAGCTGGACGAGCCTGTGTGTAGTATGTGGGCCTCGGCCATGAAGATGTCCCCTTGCAAGCCTACAGCATGCAAGTGACAGCAAAGGAAGTCAGGCTCTGGTGAGAAGGCCCAGGCTTACGTGGGAGCAGGGTACAGTCAGTGGACTGTGGCCTAGGCCTCTTCCCAATCCCAGTTCCAGGCCCCTCCCTTCCCAGTTACCTTTCTCCCCTTGGGTTCTTTCTGCATGGCACCGCTGAGTTTCCTGCAACTCAAGAGTCCTAAGTGCTCCAGAGGAGGAGTGTCCCCCCCCATTTGGGCCCCTTCTGTCCCAGTGCCAGCTGCATTGGCCCTTCCCCCTTGCTGTGCAACACTGAGTCAAATGGTTCTTGGTCCTGGCCACACACTATAATGACTTCAGCCTGATGGAACCAGATTCGGGCAGGGACCTGGGTGGCAGCAGTTTTTCAAGTCTCCTGTTTGCACAGGGTGCCCTCAGGGCAGCCAGGTTGGGAACTTCTGCTGTGGGGAAGGAAGAGCACAGGAAACCATGGGGTGGCTGGAGTCCTGAGTACTCATACCCACCACCTCTTCTCAGCTAGAGCTGCCCTGCCCAGCCTGTCCTTCTTCCTCCTCCCCTTCCTTCCAGCTCCTACCCAGCAAAGGTCAGTCTCCTGGAGCATTCCTGGTCCTCTCCCCCAACTCCCACACAAGACACTCCGAGCCATAGCTCTGGAACCCTGAAGAATCCTGCTCATCCTGGCCTCTGCCCTGCACAGACTCCCCTACCCCTCCTCCTCCTTCACTCACAGTGCTCTTCCTGACCCTTCTCTCTGCCTATCCCCTCAGTTCCTATCAGGCTTTCAAGACACAAGCAGCACCCCTCTTCCAGGAAGCCTTCTTGAGGGCTCCAGCCCATCCTAACCCCTTTCTTCTCTGATCTCCTATTTGTACTGAGTCCACGGTCCTCATCAGATTCATCTGCTGCTCCTCGTGACTCCTGGCCTTCCCTGTTGAACTTTCCAGGAGCTTGTCTGTCCAGCCAGTCTGTGAGACCTATGTCTGCCCACCTGCAGCCTGGCTCAACCCTGAGCCTGGCATGTGGAGATGCTCAGAAGTGGTGCATTGGTTGCCCCTGGAGCCCCTTTCCCTCACCTCTGTACCTCAGATTTTTAGGGACGGGCCCACCCTTGGGAGAGTCTTAAGGGGCTGGGTCATATGGGTGCAGGCTCCCTCCCACATGGAGACACTACTGTGGCTGATAAAATGAATAAGTTGGGGGAGGAGATGACATTACCTCTTAATTTCCTCTCAATGTGAAATCTCTGAGCCCAACATACCAGATGAACTGCTGCCCCAGCCAGCCTGCCTGCCTTTCCTCACCCCCAGCCTCTACCTCTTCCAGGGAGGCAGTGGCCAGGATGAGGGCCTGAAGCCACAGCCAGAAGTCAGTAAGAGGCCAGAATCAGCATGGAACTGGTTTTAGGGCCATTGGTCTGGCTAGCTGTGTAGCAGTAGGGGTGGGGGTGGGGTAGGTGGTGACACGTGGATGAAGCAAGTGCAGATCTCTGCCAGCCAACAGCAGCAGAATCACATGTCCCAAGAACTGTGAGTCCCCCTGCCACCCTGTCTATGGCCTTGATGAGAGCAGAGCAGGCATCGTCTCCCCAGAGCCTCAGGGCCAGGCCAGGCTAAGGAACAGCGTGATACAGACCTCAGAGGCTGACAGGTGACAAACCTTAAGACACCTCACCACTCATGCCCAGAAAGGCACATATGCAGAGAGGCGCCCACACAGCCGGCAACTGCAAGGGCCACAGGCAGACTTACAGGCACAGCGGCACGGGACTCACTCACAGACAAGTGAACAATCAGGAAGGTACCAGTCTGACCTAGATATCAAACATACTCATGTACAAGTAGACCCAGAGATGCAGTTCTCATCCTCCGTCGATGTCATCCTGACACACCCAAATCAGTCTTCCACACTGGAAGGAAGCCTTTGCTTGGTTTGTCAAGGCAATAATAGTGTGTTTCCCACCCACTTACCTCCCTTTCCTTTCACCTGCCCTCTCCTGGAGGCCTCCCGAGGGGCGTGCAGCTCAGCTTCCCCTCCCGAGCCAGTGAGGCACTCTGTCCCAGGGCTGTGGGATTAAGGAAATGGAAAGCAAAGTCTGGAGCTGGCTTTTGGCCTCTTTGCTGGAGGCTAGAGCCTGCCTTGTTTGTGGAGAGGGTTGGGCAAGGCAGCAAAGGCTGGGGAGGCTTCCAGTGTCCCCAGTTCCCAGTCCTGGTTTCTGTGCCATGCCAGGCCTCCTAAGGGAAAATCTGGGCTGGCGCAGCTGGGGCTGGATCCCCGGTATCCCTCTCCAGCCTCTCAGCCATCGCTTCACACCATCAACCAGCAGGTCTTATGCATCAGGGCATCCAAAGGCAGCCTTGCCTCTGGCCACTAGGATTCCATTTCAAGGCCAGTTTCAGGCTCTGGTTTCAGGGTTGAGTCTGGCTAGAAGAGTCCTGTTCTTCCTTCCTGGGCAGTGGCCTCTCCTGTGGATACAATTGGGCTGGGAGAGCTGAGGGTGCCCCCTGCGGGTGGTCAGGACCTGCGCAAGCAGAGAGGCCTCTGTGTGCTGGACCCAGAGACTGGATGTGGGGAAGGGTCAGAACTGCCCCTCAGGGCTGTGCCAGGCAAGCAGATTCTTACTGAGGGTTGTCCCGCTGCCTGGAGGTCTCCTCAGCTGTGGAATCCTCCTTTTCCTCCCGGCCACACCATACATACAGCAGCATGTTTGCATCCCAATTCCTCTCCGCCTGGCCCTGTTCTCTGGCCTCCATCTGCAGCCCTCCTCCTCCTGACATGCAGCAGGCTGCCTCCTCGTCATTTAGGTCAAGGTCACCTCCACAGAGGAGCCCTCCCTGATTGTGTTCTAAGATAGCTCCTCCTCCCCATTTTCTGTTTTACCTTTCCTCTGGCGCTGACCACTACGCGTCCGTGTGGATGTTTGTTTCTTTTCTGTCTCCGCCACTAGAATGGAAGCCCCACGAGGGCAGAGACCTGGCGTGTTTAGTCCCAGAATTTCCAAGCGCACACACAAAGTAGGCATGAAGTACACACACAGAGTATGCTAAGTGAGCGTGAGCAGGCACGCACACACCCAGGGACACACACGTCCTACCTCGTGAACGTGCACACAAGCACTCGCAGCACGCGCGTGGGCATGGGCCCAGGCAGAGGCAGGCATCCTCACGCGTCGCACTTGGCCCAGCTCCCCAGAGTCCAGGGGGAGGTGTTATCACCCACGTTCCCCCATCCAGGCAGCCTCCAGCAGGACTCCACTCAGCCCTCCTGGTGCTAACTCGGCCTGACACGCCGGTTGCACGTGGGGCTTCCTGTGGAAGCTGTAGCCAGCCCACTGCCGTTGTGGGGGCTGCTAATTGGCTCTGTGTTGGGCCTTGGGTCACCGCTCGGTCAGCCATGGCTGATACCTTCTTCCCACTTGTCTCAGGAAAGGCACTGCCGTCCCCTCTGCTTAGACCTCAGCTGGCTACTGAACCGCACATGCCTGGCCACGTGGGACTGGCTGGGCCAGCGAACCCCTTGATGGGGGCCCCCACCCCACTCACTCCCGAAGCGGGAGCAGAGATAGCTCGGCGAACAGGGGCTGTGGTGTGATAAGGAGGGTATGAGGAAGACCCGGACCCAAATTATCTCTGTTATGGTGCCTGAAATGCCACCATCTGCAATTTGGTTCCTCTAGGTCACTCCTTGCTTTCCCACAGGACTTCTGTTAACACACACAGCCCCTAGTGTATGTGGGGGAAGTCCTGAAAGGTGGGAAGAGAAAACCCTCCTAACTCGAATATTGTAATCGATCCTGGCTTGTATCCATCTGTCAGGGCTCTAAGCTTGATGCTGTTATGCTCTCAACACCCCATTTCCAGGGATTTTCAGTGGGTTGTTTTTAGAGTAGAAGCGGCTGCCTAGCTTAATGCCGCCACACCCCATATCTGAGGTACTGGAGTGTGGATGAAGGCGAAGTGGCTTTTCCTCAGCCATGTCTGGGATCCTCAGTGGGTGTTAGTTTCTCTGACTTTCTTCCCCAGTGGGGCTTGAGTGGGGAGAATGGGGCAGTGCTTGGGCCTTGAGAAAGCTCAAGACCTGGCTTCCCATATAGAGGTCCCCACCTTGCTCCCACGTTTCATTCTTCCAGAGCCTAACTCATATCCTTTCACAGGGCCCAAGATTTCTCCCAGTTTGGGACTAGAATATCTCTCACTCTGTAAGCCATCCTCAAGTGCTGCCTCCTCCAGGGAGTCCCCCTCTACTGCGACTCTGGCCTGGTTTGACAACCAGTGGCTATCTCCTTGCCCCATCTGCCCCACTCAGGGGATTACAGAGCTCAGGGACCATTTGGGCTGTACCATGCCTCTCCTGCCTTTCTTCCCCCAGTGCCCCAGCAGAGGGTTCATGACTGCACAAAACCCCATCTGCTCAAGAGCTTCAGTGGCCTCCTGTGATATAATCCCTCACTCAGGGAGAGGCAGTGTGCTAGGGAACGCCCACAAGAGGCTTTGGGGCCTCCTGGGCCAGCTTGGACCCCTGCTCTGACCATGGGCAGGACACGGTCTTCCCTGACCCAGAATCCAGAAGAGAATGCTGAGCTGCCCCAGGAAAGGAGGAGTGAGGGGTGCCAGCTCTGTCCTCCCACCCTGCAGGGCATGGCCAGAGAATGACCTGAAGCTGCTGGCCATTCCAGCCCAGAGGGAAGCACAGCCCAAGCCTGAGGCCTTGGGGTGAAGCCCCTGGAACAGCTGAAAAGTCCAGCATTTAAAAGCCAGTGGAGGGATGCCTGGGTGGCTCAGTCAGTTCAGCGTCTGCCTGTGGCTCAGGTCATGATCTGGGAGTCCCTGAATAGAGCCACCCATCGGTTTCCCTGCTCCGAGGGGAGCCTGCTTCTCCCTCTGCCACTCCCCTGCTTGCGTGCTCTCTCTGACAAAAAAGGTAAATAAAATCTTTAAGAAAAGTAAAAAAAAAAAAAAAAAAAATCCAGTGGATTAGGGCACCTAGCTGGCTCTGTCAGTACAGCATACGACTCTTGATCTCAGGGTTGTGGGGTCAAGCCCCACGTTGGGTATAGAGAGTAGTTAATAAAAATAAAATCCAGTGGATTATTAAAGAAAAAAAAAAGAGAGGGAAATTTTGAATTGAACAAGAACGGAAATTGCACTTCCCACAGGGTTATCCTTAAAGTCTTACCATGAGATTATTGAATTGGTACCAGCTCTCGGGATCCATGAAGTGGGTGATTCTATAGATCTATGTTCTTTTCCAGGGTTTTCCATGGAATCACGAGAAAATCTGTGTGTTGGGTGAGAGAGTGTGCAGGCGAGTAAAGAGAATTCGCCCACTGTGCAAATAACCTTGTTTATTGAGCCATTAAACAGGATGAAGCAGGTTTTTCTCTCCCTTGGGGCTTTTTGGAGCTTTAATGTACTGATGGGCTGCAGGACTCTCTGAGGTAAGGGTGCAGCAGGTGGATGGATGGTAGAGGACTCGGTGTTCCCAAGGGTCACAGGAATTCTTTGTTCTGGATTTACCAGTTAACATCTCCTAAGGAAACAGCATTTGGGAAACAGTGCTGAACTGCTCTGTGGGTAATACTTCATGTGGGTTATTTACTATCACATGTAAGTCCTGCTTTCCTAAATTATTGGAAAACAGTTCTAAAGAACTAAAAACAGAACATTTCTCCTCCTAAGAAACACTTGAGTCATATAATCTGTCATGGATCTTTGGGATGACCTCCTCAGACTTGCTCTAGGACTGTCCTCCAGTAGGGATTTGTTTTTTAAGGGTGACCAACTCAACCCATTTTTACAACTGGAAGTCCCGCATCCCAGAAACTCCCTCAGTCCTGAGCAAACTAGGTCACAGGTCTCACCGCTTCTTCACAAGTATTTATTTCAACAGCAGGGGTTGAAAGGAGCTCAACAAGGAGCTCTCTGAGCCCCATAGGGCACCTTGTAAGGGGGGCGTTTCAATGGATTAGGCTACTGACCAGCCTTTCCCTTCCTTCTGGCTAGACTCCCACCCTGTGGGTCACAGTACCTAGGCCTGCTGGGCCGGTGGAGAAGGGGAGGAAGGTTGCCTGACTCTCAAAAGACACTCTGAGCCATAGCTCTGGAACCCTGAAGAATCCTGCTCATCCTGGCCCCTGCCCTGCACAGACTCCTCTACCCCTCCTCCTCCTTCACTCACAGTGCTCTTCCTGACCCTTCTCTCTGCCTATCCCCTCAGTTCCTATCAGGCTTTCAAGACGCAGACAGCACCCCTCCTCCAGGAAGCCTTCCTGAGGGCTCCAGCCCATCCTAACCCCTTTCTTCTCTGATCTCCTATTTGTACTGAGTCCACGGTCCTCATCAGATTCATCTGCTGCTCCTCATGACTCCTGGCCTTCCCTGTTGAACTTTCCAGGAGCTTGTCTGTCCAGCCAGTCTGTGAGACCTATGTCTGCCCACCTGCAGCCTGGCTCAACCCTGAGCCTGGCATGTGGAGATGCTCAGAAGTGGTGCATTGGTTGCCCCTGGAGCCCCTTTCCCTCACCTCTGTACCTCAGATTTTTAGGGACGGGCCCACTCTTGGGAGAGTCCTAAGGGGCTGGGTCATATGGGTGTAGGCTCCCTCCCACATGGAGACAACTCTGGCCTGGCCTATGGAAAGGATAATTGGGGAGGGGGTTGCAAACCCTCAGGATTCTGGGAGGAGGGAGCTTGAGCTGCACTGGGGTGGGGAGTGGACAAGTCTTTTGGGCACCTGGTATCAGTCTGGACAGCTGTCTGCCCTGGAGCAAGTTTCTCAGCCTCTGTTTTCCTCACTTTGCTCCATCTGCCTGACTCCAGGGACCTTCCCTTCTCTCACATGGGCTCTTCCTGGAGGCTGTGACCCCGTCCAAGGCTTGGGCTGCTTACCATATGCCCAGTGCCTGCTAAGGAGGTCCTAGCCAGGTTCACTTCCAGAAGACAAAGCCCCAGAGGTATCTGTCCTGAACTCCCATCTCTTTCCAGGAGCCCTGCTGGCAGAGGCCTGTCTGAGCCTGTCAAAGGAAATGCGCTGTACTTAACTCTGAAACAAGTGTTCCTTGAATACAGTTTTCAACTACCCTCTCACATAAGGGGGTTTGAACCTATCTCAACAGTAGGTGTGGAAGTGCAGTGAAAATGTGATAGACTTAACTCTGAGAATCAAGCGATCCTTGACTGCACTGTCATAGATGAACAATCTGAAGGGCCGATGAGACAGACCAGTCCCAAGTTCAGCACCCCCTTGCACCCAAGCCGTGCACCTGAGCCTCATGCTAAGCCTTGCCCTCCACTCAGCCTTGCCGGGAGGTCTGCCCAATGCCTACAGATTGGAGCGTCTGAGCTCCTGGTCAGTAACCCTAACCCTAGATTGTGTTCTGTCCTGACCTAGGCCCCGAGCCTAGCTCCAAATTCCAAGGCATTGAGAACACATGAGTGACAGCAGAAAGCTCGCCCATGCACCCAGATGAAATTGTGCGATTTGGAATTCCGGCAGATGATTCCAGCTTGAAAACTCAGAAGGGCCTCTTAAGCCCAGTCAACACCTTCCATGGCCCCCTTTACATCGGCTATGAGCCCAAGCCTCATGCTGAGTCTTGCCCTCAACTCAGCGTCCTGGGAGGTCTCCACCCTGGTAGATAGGACCAACAGAGCTCCTAGGGCCCTAACCCTAACCCTAAATTGGGTTCCGCACCGTCCTCACCTCGGGGCCTGGCTCCTGCGAAGGGTGGGGGACTAGTGAGCCACATCATAAAGGTCACCTGATCACCCAGGTGGAAATTGTGCCATTTGGATGAGGGGTAGAGAGGAGAAGCCCGAGATCCACACCTGGAAGGGGGACATCAAACTGTCCCTGTTTGCTGAAGACACGGTACCAGAAACAGGAAACCTGAGAGACTCCACCAAAAACTGTTAGAACTAATGAGTGAATTCAGTAAAGTCATGGGACACAAAATGAACCTACAGAGATCAGTAGCCTTGCTGTGTCCCGACAATGAGCACTGAGGAAGGAAATTAAGGAAATGACTCTCTTCTCAGGAGCATCAAAAAGAACAAAATAATTAGACTAAACCAAGGAAGTGCAAGACTTGTGCACTGAGACCTACAAAAATTTGGGAGGCCATCCTGGGCTCGTGGGGTGGGAGCCTCAGCTTGTGAAAATGACTGCAGTTCCTGAAGCCACTCTCCAGTTTCAATGTCACTCCTATCAAAACCATGGTGGCAGATCTTAGAAATAGAAAAAAAAAAAAAAAACTAACATCCGTCTGCCCCCACGAATGACCCCGGACAGCAAGTCAGTATTGGAGAAGCAGGACAGAGCGGGACGCAGCACTTTCCTATTTCAATCGATGTCACATCACAGAGACGCAGGATGAACCAGTGCAGTTCTCGGCCGCGGCTGGCTCCGTCGGTGAATCACCGGACTCCTGACCTCGCCCCCAGTCCTGATCTCAGGGTCGTGAGTTCTAGCCCTGGGCTGGGCCGTGGACGAGGCGTGGCACCTACTTAAACCAGACCCACGGGGGGTGGTTCCGGCATCAGCTGAAGGAGCAGAATAGAGAGCCTGGAAGGACATGTGCTCTGATACAGTCAACTGATTTTTAAAAAAATTTAATTTTAAATCCAATGAATTAATGTAGAGTGTATTATTAGTTTCAGAGATGGAATTCAGGGATTCACCAGTTGGAGAGAACAGCAGTGCTCGTGACATCCCGCGCCCTCCTTCAAGCCCGTCCCCGTGACCCCGCCCCCCTCCCCTCCCCTCCCCTCCCCTCCCCTCCCCTCCAGCGACCCGCAGTGTGTTTCCTCGGATTAAGAGTCTCTTTTTCCTCCGTCTCTGTTTCCATCTTATTTGTCTTTCCTTCCCTTCACGGATGTTCCTCTGCTTTGCTTCTTTAATTCCACCTGTGAATGACGCCACACGGTCATTCTCTTTCCGGACTGACTTATTTCACTTAACACGATCCCTCTAGCTCTGTCCGCGTCACTGCGAACGGCGAGATGTCCTTCTCTTCGACGCTGAGTGACACCCGACCTCTCTCTCTGTCTCTGTCTCTCGCCACCACCCGTCTCCATCCCCTTTATCCACCCTCTGCCCGAGGGCACCGAGGCTCCGCCCGCAGTGTGGCCGCCGTGGACCCGGCTGCCGTGCACATCGGGGGCAGGTGCCCCGCGTCTCCCGCGTCTCCATCTCCCGGGAGCTCCAGGCCGCGCACCTGCCGGTCCGGGGCGGCTCCAGCGGGCACTCCCCGAGCAGCCTCCGCGCTGTCTCCAGGGCGGCCGCACCGGCCCGCGGCCCCGCCCGCAGCGCAGGAGGGTGCAGGGGATTTTGCGGGACGGGGTGAGTTTGGTCCACATGTCACGTCGTCCCTGGGCTCCAGGTCCCCGTCCGCCAGTGTCCTGGGGAAGTCGGGGTTGGGCTCCGCGTCGGGGAGACGTTTCCGCCGCTCACAGGCCTCGGCTGGAGCCTGGACGGAGGCGGGGGCGGCCCTGGGCGCGGGGACGCCGCCTCCCGCTCGGCCTCCTGCAGCGCCTGCGCGTCCCGCAGGGGGCGCCCGAGCCCAGGCCCCGCCGGGGGCGCGTGCGCAGTAGCCTCGTCCGCCTGCTGAGGGGAGCCTGGGCGCGCGGGGAGGCTCGGGGAGGCCGCGGGGGGGGCGTCCACGCTGACAGGGCCCGGCTCCTTAGGACCTGCGGGGAGGCTTCCGGAGGACGTGGGGCCGTGTCCATGCTGACAGGGCCCGGCTCCTCAGGACCCGCGGGGAGGCTCGGGGAGGCCGTGGGGCCGCGTCCACGCTGACAGGGCCCGGCTCCTCAGGACCCGCGGGGAGGCTCGGGGAGGCCGTGGGGCCGCGTCCACGCTGACAGGGCCCGGCTCCTCAGGACCCGCGGGGAGGCTTGGGGAGGCCGTGGGGCCGCGTCCACGCTGACAGGGCCCGGCTCCTCAGGACCCGCGGGGAGGCTCGGGGAGGCCGTGGGGCCGCGTCCACGCTGACAGGGCCCGGCCTACTTAGGACCCCGTGGGAAGGCTTCAGGAAGACGTAGGGTTACTGTTAGGGTTAGAGTTAGGGTTAGGGTTAGTGGTGGGGTTAGGGGTTAGGGTTAGGTTTAGGCTTAGGCTTAGGCTTAGGCGTTAGGGGTTAGAGTTAGGATTAGGGGTTCCGGATTAGGGTTAGGGTTAGGGTGAGTTGGGTTAGGGTTAGGGGTTAGGGATAGGGT